>NC_090445.1:660343303-660654792 GCF_031143425.1 Pleurodeles waltl | reverse complement strand
CCGAAACAGCCAGCCACACACAGCCCAGGCTTTGAAGGACAATCAGGGCAGAGCGTCCGAGTCTCACACCGGATACCACTTTGGGCACAGCATCTACATTTCTTAGTGGGAAAGTCATTTTGGGAGTGGGAGGAATGTGATCAGGAAAGTGGCAATCTTTCAATCTAGATCATCCTCCACCACTATTTCTCTAGGAACTCTTGCCTGTTCAACCACAACAAGGCTCTCTATGACAGACTCCTGAAATTTCACAAATGTCATCCTTGACTCTGGAGAAGTATCCTTGAACACAACAAAAGCATTAAAAGTTGCCAAATGGAAAAGGTGACTAGCTAATTTCTTATACTAAAGGTAAGACTTATGAACACCAGCATAAGGTTCCAACCTCTGATCAACTCTATCTACACCTCCCATGTGCTTATTAAAAATCTAAAATGCACACAGGTTTGCGCACTTCGGCAACCTGACCCCAAACAGCCACAGGGGAAGTACGCTCATCATGGATGGTAGTCAGCATGTACACATCCCTCCTGTCTGCAAATTTCAGAGCTAGCAGCTCATCATTACTCAAGGCACTGCACTGTCCCTCTCCATTTTTATTTTTTTATTTTTTAAGACAAGCTCCTTTGGATAGCCTTTCCGGTTAGAGAGTATTGTGCCAGAAGCAACAGTGCCCACTCTGAACAATTCCCTGAACAACTGCACTCCAGTGTAGAAGTTATCTAGGTACAAATGGTGACCTTTGTTAAACAGTCGTCTACCAAGTCCCCACACAATTTTCTCACTAACCCCAATAGTGGGTGGACAACTGGGGGTGGGGTAGGGGGGTCAATACTGGCATACCTTCCAGTGTAGACCCGGAAATTATAAACATATCCTGTACTACTTTCAGACAGCATATACATTTTAATTCCATACCGTGCCCTCTTGCTAGGAATATGCTACCTAAAAACAAAACGTCCCTTGAAGAGGCCCAAAGACTCATCCACAGCTATTTCTTTGCCTGGAACATAGACCTCTGAAAACAAAATGATCAAGGACAGGCTTAATCTTGAAAAGACAGTCAGAATCAGGGTAATCTCGTGGGAAGCCTAAAGCATTATCCAAAAAATGCATCAGCTGAAAAAGAAGCAAATACCGATTACGACCCATGGTTGCAGGAAATATAGATGTTGCCATTAAGGGACTAGTAGACCAATACAAAGAAAGGGATGGCTTCCTTATCAAACGCATCTCTTCCACATTTGTGGGAATCCACTGGGTAGCTCTAGAGTGTGACCCAATTCTAGCACTGTTGTCCCTCAAGTACTGCTCAGCATGCAAATTAGTCTGCTCAACAATCTCTTCCAAAATTACATCATCCATAAACAATTGAAAGTAATTGATGGGCAAAAGTGTTTCCGTATTCACTCTACACCCCGGGAGACCAGTAAAGGCAGGCAACTCTGGCTGCTCCATATTTGGGGCAACCCAGAGGTCAGGTCTTCCAATGGGAAGCCTTTCAGCCGATGGCTGCTGCACTGTTGGCTCATCAGTGTCCTCCTCTAAAACAGGCACTTCATCAGCACTGAGAGTGGCTTCATCATTAGATGATTCCTCTCTGGCAGAAAATTAACTTCCAGAATCTTGCACTTCATCCTCTGCCTCAGATGCAGAGTCAGTCTCATAACCATGGTTAGAAGACGACGATTTCAAAAGCATACCACAACCTCCTGAGCAGTCATCCTGTGGCTAGCCATGACCCTTCCTATGAAAAGTAACTGGACACCACCAACAACCAGCACTGTGGAAGATAAGTAGTAAACAAAGAGTGGCTTTATCACAAAAAATTATAAACTCAAAAGCTATCCCACTCACTTGCCTGAAAAAGCTAGACTCACCACCAACTACTCTGCACAGACACAGCATTCACCAATGATATTCCACTAAAAAGGAAAAAGAAAAGAAAATTACACATAAGCGAACACAAATATCACTGTGCAAAAATCTAAGGACGATTTCACACACAATCCTCCATTTAGTACACCAGTTACAAAAAAGTCATTCATGCATGGCAACACAATTCATTCGGAGAAACACAGATTGAATATTGCCCCCCAGGGGAGCGACCCTTGTCTAAGGGGTCACTCCCCAAAATAAACAAAAAAAATATCCCTGGTGCCTAGTGGCTGGATTCCTGCTCCATGATCGCCTCGCCTGCAATCGTGGAAGAGGAATCCATTGAAAACAGGCACAGAAAAAAGGAAAAACTCTTTCCTTTCCCCCTGTATCTGTTCCCCCCAACCCCCAAAAAAAAAACCCAGGAGAAGGACTCACCTTGAATGAGTCCTCTCGCCAAATGCACTGGAAGAAAATGGCTTCCAGTGCACAGCGCGTAACCGGCAGCATTTGATGACGTTGGCGCGCTGTAAGATGACATCATCAGATTGTCGAGGGGGGACAGGCGGGGTGGAAGGGGAAGCAATTCCCCTTCCATCCCTGACCGGAGGAGGGGGGTGGGAGGCCCACGGGTGCGTTAGCCACTCTCTGTGGGCCGGGTGCAGGACGAGGAGTTAAACCAATAAGTTATCTATGAACACAGCGCCCCCGAGCTCAGTGCCAGTGGTGGCTGCACCAATCACACCGCCATAAAGCCGGACCTGCATGTGCAAGCCTTGCAAGTTAAGGGGCATATCCATGCACCACTGTTCTTGCGTTGCCTCTGTCCCACCTAACCACAGTTGCACCATATTTAGAATACCATGGTACTCCTTAGGACAATACAGTCAAAATTATTGCCGCTACTGTGGTGCTTTGATGCACTTGTCACAATCCGCCCATCTCTTACCGCCTCTGTCAGATAAAAGCGGGATATGATTTCAGATCATGCACGTTCTCTTTGGGTCAAGATAGGGAGGACCCCTCCCGGTATCCATGTTGCTGCTGACAAGGTGGATGCCAAGGCAGTCCGTGCCCTCCAGAAGGAGCCCCGGAGGAAAAACCACAAGGGAAAAAACCTCCAGGCAGGAGCTCCAAAGAATCAGAGAAGGCACAGCAGAAGCCAGAACTCCATGGACTGGAACAACAGGAAGCTGCAGGGAAAAACAAACAGGAACAAATCCACAGGAGCAACAAGCAGGAGTGAAGACCACCACCAACAAGGAGTGTTGCAATGCAAAGAAGAAAGTAACTCAAGCCCTTTATATACCGATAGACAGAAAGTGAAAAAACAGGAAAAAGGAAAACGCAATATTAGATTGGGAAAGTGCCACAGGAAAAACTAGGCAGAACGCCATCTTGCAAAGGGACTAACAAAAAGGAAAATCAGTGCATGCTCGGAAGTAAATAGCATTCTGGGACAAAGAAAGTATGGCCCCTATGTCCGGAGGACGAACCGCCCAGGAAAGAAGAAACAGGTAAGTACTAAATATGCGTCGCAGGGGCCATCTGCAACACAAGAGCAGAGCATGAAGTGACCACGGCTAGATCCGCGGCCTGACCCTGGGCCCACCGATCTTGCCGTCGAGAAAGGAAAAGACGCTTCGGGCTGACACGCGGCCTGCGGCAGGCCCAATGGGCTGAAAAACAGACTGCGGGCCTCACCACAGGACAAGAATGGAACGCCACAGGCAGATTTCCAACAGCACTAGCATAAAAAATGTTGACGCTAGCTCAGCAAAGCAGCTATTATCAGAGAGCTATTTAAATATGGATATTAAAACAGACTTTTTATTTATTCCCCTAGTGCCTCGTCTGTGTTTCTATATTGATGCACACTGTCATTCTGTACCCCTTGGATCACGTTGAATTTGTCCTTCTTCTATTTTATTAGCCAAATGTCTCGGATTCTGGCTTTCAAAATCTGGTCACCATGTATTTCGTGCACTAACACAGGGAGAGCACTGCATATCATACAATGGCAAAGTGTGCGCACCTCCTCACACCTAGCTTCGGGAACCCTCAGCACCTGCACTAGGCGGCTTCTCCTTTGATCCTTACTCCTGCTGGCAGCAAATCTCTTAGACTGAATCTCCCAGGTGTTCATGTCATGATGTCATCTTTTCTTTATGATGACGCCATCTCAGCCTGTCCTGGAAGCTGCCAGGGACGCATATCATCGAAATCACTCTCTTCACTCCCTAGCAGCCTATGGGGCCAGGAGAGGCACAGCTGGAAAGGGGACAATGTCCTGTTTCCAGAGGTGCGTCATCAGAATGGATTCCTACAGTGATCCAAGAGCAGAAAGAAATCCACTCATCCGAGAGCTGGCAGGAAGTGGGGACCTAACTGAACGGGAACACTCCCCTGAGCTCCTCCGGCAAAGACCTTCGAGGGGCAGAGGTCGTGGAAGCAGACTGGCACATATTGTTGCTGCCCGACCTTGGACAGGTGGGGAAAAATCCTGCTAGCCCCAGGGCCCTGGAAAATGGTACGAGCAGGCCCACTAGCACAGAGCTCGACTTCATTCCCCACGCACATCTATGTAACCAAATCGTATTGTTTTTTTCATTTAAACAAATAATTATCCCAATGAAAGGAGTAGGTTCACTCTAGGAGTTCTGGTTTACCAAGTACAAATAAATAATCCTCACATCCGTGATATATCAGATATCGGAATTTTACTGATGCCCTTCCGACTCCCTCTTTAAGGGGTGAATGGAAGAGTCTGACAGAATGAAGGTGACATATTTATCCACCGTATTTTCAGTACAGATCATAGTGATTCATCCATTCATTCATAAGCCCTTATCCTTCTAAACGTCTTGGGCAACCTCTTGCTTTCATATAGCACACACTTGGCTGCCCTACACTAATGGGTCTGTCAGTTCTTTCCAGAAAATATTAATTCTGTTGCATTCCCAGAGAGCGTGAGTACAGGTACAAGCCCCTTAAACTATTATCACTCTTCTCGATCACAAATGTCTTTAGTTGCATATATGTGTAAGACATCCTACCAACTACTTATAATTGCACCAGCCTAAATCCAGTCCTAACCACTACTTCTATAAGATATACTTGTCTTGTTCGAATATTCATCTTCTTTGGTATGTATATCTTACTTCCTTGGATCTCTTAGGCATTCGAATGTGCTAGGAACAGTTCAGCGAGGTGCTGTCTATTAGTGAGGCTGATTTTAAGTGTATTCTGAGAGAACTCTAAATTTCCCTGGAGAACTATCTGATCTTGCAGCGTTGTATCTTGTTAGTATGTGTTTCATCAATGCATGTGTCAGTAGTAGACACTTTCAGTGCTCTGGTGCTTAAAGTATGTACTCAGCTGGTCGAATTACTTCAGGTGTCAGTTTCCTGATTTCACTGAGAACGTCTGTAATGGTGTATTTAACCATCGACTCCATCTTGACCACTGACACCATTTTGTGCTTAGTTCCAGGTGCCATCACAGTGGTGGCGGAGGGTTTTTCCACACTGAGCTTGTCTTCCACACAGAACGTGTTTATGCCTTTCTCACCAATACAGGGTAACGCCGTGTTGGAACACAACATGGGGGATGTGGAAGGTAGACGTGTTAGGAGAGCCTCAGCCTCGGAATGTTTTCATCAAGGAAAAGTGCTGCCACTCTGTCTCTGGAATGCGCATTGTGGCAGGGCCTGCTCCTTTGCGTGTTTTCGGCACAGATGGAGCACAATCAGTGCTTGAATTTCATCACAGAAGGGAGGTTGAGATTGCTAGAAACTTCCACACAGTTTCTTTAAGGTATAGAGGGTAGGGAAACCTGGCACTGAGATAGAAAGTGTTTGTCTGAAAGTGGCCGCATGGTTCAGGAATAATTCCCATGATGAGAAGACCTAATCCCTCAGTGGTTCAGGGTTCCTCTGCTTGATGCTGGCAAGGATGGAGAATTCAACCCCCCTGGTGATGCAATTGTAATTCTTAATTGTCTAGCTGCATATATTCATTGTTGATGTATTGCACATTTTCGGTTTGTCATTGTTTAACTGCTGTGAGTATTTTGGCATTTACACGTGTTTTACTGCATTCAAGTTAAATGCTCATGTTCCTATTTTCCTTTGCTTTTATTTGATATCTGTGAGTTGCCTTTTTTTAATCTTTATTTTTGATTTTCAAAAACATAATAAGACAAGCACAGCATATCCATCGTGAATGCAGGAGAAGAAAAAAAAGAAAGTAAAGGCACAGCATTAAAGTCCATCACACTAATCCAGCGAAGTGGAAATACCTTAAACAAACAAGAGGGATGGGCTAACTTCAAGTCACATGCACACCAACAGGCAAAAAGAGCATTTATTGGGAGTGGAGTGGGTCACTATCTGACATGTGGGAGAGATTACCATCCGTGGTGGGAGAGGGGGACGCAAAAGTCTGTAAATATGAGTTTAAAGGTTGCCATATATTCTTCAGACGGGAAGTCGGTGGTTGTAAAATCTGAGAAGTGCCTTAATAAATTAATTACTAAAACTAAGAGTGCTGCATTTTTTGGCATTGTTTCCTCTTAGTGCAAGGTAAAGCAATACATCTTGGCATTACTCTGCAGGATTTCGGAAAATGTTTGGCAAAAAATTGAAGGCAGTTTCCCAGGAGCCAAATGACATACCAGGGTGAGAAAAATCCCCTATAATGCTCTTGCAAATGAATGAGCATGCAGTGTGGGGTTATGTGAAAATTGGGGTGAATGTCTTGTAGATACTGAACCAACCCAGGTATTGAATTGTTTGAAAAAAGTGCCCATAGGTAAGGGGCAGTAATAATCTCTCTTAGGCAGAAGGGGCTGGATCCTGTTACCTGCTTATAGAAAGATGCATGAGAAATGTGTTCAGTTAGAACAAGAAAAGCAGCAGTTGGAGAGGCAGCTAGTTGAAGCCAAGAATAACTCCACCATGCTGTCCTGTCAGAATAAATTACAGCAAGATAAAGTTGATACTTATCAGTCCGTCGCAGAGAAAACAGACGTGAACGTTGCTCAGTATAAGTACAAAAAGCACAGGGGAAAAGTTCATAAAAAAGACTAGAATCCTCATGCTTGGGATGCAAATATTTGTAATTCCACAGATTTTTCTGATTCTAGTGAAGAGCTGTGTAAAAATAGTGGTGCTCAGAGCGAGGCAGATGAACAGAAAATGATTTATGTGCAGCTCATACACAGAGAAATGTTACAGCATGGACCTCAATACCCTGGAGGGGCAGCCATGGACTCGCTAGAGGATTATACACAACAGGAGATAAATGATATATTAGACAGATATAGGCAGAGAACTGAGGAGACATTACTTACATGGATGGTGCGATTGTTTGACACAGGAGCATCTGGAGTAATGCTAGATGTATGAGACATTAAGTTTTGCATACTTAGCACTGATCCCACTGTACAGGAGCTGTTTAGGGGCTATCAGGGTAACCAACAGATCACCCTACTGCAGTTAGCAGTTATGGGGTGTAATAAAAAATATCCTACAAAGTCAGACTGGCCACAAAATGATAATCCTGGGTATACATTAAGAGATGCAATGCAGAGAATTAAGGAGGAAGTAATGAAAACTGCTATTTTCCTGGGTGATACTGACCATCTGTTAGATAGACCGCTCTCTGTGTCAGTGCGAAACAAAATAATTTGCTTCGCTCCTCCAGCCTACAAACATGATATAATGATGACCCTATTAATCAATCAGACAGGTAATCCCTTAAAGGATGTGCTGGAGGCAGTTCGTGAGTTAGGAGTGCTCAGAGACTGGATGAAACCTGAGAGAACCTTGAGGTCTGAAGGTCGCACAGATAATAACAGAGTATCTAGGAGAGATATGTTTATGGTGTTGCTGAAGGATGGTGTCAACAAAGAACAGATAGATGGGATAGATATCAAGGGTCTGTGGGAGATGTACTGCAAGCGAGGGCTGGATAGAAAGTCACAGAAGCAGGAGAAGGAAAAGAAAGGGAAAAAAAGTGTTTCTCCGAGGGGGAAGGAGGAGGAAGATTTGAATATGAACTGGTTGACTGAGGAAAATAGAGAAGGAGAGGAATCTCCTTACAGTTATGAGAGCATACATCCAGATTTGACTTGGGCAAAAATCAACAGATTTAAATCAGATAAGGAAATAGGCCAAACTCCAGTACAGGGATGGGCTCTGTAGGAGGCTGGCCTGGCATGTAGTGGGTACCTATGGTACTTACACCTTATACCAGGTCCAGTTATCCCTTATTAGTGTATCGTAGACAGTGGGGGTCATTCCGACCCCGGCGGTCAAGGACCGCTGGGGCCGGGGATGCGGGAGCACCGCCAACAGGCTGGCGGTGCCCCGCAGGGCATTCTGACCGCGGCGGTTTGGCCGCGGTCAGACCAGGAAAACCAGCGGTCTCCCGCCGGTTTTCCGCTGCCCTGGGAATCCCCCATGGCGGCGCAGCTTGCTGCGCCGCCATGGGGGATTCCGACCCCCTCACCGCCATCCTGTTCCTGGCGGTTCCGACCGCCAGGAACAGGATGGCGGTGAGGGGTGTCGTGGGGCCCCTGGGGGCCCCTGCAGTGCCCATGCCAATGGCATGGGCACTGCAGGGGCCCCCGTAAGAGGGCCCCACTTTGAATTGCACTGCACCCGTCGCACATCCTCCACTCCGCCGGCTCCATTCGGAGCCGGCTTCCAAGTGGGGAGGGGTTTCCCGCTGGGCTGGCGGGCGGCCTTCTGGCGGTCGCCCGCCAGCCCAGCGGGAAAGCCAGAATAGCCTCCGCGGTCTTTCGACCGCGGAGCGGCCATATGGCGGCTCCCTCCAGGCGGGCGGCTCCCGCCGCCCGCCGGGGTCAGAATGACCCCAGTGTCTAGAAGCCAGGCTCTCCAGAGGTAGCTGTGGATGAGCAGCCAAGGCTTATCTAGGAAACATGCGAAGCTCATGCAATACCACTGTAGTCACACTTAGTACTTACACACATGAAATAAATCATTCAGTGTTACAAAAATAAAGGTACTTTGTTTAGGTGACACAAATATCAAAAATACCATAGAGACTATACTCCCTTTGGAGGTAAGTAACACAGAGAATATAAACACTAGTATGCAGTAATAGGCATAAAAACTGTTGGAAAACAGTGCAATTAGTGAAAATCACAATAGTTAGAAATGGGCCTAGGGGGAGCACAAACCATATACTAAGAAAGTGGAATGCGAATGTCGGTCTCCCACCTGGGCAAGTGTAGTGTGTAGAGGGGTACTGGGAGTAATAGAAAAGCCCAAAGGTAAGTACCACAACCTACCCCAGTGACCAGGAAAGAAGAAGTAAATCACAGTAACTTTCCCAGAACACACACAGAAACAACAGAAACAAGAAGAAGATTTATGCAAAACCCAGAAGAGACTGCAAGACACCAACAGAGGATTCCTGGACCGGAAGACCTGTGGAAGAAGGGGACCAAGTCGAAGAAGCACAGAAGAGTCCAGGAAGAGCAGGAGCCCCTGCTAACCCGGATGAAGGTGCAAAAGGTGAACCACCAGTGAAGAAGAAAAGTCAACACTCCACCCAAGAAGACAAAGTCAGGTTCCTAGAGGGTGCAAATGATGTCCCAAGCTGGATGGAGGATTGCAGTCAGGTTTGCATTGTTGGAGTCCACCAACAAGCCTTGGCACACGCAAAGCTTGTGGTTAGCAGAAAATGGCGCTCCCTGGGACCAGAAAGGATCAGGTGGACTCTACCCATGAGGGGGAGTCAGAGGGTGACCCTCAGCGACACAGAGCCCAGAGAACACCAGGCAGTGCACACAGGAGTCCCACAGGACGGGGACAAGAAAATTGCAGAAGAGGCCCACGCAGCACTATGCCAACGGCTCCCACGCCACTGGAGAACCACTCAGGAAGCTGTGCGTCACAGGATAGAGTACTGGGGGCCGGAGATACAAGATGCATGAAGGACTTGGAGGAAGGATGCCAACAAGACTTGGCAGCTGCAAAGGACGCAGTGCACAGGGGTACTGTCAAGATCTTACTTCCACCAAAGTGGGACAGCTGGAAGACAGGGCTGTTAGGACCACTTCAGTCCACCACCCGTGATGCAGGATCCACCCAGCTCAGCAGGAGAGGGGATCCATGCAGCCGGTCGTCGTCGCAGTTGGTGTCGCAGAAGCAGGGGATTGACTCCTTCACCCCAAGGGACATTCCTTCTTCCTACTGATGCAGGCTGAAAATGGGCTGTCCTCAGAGGATGCACGACTAGGAAACTGTTGCAGTTGCTGGCAGAAGCTGTAGATGCAATGTTGCAGGACGTATCTTGCTTCTTTCTTGCAGCTTGTAGGTTCCTGGAGGGTCCAGATGCAGTTTCATCAGTAAGAAGTCGAAGTGGAGGATGCAGAGGATTCCTGCTAGAGTCTTGCAATCCGAATCTGAGGAACCCCCCAAAAGAGAGACCCTAGTAGCCCTGAAAGGGGGATTGGTCACCTAACCAGGTAGGCACCTATCAGGGGAGGGCTGTGACATCACCTGCTGGCACTGGCCACTCATATGCTCCTAGAGGTCCCTGCCAACCTTGAATCCAAGATGGCAAAACCCAGGGACCCTTTGGAGGAGCTCTGAGTGTCACGTTGTAGATGCTCCTCAGACTCGGTGCGATGCAAATGGGAGTCCACCTCCTGACACCACCAAGTCACCGATAAAAACCACGGTGCATTGGAGTAATCAGGTGAGGGAAGGAAGGGGAAGGAACAGCAGGGAAGGGATATCTGTAAGGAGAAGAATACACAGCGTTAATATCACATTAGCCTGTCTATTCTCGCAATGTCTCGCTAAAGCACCAACGACCGTACCTGCCAATATCTCCTGAGGGCAGGACTAGTCCAACGCCTGTCTATGCTCCATCTGAATCATAGATGGACGCCACAGGCCAACGATGAACACCGATAATCTCTTATGGGTTGTTCAACACCCACTCTTGTACAAGATAGACATAAAATAGTGAGGAAACAAAACGAAGAGAGAGAAGAAAAAGAATGACGGTAAAACCCAACTCGGGCTCCTTTCTATAACTCAGTTAAAACACTGAGCCTCATGTCATAGTCACGCAAATGGTAGAAATGACCCATTCTTTCTACACCATGTACTGAAAAGCAAAAATGTACCGGCAGTTCAATCCCCGCAAAAGTAAACATTAACACTGCGTCACAGCAGAATAAAAATGTTCTCCGGCTATGAAGACAACAGTTCATGAGTAACGAACAGTTCAAATAAAGGAACGCCGTGCCTCGGATACTAACTGTGTCCTGGTCGAACAGGATAGTGGGAAAAAAGGCGAGGGAATCCGGCACCAGATCGCCTCACCGCTTACCACCTCTCCTTCATGTTTCGAAGATCCAAATGGAAGAACTCGAGACTCCCGACGATATCGGGAATATCCAAGACTTGAGGGAAACAGGAGAAAAACAAGTACTCCACTGGAAGCAGAACGAGAATCCACCCTCGGGAACGCCGTCAACAAGAGCCCTCGTTGACCATCCGACTTTGATCTGGGAAACGAATAACGCACAACGCTTCCTGGATGTGCGTGGATTTACGCGACCTCTTCCGGCGATAGGCGTCATGGGATATGTAGTCCAGAAGTACTACAATATCCCGATCGTCAATGCAGGCGCCGCGGTTAACTCCTGACAGTACGCCCGCCTCCAAAGCGCCTCCTCGGACCAGGCTTAGAGGGATGACGGGCATGAAACAGCCGCACAGCCCTAGGGGCATGGACATTGCGTTCCGGCTCCCATGAATCATACTCGGCATTGTACCCCTTCCACGAAACCAAGTACCACAGCTTACCCCCCCGTCGTTTGGAATCCAACACTCTGCGCACCTCGTATTCCAGCTGCCCATCTCTGACCACCGGAGGCACCGCCTGCCGGGTCGCTGAAAGGGCCGGTTTCAAAAGGCTGCAATGAAACACCGGATGGATCCGTAAGGAAGCAGGTAAGTTGAGACGATAAGCCACAGGGTTTATCTTGCGTAACACCACATAGGGACCAATGTAACGAGGATGAAAGACGCTACGCATCTTGAAGCGTATATACTTGGTGGAAAGCCACACTCTATCGCCTGGCTGATATGCCGGTCCCTCACGCCGATGTTCATCACCCCATTTCTTATACTGTTCTTTGGCTTTCTCCAGATTGAGTCGTATCTTCTTTTGCACGGATTGGAGATTCTTAATCACAGCATGAACCGTAGGTTGATCCGTGACATCCCTAGGTATGGTTATGGGCAACATCTCCGCGTGGAAACCCGTGTTAGCACGAAAAGGAGACTCCCGTATCGAGCTATGCCAAGCATTGTTGTATGATAGTTCGGCAAGCCATAGCAACGAAACCCAGGATTCTTGAGCGTCCTTTGCATAGCACCTCAGATATTTTTTCAGGGTTTGGTTAAGGCGCTCCGTCTGGCCATCGGTTTGTGGGTGGAAGCTGGTGGACAGGGCGGATTCAATACGCAGAACCTTACACCACATGCGCCAAAACCTAGCGACAAACTGGGGGCCTCTGTCCGAGATAATGGTTCTCGGTAGACCGTGTAACCGCACCACTTGAGACAAAAGTAGGTGGGCGGTTTGACTTGCTGTAGGCAGATTTTTACAAGGGAGAAAATGACCCATCTTGGTAAGACTGTCGATTACCACCATGATAGCGTTGTACCCCTGGTCCATTGGTAATCCTACCACAAAATCCACGCTAATGGTTTGCCATGGCTTATCCGGAGTGGGCAAAGGCATCAGTCTGCCCTGGCTCTTCGCGTTTTCTCCCTTGGCTCGTGCACATATCTCACACCGAGCCACCCAGGCCGCAACGTCTTTAGCCCAACCTTCCCACCTGAAATGTCGTTGAACAATTTGCGCAGTTTTGGTGTAACCAGGATGACCAGCCGTTACCGCATCATGACACCAATTGAAGGCTTGCACTCGGAGTTCTTGTGTTGGCAAATACAAACGATTACATTGCAACGGTATTCCATGCTTAAGGGTACGGTCCTGACTTAGTTCTGCCCATTTCTTCCACTGAGCAGCAGACTTATGCTTAGAAACCTTTTCTAGGAAATGGGAGATATGAAGGGCGCAAAGCACTCTTTCGGGTTTGATGATTGCTTCCTCGGGTCTTGAAACTATGGTTCTCACGTCCTCTTGTCGGGACAGTGAATCTGCCTTGCGATTGTCAACCCCAGGACGGAAGGTCACCACAAACTCATATTCCGAAAAAATCAGCATCCACCTCATTTGCCGCTGGGTAAGTTGTCTTGCCTCCTTCATATACTGCAGATTGCGATGATCAGTATACACCGTGACCGGGTGTTGAGCTCCCCAAAGGTAGTGTGGCCATTCTTGAAATGCCTTTTTGATGGCTAGCAGTTCCTTTTCTGCCACCGTATAGTTAAGTTCCGCAGCAGATAGCTTCCTGGATAAGAACGCAACAGGATGAAGCTGTCCGGTGGTTTTGTTTCGTTGTGATAACACGGCACCAATCGCTATATCAGAGGCATCTGCCTCAACGATGAAAGGTGCATCTGGCTGTGGATGTTGAAGTATAGGTGCGGAGCAGAAGGCCTGTTTTAAAAAGCAAAAAGCCTCCTCTGCCTCCTCTGACCAAACAAAAGACACACCCTTTCTTAGCAACCTTGTTATAGGTGACACCATGTGGGAAAAATGAGAGATGAATCTTCTGTAATAATTAGAAAGCCCAAGGAAGCATTGCACATCTCTCATACTAGTGGGTACTGGCCACTCCTGAACAGCCTGTATTTTTCTTGTCGACATGCAAAACCCCTCGGGGCTTAAATCCACCCCCAAGAACTCAACCTTCCGGACATGGAACTCGCATTTGCTCAGTTTGCAAAAAAGGCTATGCTGTCGCAATGCTTGGAGTACTAAGGAAACATGGTCAAAGTGGCGCTCCAGGGATGTGGAATACACCAGAATGTCATCTATGTAAACGATCACGAAATGGTCTATGTATTCCTTGAGAACATCGTTCAGAAAATACTGGAATGCCGCCGGGGCGTTACACAACCCGAACGGCATTACCAAGTACTCAAACAGGCCACAACGGGTTTTGAACGCCGTTTTCCACTCATCCCCTTCGCGGATTCTGACCAGATGGTAAGCTCCCTTCAGGTCCAACCTTGTATAGATTACCGCCTCTTTCACCTGGTCCAATAACACTGAGATGAGAGGAAGAGGGTATCTATTCCTCACCGTATTCTTGTTCAGCATTCGATAATCGATGCAGGTTCTCAACTCTTTAATAGCTTTAGCTATGAAAAAGAGTGGAGAGGCTGCCGGAGAACAAGACGATCTAATGAACCCGATCTCCAGGAAGTGATCCAAGTATTTTCTCAAATGCTTGGTTTCTGGGTCTGATAGAGCATAAACCCTACAAGAAGGAAGGAGAGCTCCAGGGATCAGATCTATCTTGCAATCATACATACGATGGGGTGGCAATGTCTCAGCCTGACCCTCGTCGAACACATCCTTGAACTCGACATAAACGGAGGGCAATATCACTGTTTTCTCCACCACTGTGGCCAACTGTAACCCTTGAGCCAACGCTAACGTAGGGGGATCGTCGTACAAGAAGCAGCTATTCTCACACATCGAGGACTGAAAACTAACCGTCTTGGTTTGCCAATCGATACAAGGATTGTGTTTTCTTAACCAAGGCATTCCCAAAATAATTTCGTACTGAGGAGCCTCTATTATATTCAGCCTGATTCTTTCTTTATGTTCCGGAGATACCCAATTGAAGATCAAACCAATGTCCTCCGTATGTTCTGTGAGGGGCCCAGATTTCAGCGGTGTACCATCAACCGCCAATACAATTTCGGGGTCCTTTCTCTGAATGCTAGGAAGTCCCAATCTCCTAACCACCCCTGCATCTATGAAATTTCCCGTGGCTCCGGAGTCTATCATCGCCCATACTGGATGCTTTCGTTCTTTGGTCACCAACTCTACTGATAACAAAAGGTGGGACGCTTTTTCTTCCTGTGGAAAAAGGGTTAAGGAAGTTAACCGTAGCACCGGTTGGGGTTCTGTAAAGGGCAAAACCTCTTTCTCAGATGTCTTTCCTGACATAACCGCCACCTTTTGAGTGGGGGAGTAGGAGAATCTCTTTTTAGGTTTGAGGGGACACTCTCTTACATAATGACCCTTCCTGCCGCAATACATGCACAACCCCTGTACCCTCCTACTCTCCTTCTCAGACTTCGACAAGGGTGCCCTAACGGCTCCCACGTCCATAGGCTCCCCACCTATCTCATTGGGAGTAGAAGCAGATCGCACCTCCCTTTCTGGAATGCCAGGTCGCCTATCACCCGCTCTACGCTCTACCCCTCTTTCTGCTAATCTGTGGTTCAGTCTCAGGGTAAGATTCACAAGGTCTGTACAAGTGGAAGGCTGCGGATCTATTTGAGCGAGTATATCCTTCATGTCGTCTCGTAAGCCTTGATAATAGAGAGACATTCTCTTCTCCTCTGGCCACCCTGATTCCGCCACCAGTCTATTGAAGGTCGTAAGATAAGTGACCAGATCAGACCTCCCCTGTCTCAGCTCCAGTAATTCCCTATCAGCACTAAAAGTGGTTGTTCTATGATCAAACACCCTCTCGAAGGCAGTCCGAAAGGCATTCCAATCCGATAACAAGGGGTCATCGTTCCTGACTAATGGCACGGCCCAATTAGCTGCGTCTCCAGAGAGATAAGAAATAGCGAAAGCTACCCTGGAAAGGTTAGAGGGAAAAGACGCGGGTTTACAAGAGAAATGTAGAGACAACTGAGTCAAAAAGGCCTGAATTTTCTTGGGGTCCCCCGAAAACCGTTCTTGGCTGGCTAAAGGGATAGGAGGGGAGACATTCACGGTTACCTGTGGTGTGGATGCTGAGGCGTCGAAGGGATTCCTAGTAAGCTTTTCTACCCTTTCTTTTAAAGCCGCTGCCTCAGCTCTAGAATTAGCCAACTCTTGTTGTACTACTACTAACGCCTGTAATACATCATCCATAGATGCCATCTTTGCATCACACCGAGCGGGAGGAGCGTTATTCGTGGGTGCGTTATTCTGTCACGTTGTAGATGCTCCTCAGACTCGGTGCGATGCAAAGGGGAGTCCACCTCCTGACACCACCAAGTCACCGATAAAAACCACGGTGCATTGGAGTAATCAGGTGAGGGAAGGAAGGGGAAGGAACAGCAGGGAAGGGATATCTGTAAGGAGAAGAATACACAGCGTTACTATCACATTAGCCTGTCTATTCTCGCAATGTCTCGCTAAAGCACCAATGACCGTACCTGCCAATATCTCCTGAGGGCAGGACTAGTCCAACGCCTGTCTATGCTCCATCTGAATCATAGATGGACGCCACAGGCCAACGATGAACACCGATAATCTCTTATGGGTTGTTCAACACCCACTCTTGTACAAGATAGACATAAAATAGTGAGGAAACAAAACGAAGAGAGAGAAGAAAAAGAATGACGGTAAAACCCAACTCGGGCTCCTTTCTATAACTCAGTTAAAACACTGAGCCTCATGTCATAGTCACGCAAATGGTAGAAATGACCCATTCTTTCTACACCATGTACTGAAAAGCAAAAATGTCCCGGCAGTTCAATCCCCGCAAAAGTAAACATTAACACTGCGTCACAGCAGAATAAAAATGTTCTCCGACTATGAAGACAACAGTTCATGAGTAACGAACAGTTCAAATAAAGGAACGCCGTGCCTCGGATACTAACTGGGTCCTGGTCGAACAGGATAGTGGGAAAAAAGGCGAGGGAATCCGGCACCAGATCGCCTCACCGCTTACCACCTCTCCTTCATGTTTCGAAGATCCAAATGGAAGAACTCGAGACTCCCGACGATATCGGGAATATCCAAGACTTGAGGGAAACAGGAGAAAAACAAGTACTCCACTGGAAGCAGAACGAGAATCCACCCTCGGGAACGCCGTCAACAAGAGCCCTCGTTGACCATCCGACTTTGATCTGGGAAACGAATAACGCACAACGCTTCCTGGATGTGCGTGGTTTTACGCGACCTCTTCCGGCGATAGGCGTCATGGGATATGTAGTCCAGAAGTACTACAATATCCCGATCGTCAATGCAGGCGCCGCGGTTAACTCCTGACACTGAGCATCACCCCTGGGGTGGCGATGGACAGAGGAGTGGTCACTCTTGTTTCCTTAGTCCAGTTTCGCACCAGAGCAGGGACTGGGGTTCCCTGAACCGGTGTAGACTGAATTATGCAAGAAGGGCACCCTATGTGCCCTTCAAAGCATTTCCAGTGACTTGGAGAGACTACCCCTCCCCTGCCTGTAACACCTATTTCCAAAGGGAGAGGGTGTAACTCCCCTCTCCCAAAGGGAATCCTTTGTTCTGCCTTCCTGGGCTGGCTTGAGCTTCTCAAGCAACAGGAGGGCAGACACCTGTCTGTGAGGTGGCAGCAGTTGGGGCTGCATGGAAAACCTCAGAAGGATGAAATGGCAACACTGGGGGTCCTCTGCAAATAATGCTTGCAAAAGCCTTGGGGTATGATGCCAACATGTTTGATACCAAACATGCCTATATTTGGAGTTACCATTATGTGGCTGGACATAGGTAGTAATCTATGTCCAGTACACACGTAAAATGGCGTCCCCACACTCACGTAGTCTGGGAAAATGGGCCTGGAGTTTGTGGGGGCACCTCTGCTAGTGCAGGGGTGCCCTTACACACAGGTACTTTGCACCCTGCGTTCTGGGCTGGAAGGCATACCATAGGGGTGACTTATAAGTAACCGGGTGTAGTGAAAATGGCAGTGAAAGGGTGCTTGCACCTTTTCACGCAGGCTGCAATAGCAGTCCTGCAGAAGCCTTCTTATGGGTCCCTATGGGTTGCAAAATATATGCTGCAGCCCATAGGCATCCCCTGGAACCTCAATGCCCTGAGGTACCATAGACTAGGGACTTATAAGGGGGCACCAGTATGCCAATTGTGGGTGAAATAAAGACTTTTGGGAGAGAGAGCATAATCACTATGGTCCTGATTAGCAGGATCCAGGGAACCCAGTCAAACACACTGACCTTATGGCAAGAAAATGGCAAGAAAGAAGGTACTTTCCTACAGGCTAGCAAAGATAATAGACTCCATGTTGATTTAGAAATTTACTGGAAACATAAAAGTGTTCAAAAGGTTTGGGCCTTGGTGGACACTGGAGCGGAGGCCTCTTTAATACATGGAAATCCGAAAAAGTTTTCATGTCAGACCTATACCATCACAAGGTTGGGTGGAAACACCCCCGCAGGACAGACTAATGTTCAAATGAAAATAGGGAGAACACAAAAAACAGAATACACTATTTTGATTTTGCCTCTCCAAGAGTATATACTTGGAATTGACATTTTGAAGGGGATGATTTTTACTTGGATGATGGTTGTTATCAATTTTGGATCAAGGTGATACATTTCAGCGGCAGCAGTGAAGGTGGGTCATCGAAAGATACCTGCAGTGAAGGTGGCCCCAGCCACGAAGGTGGTTCATTTGAAACAGTACCTAATCACGGGAGGGCATGATATGTATAAGTAAGTAAGACTATATAGGACCTGATAGAAGCAAGTGTGGTGGCCCCAGTCACCATTGAGTGGATCAATCCTTTGTGGCCCGTACGCTGATCGGATGGGCGCTATAGAATCGATTATCACAAGTTGAACAAATATGCCCAGAAGGGAGGGTGAGATTTCTAGAATCTTGAGTTTGTTTAAGGTATATAAGGTGGGCAATCTTGGCAATGAGGTAGAAGGAGCTTGCCTGAACGTGGATGCACGGTTCAGGAACAAATCCCATGTTGGGAAGACCTTCTGCCTCAGCCATTCAGGGTTCCTGGACTTGATGCTGGCAAGGATGAAGAATTCAACCCCTATGGTGATGCATTTTATTTCTGAATTATCTAGATTTATCACATCACATTAACACATCTCTTACTGCATTCAAGTTGAATGATCATGTTCATATTTTCATGTGCTTTTATTTGATATCTGGTAAGTGCCTTAATAAATCCATTATTAAGACTAAGAGTGCTGCATTCTTTGGCATTGTTTCCTCTTAGTTCAAAGTAGAGGAACGCAATGTCATTCATCTATAATGGAGGTTCTCTAGTTAGCAGGTCCTTGCACCCCAGAAACTTTGTAATTACTCTCCAAACCCTCACCACAATTTTTAGATGCTCTGGCAGAGACTGTGGTGCTTTCTGGTTTATAGTACCCAACTTTTCCTAGGGAATGTGTGTCAATTCTTAATGAAGGTTCTTCCTGCAACACAAATTCATATTCATTCACTACCATTAAATGTGATGTCTAGTAATCTTTACACATGCCCAGTAATGGAATATCAACAGCATAAATTGCTATAGTAAGAGTGCCATAGTGATTTTTGGCAGGCAAATTTCCCATAGGAACGCACAAATTGTTGTATCTAATCTGGAAAATAAATCTTGTGGTTCCAAAACGGCATATTGTGGCGTAAGTGCAGAAATTGGGACAGCACTATTGTCTTGTTTACTGCTGCCCGGCCTCCAAAGAACATTGAACATTTCATCCACAGCGCAGTATCTTCCATAATTTCTGCCAGCACTTTATATGAATTTATCGCCATAAAGTCCGCCCTTAAGTTTGTCTCAGATATGCTCAAATGTACTCTAAGTGGGCATGTAAACAGCGTTGAGAGGTCTCATTTCACAAGTGGAAACAATGTAAGTTTAGTCCAGTTCATGCTAAAGCCAGAATATTTCCTATGTAATTTAAAAATGTAAGGAAATCTCTGTAATGGTAGGTCAGAATGGGCTATGTGTAAGTAAATGTATTCTGCCATGCAAATAATTGCCCCATCTTAGGCCCATGATCTAGGAATCCCTCCTAACCCAACATGCCAGTGGTTCTACCAAAATAGAAAATAACTTAGGTGGTACAGGGCTCCCTGTACCCGTCATAATGTTGTAGGAGTCTGATCAAACTCATTTGACCCTCACCTTAGTCATGAGCTCAACACAGAAATTTAAAACAGAATGTAAAAGATGGGCCAAAACCCATGCTTGACAGATTGACAAACACATAAGGCAATGTGACGTCAAACGCCTTCTCTGTGTACAGAGAAAACACAACAGTTAGTTCATTGACAGCACAGCATATTCCAGACATCTGTTCAAGCAAGTGAGGTTCATTCATGTTGATTTTTCAGAAACAGAAGCAGATTGATGTTGGTGTATCAGTGCTCAATTACCACTACAAAATGACTAGCCAAAATGCTGCCTTTACCTTTGTTTCTATGTTTAAAAGTGATATGGGCAGGGACGGCTCCTTTGCAATGGCAAAGGAGCGTCGCCCCCGTGGCTAAGCTAGCATCTGAAAAATAAAACAACAGTTTACTATTGTTTTCTTTTTCAGCTGCTGACTCGGCCAGCAGCATGTGCAGGGAGGGGCGTGCTGGGCCATGGGAGGGGGAGAGGGGAGCGAGAGTGGAGTGCACCTAAGTGCGCATGTTATATGACCGGGCAACCTAGGCCAGCCAAACACACATGCTCACTTAGGTTTCTCCAATCTGGCTGTGTTACACAGCCGGGTTGGAGAAGCTGCACAGACTCCCATGCAGTGTCAGAGCTGCAGACCAATCTTGGCACTGCTCTCATGCGAGGCATAGCATGAGAGGTGCGCCTGGATTGCATGGGGAGCCTGTGCTGGTGTCCCACGGACTGCTGGGACCACGGAAGAGCATCGGAGCGAGGCGGCAGCATCAGGACTGGTAAGTTTTAAAAAAAATATATTATTATTTCACCCTTTCCCCTACTCCCCCCCCCCCCCCCCAACTCACTCCCACCAATCAAGATTTCGGGCAGCCACAGCTGGATATGGGTCCGTATGAGGCACATTCTTGATTTGCACAGTTTCAACATTAGAACTATTGTGGCCATATGCAAATCATTTGAAGTTCGCCTTGTCTTTGTAGCATTGTATATACTCAATAGAGTTTGTATAGTGAGGCTTTATAAACATTAATTTGACAAAAGCAACCAAAAAAACGTTTTTGGGACACTTGTCCAGAAAACATTCTAAAACTATAAAACAATTACACAGTAAGATCATCGTGAAAGTCACATTACTACACAAATGTGTCAGTATTTATTCAAAACCATCTTTAAAACTGCTTAATATCAAGAATGTAAAGTGTGATTCCCACTGCAACATCGATATAACACATTTCAAATAATAGCCCCATTGCATCCATTCTGGAATGGGTTTGATAGTTAAAAAATAAGGGTCTTAAAAACGTAATACGGGCGGGCTTATAAAACAAACAATCCATAAGAACATTAGGCAAGGATCATTTTACATTCAGGGAATATGTACAGAAACCATTTTCATTTCAAACTGGATTACACCGAAAACTTGAAAAGATTGGGTTACACCCCAGTCTCCCTTTAGAATTTCATTATGTAGTATAGGGTCGGGTACCTTAGCCAAATAGGGGAACACCATGTGGTGGCCAAGGAAATTTAATTTTGAGGCTAATAGAAGGTTTCTACCTCACATAGGCCAGGTCCAAAGAATAGCTAACCTTTCCTAAAGATTCTCTCAGTGCTTGCTTACTTGGAAAGGGAGACCCCATTTAAATTGTACCCTATAACGAGTGCATTTTATTTAGGTCATTTATCCTGAACCGAGTATCCCTGGCCCACTTCCTTTCACTGGTGTGAATTTCTTCCCAGCATAATCTAAAAACCCTTAAAGCTTTATTATCTACAGATAGCTTTTAAAGAAATCTCAGAATGCGGGCATTCACCTGCAAGTTCAAGGAGATCATATTCAATTCTCTCCTTATAATCTGTATCATGGTTCCTTGTGGAAGCAGCAATAGCCTCCTAAGGACAACCCCCTCTGGTATATCCCAGTTAAATGGAGGATCAAGTGCAAGAACCCAAAGTGGTTATTTCCCTTTTGTAGGCTTTCATAAAAGGGGTACGAGACAATCTCCCACACCTCTCGCTAATTTAGCCAGACATCCAGCTTATAACATGGACCTCTGCTTGACATTTCATATGTGAGTATCTCGTTTTAAGTTCCTATGGAAGGTCAACCCTGAGTACTTATTGTAGCCCACTACTTCTACAGTTGGAGAGCTCAAGAACCATTTAACATTGTTCTCTTTTTCCCCAAATACCATTACCAGTGTTTTTACCTGATTAATTTTCAAGGGATCCTGTTGGCTATATGTGAGACCAATTTTGTTTGAAAACCAATAGGAGTATAGTCTACCAAAATCAGATCATCCATATATAGCAGACATCAGATATGACATTTCCTAACTTTGGGAGAGAATGATTTAGATAATTTTATGGCTGCTGGTAGGTCTGCCAAAAATAAGCTAAAAAGTAATGGAGCTAAGACACATCACCTTTGTGACAATGTACCAGATTTATCAAGTTTAACCTATGCCCGCTTATCCATATGTACTTCCTGTATTGTATTAAGTTCAATTGGCATCTTCCAGGAGCGGAGTTTCCCCATAGAAGACCCTTGTCTATTGTATCAAGGCTGTACAAAAATCAATAAAACACCAGCACAGCCTCTGATTAACTTCCAGGGATTTCCGAATAATGGCCCAGAGAGCAAAACAGTGATCTTCAGTGGAGTGACCCTAACAGAATCCTCCATGTTCATCAGGCATGATCTTGTGCTCTTGCACCCTATCAGCCAAGTGAGACATTAAGATTTTTTAGAACACCATAGGCATAGATGCCCATTAGGCTAATCAGTCTATAATGCAAGGGATGC
This sequence comes from Pleurodeles waltl, assembly GCF_031143425.1. NCBI lineage: Eukaryota > Metazoa > Chordata > Amphibia > Caudata > Salamandridae > Pleurodeles > Pleurodeles waltl. The sequence continues at coordinate 660,632,048 of NC_090445.1, read as the reverse complement.
GAGTCATTACCCGTTTTTAGTATAGGTTTCACTATTGACCCTCTCCATGTTGAAGATTTTGGCCTGTGTGGATATCAAGCAGAACAGAAGAGAAAAATATCTTATTATCCCTTTATTTTTCTGCTTTCATAGGATGGCGCGGGGCCAGCCTCCTCCATGTCAACAAGTGGAGGAGGAGTAGCGGTGTGCTTCTAAAGGGAGACTGGCCAAACTGACATTCCCACTTAGAAACTCTCCACCCGGATGTATTTTACAGCCAGGGGGAGACCAAGCGCAGTGCCCCGCTTTTCTGCCCACTCAGGTCAATCGTGGCACTTCTTTCATGCTGTGTAACAGCATGAGAGAAGCATCGGGATTGGTTGGGGAGGGAAGAAGACGAGAGGCGGCTGGAGCGGGAGCCGCGGATCACAGAGGGGCAGGTAAATTAATTTTATTATTTTTTTATTGCCCCCACTCCATGCGCTGCCCCCCGCCCCTCCACCCATTCCTGGCAGCAGCCGCAACTGTTTTAAGCAACCGTCTATGCTAAGATTTTAGCCTATCCAGGCCTGTTTTGGATATTATTCTGGTCTCAATCTAGATTGATTTGATCCCTTTCTCAAAAGGCTTTTCATTTCCTGAAAGGTGGAATCAAACCAGCCCTTCCCAATGCCTTGGCCCGCTCTCTGTGTGTAGGAAGTTGGCCTGGTTTTTAGTGGGTACCTAAGGTACTTACACTTTATACAGGTCCAGTTATCCCTTATTAGTGAAATGTAGGCAGTGTCTAGAAGACAAGCTGTCTAGGGGTAGCTGCAGCTGAGCAGCCAAGGCTTGTCTTGGAGACGTGCAAAGCTCATGCAATACCACTGTAGTCACACAGTACTTACACACATGAAAGAAAATACTCAGTGTTACAAAAATAAAGGGACTTTATTTTGGTGACACAATGCCAAGAATACCTTACAGACTATTCTCCCTTAGGAGTAACATACACAGTACATACATTAGAATGCAGTAATAGCTGAAAAAACAGTTAGAAAACAGTGCAAATAGTGAAAATCATGATATATAGAAATGGACCTAGGGGGAACACAAACCATATACTAAAACAGTGGAATGCTTAAGTCGGTTTGCCACCTAGGCAAATGTAGTGTGTAGAGGGGCACTGGGAGTGTAAGAAAACACCAAAGGTAAGTAATAGAACCCACCCCAAAGCCCAGGAAAGCAGTAGTAAATCACAGTCAGTTTCCTAGAACACACAATAACACGTGATAGAAGATTATGCAAGCACCAGAAGAGACTGCAAGACACCAATGATGGGTTCCTGGACCTGAAGACCTGTGGAAGAAGGGGACCAAGTCTAAGAAGCACTGAAGAGTCCAGTGAGAACAGGTGCCCCTGCTAACCTGGATAGAGGTGCAAAAGAAGAACCACCAGTGAAGAAGAACAGTCAGTACTGCACAGAGGAAGATGGATGACGGTTCCTGGTTGATGCAGATGAAGTCCCACACCGGATGGATGATTGCAGTCTGGTTTGCGTTTCTGTATTCCGCCAACAGGCCTTGGCACACGCAAAGCTTGCAGTTAGCGGAAAATGTCGCTGCCCGGACTAGGAGGGATCTGGTGGCCTCTACCCAAGAGAGGGAGACAGAGGAGGCCCTCAGCAACTCAGAGAGCCCTCAGAAGACCAGGCAGCATACAATGGAGTCCCACAGCACGGGGACAAAGATGGTGCAAAAGGAGGCTCATGCAGCACTACACAAAGGGATCCCACACACCGGAGAACCATGCACGAAGCTGTGTGTGGCAGGATAGAGTGCTGGGGGCCAGAGCTGCACGGTGCACAAAGACCTTCATGGAAGGATGCCAACAAGGCTTGGCAACTGCAAAGCACGTGGGTCATGGGGGTACTGTCTTGCGTGGGGAGGCTCTTACCTCTGCCAAAGTTGGACAGCTGGACCTCAGGACTGTCGGGACCACTTCAGTCCACCACCCGTGTTGCTGGATCCACGCAGTTCTTCAGAAGAGGGGACACAAGCCACTGGTCGTCGTTGCAGAGGAGTGCCTGCTGAAGCAGGGAAGTGACTCCTTCACTTCAAGGGAGATTCCTTCGTTCTTCTGGTGGAGGGTGAAGACAGGCAGTCCTCGGAGGATACACGACCCAGAAACAGTTGCAGTTGCTGGCAGGAGCTGAAGTTATAATGTTGCAAAAGTCGTATTTGCTTCTTTGTTGCAGTTTGTAGAGTTCCTGGAGGGTCCAGATGCAGTGTCGTCGGTGGAAGGTGAAGTAAAGGATGCAGAGGAGTCCTGCTGGAGTCTTGCAATCCGAATCTGAGGAAACACCCAGAGGAGAGACTCTAAATAGCCCTGAAAGGGGGATTGGTCAGCTACACAGGTATACACCTGTCAGGGGAAGGCTCTGACATCACCTGCTGGTACTGGCCACTCAGATGCTCCCAGAGTGCCCCACCACCTTGGAATCCAAGATGGCAAAACCCAGAGACACTCTGGAGGAGCTCTGAGCACCACCTCTGCGGTGGTGATGGACAGGGGAGTGGTCACTCCCCTTTCCTTTGTCCAGTTTCACGCCAGAGCAGGGACTGTGGGTCCCTGAACTGGTGTAGACTGGATTATGCAAGGAGGGCACCATCTGTGCCCTTTGACACATTTCTAGAGGCTCTGGGAGGCTACCCCTCCCATGCCTGTAACACCTAATTCCACCCCTCTCCCAAAGGAAATGCTTTCTTCTGTCTCCTGGCCTCAAGCTGCTTGCACAACAGGAGGGCAGAAACCTGTCTGTGAGGTGGCAGCAGCTGGGACTGCCTGGAAAACATCAGAAGGCTGGTATGGCAGTTCTGAGGGTCCACATGGCCAAATGCTGGAGGTGGAATGGATCAAATTGTGTTGTGAATCCCCAAGGTCAGCACTATTGCTGCTGCCACTGGTTCTTAGAACCACAGAACATCCGCAGCAGTTCAGTGATCACAGCCCCCATATTTAGTTACTGTAAGATCTAAATTAAATACAAACTGCCAGGCTGTGATGAACATAAAATCAATAGGGCCCTCCAGGCAGCCCTGCCATAATGTTGCAGCTGCTGAAATGTCATTTTTAAAACAACCATTGAGATATAACTATCTATTCTTTACCAGCCATTGGCCAAATGCCTTAGCCTCCTTCCTTATCTTACCTGACAGAACAGAAGCTGGGGGTATATTACAGCATTCCAGGTCCTTTTCCATCTGATTGGGGTACAAACGAGTCTTAAAATCCCCTGCCATTATTACAGTGGCCTCCAGGAATTTCCAGAAAAGATTGATCTTTATAGATAAATATGTTTGTCAGTATGAAGTCTCTTCATAACATATTCTTTAACCTTAATTGTATGACAGATGGCTATTTGCCACTGGACAGACTGACAACCTCAAGAGACGTTTTAGTTACTTTAGTATAGATTAAGAATAGCACCCCTGAGGAAGCTCCCTTGTTACAGCCATTACTGTTTATAGCTTCAAACCATTTTACTGTTTTATCTTCTCTCAACCAAGATGCCTAAGGGAACACCATGTGGTAAGACTTTATTCCTTGCACCAAATCGACAATCCTCTTTAAACACTCAAACCCATGTGTGTTCTAGTTTACGATTCTCAGGTTGGGAGAGGGGTCCTCCCTCTATGGAGCACTGACCCAATCATCCCACTCCCACATATCTTGGAGCTGCATTAGGGGGCAAATCTATTTTCCTGATCCCACTTTGGAATCCCACTCTGATCTACCATTCTGTCATTCACAAAAGCTACCCTTAAATTCTTAGGGTTCTGTTGGTCCTGCCCAAACCCGTTAAAGGTTGACATTGACCGAGCTAGAAGATAAGATTAAATCAACTCCCAGTGACTAGGAGCCAACCCTCCATGCATACTCAGAAAGGAGGGGGAGTTTGATCCATTCACCATTGTCTTCTCTTTTATGGGGATCTTTATTTCCAAACCAACACTTACTAGGTCCATTTCTGCCTTAGCTGCTATAATTGTAATGCAAGTGGAGATAAAATCAAATCTTGTTAATTCCCTCCCTTGCTTCCCAGTCTGAAATCCCACATTGGCTAGATCACCTGAGGAGATCCCAGAAAGTGAGGAAATCTGCTGAAATATGCTCAGAATTTCAGAGCAATTCAATGGTCGCAGTTTCTTGGCTTTTTTCCCCCAGCGAGTTATATCCAACATGGGAACATATGTCCTTGGTTTGAGAGCTAGCAGCTTCTCTGCCACAACAATGTTCTCTTTACTCTTACCTTTAAGCCCTGCAGTACTGGGCCCGTTTCCTTGCCAAACGCTTTGGTGCCATTACATGCAGTAGTGACTTCCTAGATGGTTGGTCTAACATGTTTTAAATCCTCCACTGGTTAGGGGTAACAGGGACTGATGTCGTACCACTAAGCGGATGAGGAAAGCTTCATTCCCTTGTAAACCTGAAATCCTTTTGTTGAGCATGTGCTGTTCCTTTTTTCCCTGTTCCCTCTACTCAACTTCAAGTCAGATGGCATGACTCCTCTTTCATCCCTCTTTACTCTTGTGAGAAGTAATAGCCTGAGGAGAACTTGGAAAGGGGGTGGGAAAAATATATTGCCTTTTCCTAACATAGAACATTTTAAGACATGGGGCCTCATTATGTACTTGGCGGTTGAGACCGTCATGCTGGCGGCGGCGGTAATTTCCACCACCGGCATGGCGGTCTCGACCACCACATAATGTACACAGTGGGGACCACCACAGGCGGCCTTCCACCTCCGCCAGGTTACCGCCATAAGGCAGCCTGACGATGCCGGAATTCTTCATCCGAAAGGGCAGCGCTGATAAAGAACCCATGTTCCACCAGCCATTCCCTGGCGGGTTCACCCACCAGGCAAAAGTTGGTGGAAGGGGTGCTCTGGGGCCCCCCTGGGGGCCCCTGCACTTGGCATGGGCAGTGCAGGAGCCCCCATGCAGAGCCCCGTCACGCAGGTCACTGCCTGAATTACGGGCAGTGATCTGCACAACGAGTGCTGCTGCACCCGCAGCATAGCGGCTTTGGGAAATGTCCTGGCCCAACATTTCATTGGGCCGGCTGGCGGAAACACTTTCTGCCCGCCGGCCCAGCAGATTGTTAATTATTCAGCCGGCGGGGTCCCAAAAGGGCTGGCGGTCTGTGATAAGACCGCCAGCATGAACACAGCAGGGATTCTCGCTGTGTTCATAATGACCCCCATAAACTGTACCCTTCAGGTCCTGGTGTACTCCACTACCCTTTATTGTACTTATTGAAGAATTCAGCTAATAGGCCATTAGGACCAGGACTTTTCCAGACTGAAGTCGTGCTACAGCATTCACTACCACCTCAGTCAGCAAGTCTTTGTCTGGTGCTTTCCTATCTGTTAGAGTCAGCTCTTGAATCTACAATTCTGTACCAGAATTATCCAGCTCATCTCTCTGTACCATTCCTTGAGCACTATTAACATATCAGAAAAATGTTGCACAGGTCTGTGATCTTCCCATCCTTGGTGTTGTGGGCTTACCTGGTTTATTACGTGCATCATATTATTTTCACTTGAAGCTCACATTATGGGCCCTAGATTCCATATCTACTAGTGCCCTGCATTTCTCCCTCTTCACTGTTAGATGATGATACAATATATTGTCCATAAGTGTACTGTGTAACCTGTCCAGCTTTATGATGTCCTCTTCAGCGTATATGCCTTTGTTCTACGTAGCTCTCATCTTGACCATGACCACTGAATTTTACTTTCCTTCTGAACCAGGATGCTCTCTAAAGAAATGTCCTTTGGTCTCCACTACATTGTCTACAAATATTTGGTGCATGGGTCACGCTTCATCCACCCTTTCTATCTCCTTCTACCCACTTTCCACCAGAGCCGCTGCTTCTTTGATCATCCAAAGAAGTGAATGACTGATATGCTTCTTTCCAAATATCTGATGTTTTCAATTCTAGGGGTTGTTCCATTAGTCACTGAGTATGAGTGGTTAGCTCCTGAGTAGAAGTAACATTGATGCTCACCCTCATATGGAACCTTCCAGTTGACCCACGTGGTATTTAGCCTGTTACCTACCCCTCTCTGCTAGAGGTGGTCCAGGCTGGAAACGAGGAGTAGGTTGCAGCCCAATCACGGTGTAGGACCACTTTCCGTCGCAGCTGTGCGTGGTACTCAGCCTAGACCTAAGGGGCAATACTGAATTATCAAACAGGGTTGGAATATCCTTTTTTCTCTGTACCACAGCAGGTATAGCATACACAAGTCTATTGAGGATACCCATTTTACACACCACATATCCCATTTAGGTGTAGGGTAGGGATTGTTTCCTTGCCCCTGAAGAAACGCTGAAGATTCAGTTGGGCTGCAAGACTTGAACCATGTTGACCCTACAACACTCACTCTAAAGCCGTCGAGGTCCATTGAGACCAATTGACAGTACTCCTTTCTGTTTTGAACTCTCTGCCAAGGGGGCCACTCCATTAAAATTGACTAGGCACCACTTAGACAGTTTTAATTCACTTAGCACCCAACCCAGTACGTCACCATACACTCACCAACCCTCAAGCACATTCACCATTGCGGCAAATCAGAAGACCTCCAACAAAGAAGTGGGGCCCACTGGGCATTGCAGTGCCGACCCAACGAGGAGCAGCCCGATGATGAAGCATGACACCCATTTGGGTGTGTAAGGGCTCTCCCTTCTGAAAATTAGGATACCCTTCCTTCCATAGGGTTCTAACCCATAATACATTTTCACCTTTCTATAGAAGCGGCTCCCTTTTTTGTATGATTACAATAAGATAGGAGCATAGATGGGTGCTGGACCTTCAATAGCTCCTAGTCTCCCCTTTTTGAATAATTAAAACCACTATGTGTCAGTCCATATGTTAACCAGATTGAGGTATCTGGGTTACCCTCGCTGTACAGTATGCTGCCATGGTAGCACAAGGGTTAGAATGTAGACTAGAATATAGAATGTGTGACTAGAGCAGTTGGAGAAGTACTAGCTGTGGGCATACTGTTACTGTTTGCTCTCCCTAATAAACCTGCAGTAAACCTTCAATTGCCTGGTGTCTTCACTACAATTTGGCAACAAGCTATCATACCAACCTTATGCCTTCGTGAAGGGTGTTGGTTCTTGTGGCCATCATTTGTTGCAGTTGAAGTCCCCAATTTTCTGTGGTGTTTCACTTTGCACCAATTTCTACGGTTCCTCGACTGTCAGTTGGAGCCCTGCAGTGTTGGGTAGAGGGAGAGCAAGTAGAGGTGAGCCAGCAGTGATTGTGTTTGTGGTGGTGACAGCGGCGCATGTCTCGAGTTGGCAGTTATCAGCTCAGTTGGTGAAAGAAGGCATGACAATCACGTTGTCAAATCAAAGTCATGTGATAGAACATTCATCTTGGATCAGGCTAGTTCTATGTGAAGCCATGCATATATTTCCCAGCTGCATATATTTGGAGAATAACGAGTGAGCTGCTGGTTTCACACATTGTCTACAAATCTACAGTGATGTGCGCACCTGAGTGTGCATTTGGCGTGTCATTCTATATATGTACTCCATGGTAACACTTACACCATGTACTGGAGGTAACATTTGCTCTTGCTTACATTCTTCATTCTGGCGTAAGATGCAGTGATGCGCACGCTTTATTGTGTGTCAACAAATGTATTGGATGCAGTAATACTCACACCTGGTTCTGTATCAGCAACTGTACCGTACATTGAGCAGATATTATACAGTGATACACACACCAAATGTGTTCCCTTATTCAAGGATACATGAATTATTGATTAAATGTGTATGTAAATGTATTTCATTGTGATACACTGTAGGAAACTGCTCCTTTTTGACATGGTCACCCTCCACTTTTTGCCAGTGGTACTAAGGTTTCTCGACTGAGGTGCACTGGGATCCTGCTAAACAGGTCCCCAGTGCCAGTGCTCTTTTCCCCAAAACATGGTGTACAATTGGCAGACTCCTCCACCCGTATAAGTCCTTAATAAGTGCTACCCCTGGTGCCTAGGGCTTGAGTAGAAAAGAGGGTCCCCAGGGGCTGTAGCACCGACTGTGCCATCCTCAGGGACTCCCCTAAAAATGAGAAGCACACAACTGCCATTGCAGTTTGCGTGCCCTGGTGCAAGCCAGGAGAAAACATGACAACTTTGGTGTGCCCTGCCCCCCCCTCATTACTGCAGCTAAGTATATGTAAGTCATCCCTTAGGCAGGCCTAAGAGCCCTAAGGACGGGTGCAGTACACTTACTGGGGAGACATATCTGCATGAGTGGCTATGGCCCTGTGATGCTCAGACCCTTTCCTGAGCATTGCAAGTGAACCGGAAAGCCATTTTAAGGTATGTGCTGGACACCCGTCAACACAAGTGTCCCAGACACATAATGGCACCCTATGGTGTTTGGTATCAAACACTCGGTCTTAATAAATCCAGGTTGATTCCAGCCATGGATTTATTCAGACGTGTACCCAGCGGGCACCTTAGAGGTGCCCCCTAAAACCTACCAGTCTTTTGATGTGCTATCTGGCTAGTTTAGTCCAGTCTGCAACCACCAGGCACGTTTCTTACCTCAAGGAGGTGAGAGCCCATGCTCTCAGAAGTCAGAAACAATGCCTGCACTGGAGAGGGGTGTTACCACCCACTCCATCAGGATGGATAGCAGATCTGCATATCAAGACCGGGATCTTCGAAGACCCTGCCACCTTTGGTATGCACAGCCTCAGCTTCCTCAGTCCTTAGTGTGGCCACCACCTGCCCTGAGGCCCATTTGGCACCAGGACAGGCGGGAAAATTAGCTTGTCAGAAGGCGTGTAGCACCCCTGGGCTAACCACACCCCTAAGGTAGGCTACCCGAGGTTCGACACTCACGGAAGGGTTCCACCGTCCTGGTTTTGGTCGGAACTAGGCCTTCTTGGATAGGGATATGTCCATTCCCCACAAGATCTGGTCATAACGGGGTGTAGGCACCCCAAAGAGTAAATAGCCCATTGGCGCTACCCTACACTACCCTAAAATGCCCCTAAATTCTGTGTTTTAGGTGGCTGTCCAACACCAGAAGCCAGATTTTCCTGACAATAAGAAGAAGAGGGCACAGAAGAGCGGAAGAATGTGAACTGCCGGTGCCTGGTAAACTTACGGCTCATCCTGCAGCTGTGGGGATTCCAAAAGCCTCTGAGCCTCTGAAGTTCTCCAGCACTTCGCCAGTCCCCCAGCATCTCCCTTGGAGTGAAGGAGCCACTTCCCTGCTTCTTGCAGGCACCAACTACAACGTCTAGTTCACCGGCCTGCTGACCCCCGAGTCCACCATCACAGCAGCCATTTAGGAGGAGGTTCCCGTGCTCCAAGAAATCAGTCCTGTCTCCCCACCAATTGAAAAGCCCCAAGGGTCCACCAGAGGTGAGCTGCACCAACCCCTGGCGTACTGACCCCTTGCACCAACCAAGGCTTGTTGAAGCCCACCCCAGACTCCAACAGCAGATCCGAAGACCAGCCGGCGGGGGATGTCAGCATCACAGAGGACAGCCTTCACAGTCATCCAGTTGCCTTGTTTGGTCCTTCCTTCTGCGAGTCACCTCAAGAACTATGTGCGCCTTGATGCAGGAGCACCACCATTAATGATCCACTGCACCTGAGCTGCCCGGCCCAGGTCAATGACTTCCAACGGTGTCCCCCTGCTCTCCGGATGCCCACCAACCAAGCCCCCCCTTTTGGGAGCTCCCGGACTTGTCACCAAGTCCTTCCTTGCATTTGTTTTCCAGCTGGCTCCCCTCGTCGCCAAGTGCTCAGTGCACAGGAACCCAACACAAACAACACCACTGCACCCTGATGCTCCTGGGCAGTTAAACCTGAGCAGCTGGTCTTGTCAATAACTTTGCACCCTTAGCACCTCACTACCTTCAGGGGACCCCCAAGAACTGAATGTAAGAACTCCTATGCAGACATAGGTGGTCATTATGACTATGTTGGTCTTCTTACCGCCAGGGATAATGTGGTGGTATGACTGCCAAAAGGCTGTTGGTACATACAACCACATTATGAGATTGGCGGGTTGGCTACAGGCAACCCGCCACTTCTCCACTCATACCCCCATGGCGGTATGAGCCACCGGGCCGGAAATATCTATCTCCAACCTGGTGGTCGACATTGTCCCGCCCATGGCATTATGAGCCAGCCTACCACCATGGTTTTAGTGGGTTAGAAATGCCATGTAAACCATGGCGGTAGGCCCTACCGGTGACAGGGAATTCTTTCCCTGTCACCAGTAGGTGGCTCCCCCGCCCCCCAACACTCATCTGACACCCTTCACCCCTCCATCAAAACTCACCCTCCCACCCCCTCCGGTACACAAACTAACCCCCACCCCCTCTGATCCGCTCACTCACCCCCCATACACGCACACACCACACAACTGACCCCACCTTCTCAGCCACACACATACATATCAATCCTCCCCCCACACCCCTACTGTCACAGCACTCCTCACCCCACACCACCCCTTCCCACATACACGCACACAGACACCCACACGCACCAGGCATACACCCATTCACTTACATTGTCATACATGCATTCATTCACACACTGACATGCATGCATTCATTCATACTTCCAGACATACTCACACACACATGCTTACACACAATCACACTTACATGCAGACACACACTAACTTCACCATTATTACATGCATTCACTGTCACGCATACAACCACACAGACAACACAGCAGTCACAGACTCATTCACACACACACTCAGACATTCATGCACACAATTACCTTGGGCAAGGAGGTCTTCTGGCAGGGAAGGGGCACTGCCACCGCCAGCAGTGCCCCGCCAGCAGAACACCGCCAGGCCGAATTACTGGCGGTATGTTGGCAGCCTTCACTGCGGCGGTAGGCGGTATATACAGCCAATGTTATAATTTGGGCCATAGTACCTTGGACCTTGTGCTGCATGAAAACACATTCATCTACAAAAAGTGTTACTTACTTGTCAATCGTTCTGAGAACTGCAACAGTATTTATTTTTCTGCAAATGTTCTGGTGTTTATAAATAATACAACAAAGTAACTATTTTTCTAAACAATCGGTCTTAAGTTGCTTCTTGAGTGTGTATCTGATTTGTTGAATTGAATTGAATTGGGCATTTGCAAAGCGCAGCTGTAATTCCCAAGGAAGCATCCCGGTGCTATTGTGGGGCAACAGTGAAACCCATCTGCGTGGTATGAGAGAATCAAATCAGATACAAGAAATAATAACTTAAAGAATGAGGGGATAGCAAAAATCCAAGTCTTTAGCTGCTTTCTAAAAACAGATTCCGTATCTATAAACCTCAAGTAGCTAGGGATGGAATTCCAGGCACTGCTGCCTAAACCACTTATTGACTCTGCACAGTCAACAAATGCTTAGCACTACCCTCTGATAAGTCTAACTGCTCTCCCACACTAGCTTTTGTGGTCGTAATTTTTACCCTTGTAAACCAATAAGGGTCGCTCTGGACTGGCTGCATTGTGCCCCCCTACATTGGGTCACTGAATAGATAGACAGCTTCCTACATACGCACCCTGTATCTAGTTCTGTTGTAGGTAGTGTTATATTTGTAGAGTGTTCTTGTTAAATTCTCAAAAATTGGTGCATAAACATTTTCTCTTATACCACTACTACCTTTTCTGCCGTTTCCTAGGGACCCACAAATGAAGTGGCCAAATTGGAAGGAGTATTTTATAAATTACATTACATTTCGGCCATTGAAGGAGAAGGTTCGGAGGAATTTTCCACATTGGGGGAAAAATCCTTTACACAGTCTTGGCCCAGAGGGCTGATGGGTTTATAGTCAAAAGGAATACAAATACGAATTGACGGTTTACTGCAGGTTTATTAGGGAGAACAAGCAGTAATAGTCGGCTCAAAGCCAGTACTGCTCCAATTGCTCCAGTCACACATTCTATGTTCTAATCTACATTATAACCCTCGGTGCTATGGTATGTTGCCATGGTAGCATGAGGGTTTGAATGTAGATTAGAATATAGAATGTGTAACAAGAGCAGTTGGAGGAGTACTGGCTATTGCAATCGGTTACTTACCTGGGTCATGAAGTCAGTGAAGCAGGTATATCACCCAAGAAGGAGATTGTTGTATCTATCAGACATGCCTCTGCTCCTTCTTGTGAGGATGATATAAGACCATTTGTTAGGGTTATCAGAATTTTATTTCAAAGTGTTGGAGAATTTTGTAGAGAAAACCTTCAATATGAGACAATTCAATAAAAATGTGATGTTTTCAAGTGAGATGAGAATTTGCAAAATGATTTCCAAAGCATCAAAAATGATATTTACACAGTGGTACATTTACAGGTTTTTGACCAATTTGCCCACTTGATTATAAAAACAGGTGCTAGTGGCAAGGTACTAGGAACTGCCCTTACCTAAGTCCAGGAGGAGGGTGTAGCCCATATGTACAAAAGGAATATACATTTCTTAATGGACAGAATTGCAGTTTCGGACTGTTCAGAAATGCAAAACTGCCTTTCCCCATATACAAAAGGCCTATGCAGTGTTGCAAAATGCAATTTCTACTCAGTAGAAATCGCAGTTTGTGATTTGCAAAATAGGAAATCGCAAATAGGGATTTCCTATTTGAGATTTCGTTACCGCACGTTCATAGCATTTCCTAATTGCAAAATGGGCATTTAGGAAATGCTATTACCAGTGAATCGGATCACTTGGTAACCAGGTGTGGTCTATAAAAAGGCACCCAAAATGCACCAGGCTCTTTCACAATGGTGGCCCTGTATGTTTTGGCAAGGAGGATGTGCATTTTGGCGGTGAAGCAGAAAAGGAGGCAGAGACAGGAGAGGATATTTAGGGTGAGGGTCTCCCTGTTTGAACAGACAGAGGATGAGATAATTGATAGGTATTGATTGAGTAGCCAGATAATACCTGAATTAAAAGCTGAGTTGCGACCTCAGCAACAGGTCCCAGCACTCAGAGGCATCGCAATACCATCACATGTGCAGGTATTATGTTGCCTACACCTCTTAGTGTTGGGTAGTTACCGGATAGTCATAGCAGTGGCCAGGGGAGCAACAAAGTGCCTTTTCCAGGTTCCTTCACTGGTTTCTTGACTTCATGGTGAGCTAGATCAACCAATATGTCTCGTTCCGCAATACCCCAAATCAATGCAGCAAACCAAACTCATATTCTACAGGGTAGCACAGTTCCCCAATGTCATTGGCAGCGTAGATGACGCACATATTGCCATATGTACCCTCTCAGCAACTAAATACATCAAAGGGAACTGTAAAACTTCACAATCAATTAATGGGCGGATAGTGTGTGATGCTTCCTGTATCATAACAGACCTTGTGGCTAGATTCCCAGGCACCATGTACAACTCATTCATGTTCTGCCACAGTGGAATACACAACCAACTGGCACAGGGGAAATTTGGCGATGGTTTCCTATTTGGTAAGAGATTCGCACACTCAATGTAGACATTAGCCACCACGGTGTGTTTAATTTAACCTATGTTTACACGTGCAGCAGAGGGGCATACACAATGCACAGAGATCACAAACAACTATTTCTCAGGTCGGAAAATTAAATTATAAAATAATGAGACATCACGTGCATAACCAAGACACCACCTTTAATTCAGGTACCAACAACATTGTAACACCCAAGGATTGACTGTATCCTGGTGTAAGTAACATTGTTAGTATATGTATAACAAAAGTAACAAATATGAATAAAAACAAAAGCAACTCATTCCTCTGAGTGTAGAGTGCTTCACTTCTTTCTGGATTTGGGTGCTTTGTCAGAAATTTTGGACTGTGGATCTGGGGACAAAGGAGCTCCAGAAAGACTAAGAATACTACCTGAAAGGTTCCTTTAGTGTTCTATGGATCATGTATCAAGGGTGTTAATTCTCCAGTTATACAGATTCTGGTAGTCTGTCCAGTGTTTTGGCTTGGCATTTGTGCATCTTAAAAAGCCTTGTTGTTTTAAGAACATGTTTCTAAATTTGGAAACACAAGATAGACAATGGTACCAATTCATGCCATGTGCAAACGTAGAATGTTGACAGGTGGTATATGTCACTTTAATGTAAAGGATAAGGTGCTAAGTACCTTTTAGGTACAGCACCTATATTGTGACACATGCAATTACGGTGCAGCATTTGAGTGTGTGTCAAAATGTGCAATTGGGTAGTGAAGTGCCCTTATTCATGGAGGTATTCAGGTTGGTTACAACCTGCCACACCATACTGCGGAGGAAGAGGATGGTCCTAGATGTGACACTTTTGTTGTACTCCTCGCAGATGCACCCACACAGATGATAAGGCTTCTTCTGGGATAATTGGACATCTCTACTCATGACCTGGATGTGACTGCACCTGCGATTTTCAACATCTGTTGAACCACACTCTGCTCGTGTGCTAAAGCTGACAACGACTGACACAATACTGCCATCAACCATCATCTCTTATGGCCAACGAGCGGTAACAGTAAGTGAAGGAGAGTTTTTAACTCCTCTCTTAGTTCTGATCTCTGCCTGATTTCCTAAATGCAACTAGTCCATTTGGACCAAAAAATCTGGTTTAAAAATGATGTTTTTGTATGTTATTGATTGTTTCTGTGTGTTCCAATGTTTGTGAGCTGCAAACTGAACTAGTATGTGATGAATTGAGGTATTTTATGTGTTGGGGCATATGTGTTTGTAGACTAGCATCACATCAAGTGTGAGTTATGTGTAAGCTGTTCAGAAATGTTAGAAAGGGGCAAAGTGGCACGGTGCATATTGAAACTCCATATCTACAAGTAAAATGTGTGTTTCAGAGGATGTGCAATTATGGCATGCCAAGGCATGGGCATCGCCAACATCAGCTTCATGGTTCATCTTTTGTTCTGTATGTGTGTTGTACATCCTGTGTTCAAGAGCACCTAAATGGTGAAAAGTGTTCTGGTGCTTAGCTAAACAGTGTATATATGAGCGAGTATTGTGAGGGTGCGTGGATATCAAATTGAGTGCAATAAAGAAATGAAGTTTGCCCACACCCACCTAGGGTGTGTTTTTTGTGTGTATTGTGTGAGTTTGTTGTGGTCAATAGCTGTACTGTCCTCAAGAGCACTATTACGGTGCAAAGGGCTGTGGTGCAAAGTGAAACACCATATGTAGTAGTGAGCTGCTGTTTTGAGTAGGCGGTCATTTGATTGAGAACTAAAAAAGTGTTGGTGGTGTTGTGTGCTGCATGACCACATCAGTGAATGTGTTATATGTTCAGTGTTTACAGACACAAAAACGGTGCGCAGTTGTATAGTTCAAAGCGAAAATATAAATATCCAAGTCAAATTTTATGTGTGTGACTGTCTGAGCTAATGTGGACTGCCAATGAGTGAGCTTCACTCATGTCAACTTCAAATTGTGCATTTTATCCGATGCTTGCATTTATAAAATGTCTGGAGCTACCACAATGTTCTCCATAACCGTGCATATGTAACCTCCTGAGCATGTGTATTATGTCCATGTTTATAAATAAATATATATATATATATATATATATATATATATATATCTACACACACACACAGATCGGATAGATAGATAGATAGATAGATAGATAGATAGATAGATAGATAGATAGATAGATAGATAGATAGATAGATAGATAGATAGATAGATAGATAGATAGATAGATATTACCCAGTGGCAGCTGTCACTGGGTAGTTATAGTTAAGTCTGTGTTTCCATAGGAAATGACTTTTTTTTGTCCTGCTAATATCTTTGCTGCCTTTTGCCGAATCTCCACACAACTTTTCAAATGTTTTGCTTTTTGGCCTATTTTGGAAATGAAACATTTGGGTTTGATCCGTCAGGCGGGGTAAAAAGAAAGGGTGGTTTATTGCATTTCTTAAAAGGGCTTCAGTGTATCAACTATATAACCTGGAAATAGAGCCAAAGTAACACTTGCATTCTGTGGCAGTGATGCTCTCATTAGCCATGATCTGAAAAGTTTGAACCCTGAGAGTCTTTGTCTTCATTTGAGAAGCTGTGTCTACTGTGCTTCACATTATCGCAAGGCGCTGACTTAT
Organism: Pleurodeles waltl; assembly: GCF_031143425.1. Classification (NCBI taxonomy): domain Eukaryota; kingdom Metazoa; phylum Chordata; class Amphibia; order Caudata; family Salamandridae; genus Pleurodeles; species Pleurodeles waltl. The sequence goes on along the minus strand of NC_090445.1, from coordinate 660,615,939 downwards.
AGTCCAGGAGGACCTTTGAAGGCAGCCAACCTACACAAAAGTTCAACCTGCTGGAGTTAGATTTTGATCATCCCCATACAGGGATTCCAGACGAAGTCTCATAAATGACCAGGATTAATACTTTTATTGCAACTTTTTGTTGTCAACAGATCAGGCCTGATCATTCACTTGCCACACTAGCCAACTCAGTTTTGATGTAGCAAGGAGAAGCACTGCCAGAAACCCACAAGTGCAATACAAGCATTTGTTATATTGTAATTACACAAATTTGGCCCAATGAAATCTTATACTTGAGGGAAACCAACATGTTGATGGAGCCTAAGCTCCATTCTCAGTAGTATTTTGAAAGCTCATTTTTGTTGATCACATAAGGTCAGCCAACAGCTGCGGTATCAGGACAGATCTAAAACTGCAGGTAGTTTAGTGTAGCCCTAGGCTTTACATACTGCTGTCAATCAGACAACCAGTCACGGCTGGTGTTTTGCTTTTATTAAGGACCGAGCTGAAAACAATCTCTGGAATGCACTTCTTAGTTTAAAGAAGACATTTATTATTACTTCACCACGAGGTTCCTGAGAGAAGAGATTAGTAGGTTGGAGGCACATGTTTAAAAGTAGTCACAGCAATTAAAGGAAAATATATCAAAGTGATTCTCAATTGCAACGTACACAGCAAATACATGTGATTATATTATAGCATAACTTCAAAGCAAAGAATAAAAGTCAAAATTCATCACCGTAGGGCCTATCACTGCTCTTCATCTTTCTCATACTTGCAAGTTGATGACTCCTGTTCAACTGCGAGAAAGAGATTTTCCACCCAAATGGGAGGTCAGGCAGCTGACGTCCGCTCCTGACTGAAGTCTCAGAAAATTCCCCCCTCGCTGCTGCCCAGGGACACCCCTTATAATGAAAAAGCCTGCTAACAGGCCATTTCCACTAATAGTCAAAACATGCTGGCTACTGTAAATCACAGTTGGAAAAGAACAAGCTGGAGAGTGGCCAAGTCTCCAAAGCTCGCTCCTTCCCAAGGCTGAAAAAACACAAAATATACGCTCCCTTATCACGCTAGGGTTCGGTGTGAACAAAATACGAAAAACACAGCTTGGTCTACCATGTGGAAAAACACAGCTCATCTGCAATGTCTCAACTGCAATGCTTAATGCCACGATAAAGCCCATAGGCAGCTAAACTGAATACAGAATGTAATGTCTAATGCCACGTTAAAGCCAATAGGCAGCTAACCTAAATACAAAATGTAATGTCTAATGCCACGTTAAAGCCAATAGGCAGCTAAACTGAATACAACATGTAATGTACTACTGATGAACATTGAACAACTAATATGCGCAGTGGTGAAACACAAATTCAGTGGTCAAACACAATTGATGGCATAACAGCTGGTGGAGGGGCAAGGTGGCCTGGCGGTGAGAGGGGATGGGGCAGACAGGGGGGATGGAGTGACAGGGGAAACAAAACAAAAAAGGAAAAAAATACTTACCTGCCGCATTGGCGCAATGCTGGTCTCCAGGCTCCACTGAAGGCACAGGCTACCAGCCTGCCCTGTGGCCAATCCTAACGCTGCTCTCAAGCTGCTGGCAGCATGAGAGCAGCGTCAAGATTGGCCTGAGCGCCCTGGCTTTGTGCTCCCAGGCAGACTGGTAGCCTGTGCCAGCCGTCTCCAACCCAGGAACACAGCTTGGGTTGGAGAGAGCTGAGTGCGCATATGGGTTTGGCCATCTTGAGACGGCCAGCCAAACATACATGGGCACTGAGGGGAGTGCACACCACTCTCCCTCCCTGCCTCTCATCCCCCATGGCCCCGCCCCCTTGAAAAATAAAACAATAATAAACATGGTTTATTATCGTTTTATTTTTCAAGTTTTGCAGCTGCTGCTGATGGGGGGGTGGGGGGGCGACACTCCTCCGCCATAGCTGCGGAGCCACCGCTGTAGACAACTGCACTCTGAAATCTAAATTTATTGATGGAAAGAGAAGGGGGAGGTGCTGGGACTGGAAAACAGGGTTGTACTACTGAATATCAACAACAACAATATTGTGCCACAAGAATATAAAGGACAGAATATTGAGGGACAAAATATCAAAAGTTAAGTGCACTTAGGGAAGTGTAAATATACTACTACCAACTCCGCTTCTACAAATCTTGAAGATATATGCACAGCGCATGTACACATATATATGGAGTTATGGATAGAAAAACAAGACTTACTTTTTGACACTTTCTGCCCTGGATATTGTGTCCCAAAGTATTGTTGTTTTGATATTCCAGGGGCACACTGAAAACATCAATATTTTCCTCATGACTGACTTCTCGCATCTGTGATGCTGACGGACATGCTAAACACAATAAATGTACCTATCTAAGACACCTTAATAGCATATCAGTGATGGGTATGTACCCTCAACAGGTCAAGCTCCATCACACTGCAAGCTTGATACTTTACGCTTGTTAGTGAACCTTCTCTAGGCATCTATCTCTGCTGCTAACACAGGCAGCTGGGCTGGCAAACAGTGCTGGGAGGGTTAGCAACAACAGCATCTCAGCTGGTATCGAAGCATTTTTCCCTGTGGACCACACAACTTCTGCCCAATCAAAACATTTACTTTTCTCCACCAACATGTGGGTGGGACCAAAGCCCCTCTCTGTTGTGCTTCTGAAAGCTCAGTTTTAAGTTGGTCACATAAGGTATGCATACATGCCAACCCTACAGATTCAGGTGGGAGATGACCAATTTCTGGTCTAATCTCCCACCTCCCAATTGTTGGTTGCAGAATCCAATTTTGACGAATCTGCTGGTAAAGACAAAGCAGCTCAGAAATCACATCTAATCCCTACCAATTAGTTGTCGGCCTGTCATTCTAAGCCCACCCTAACAAGTCTGTATAGCTTTAAATGTGGAGTGCGGATGGGACTCAAGGCAGGGACTAATGAAAAGTATCCTGTGATTGCCCACACGCTGGTTGTACCTTCATTTCTTTGGCTTGAGGTCACTGGGACTGATCCGACTCATCGGAGTGTGGTGCCAGCAACCTGCTGCAGCAGCTTAACAATAGCCTGCCGCACTCTAATACACAGTTACAACTAAACACTTGTCACGCTCTGTACCACAGCTCTGCACGAGTTCCAGCCAGAAGTAAGGGAAAACAAAGTGTTGTTCCAATGGAGTAAGGCTGTGCCACATTACAGCATCACTCAGTATTTCTTGTGAAGGTCCCCATGTACCATAATCAAATGTTTTTGAGCCTGCTGCTGCTCTGGGAACAAACCAAACAGATCCTCAACCAAAAGGAATCAGAGCACCATGTCTGCCTTATCACCAAGAAAAGTCCACTCCAGAGCACTGACATTTCCTGATCCCATAAATCAGTCACTCATTTAGACACGTTTTGTTCTTTGTATTCTGGTGCTTACAATACTGAATTTAACACAAATGGACTATGAGTACTAGAATGCAAGAGTATAATCTGGACTGCACAATCTACCAAGGCTGGTCCATCACTCTTTCATTACATTTGAAGCTGCAAAAGGTGGTACTCTAGAAGAGAAACATTGTAAGATGATAACTGAACTCAGGAAAGAGGCTGCAGAGAAAAAGAAACAACATTTGCAATGCAATAGGTCTCCCATTTGCTTGAGTTACAGCTATTGGCATTGTAAATGCATAACTTGGCTTTTCTTGCCACATAAATTGGTTAACCAAACACATTTATATGACGCAGCTGCGCATGCTACATTACAGGTGCTACACCGTCATACAACCCGCCTAGCTATCGTCATAGTTAACAAGCTTGCGCAGTTTTTTAGTCTCCATCCCAAACCCAACGAAGAGTGGCTGGCACAGCAAGAGAAAGGGGTGTTTGGCGAGAGGAAGCAACCAAAGCAAGGCTGGGTTGTGGGGGAGAGACCGCGAGACAGTGCAACAGAATGCAGAAGATGTTTCGCAAGGGGCTTAAGAGGATGTTTGATGGGGACGAAAAGCAAACAAGGAAAGAGCAACATGGCGTGCATGGGAGGTGGGGCTTGCCAGGACGTGTTGGAGTGATTATGATGAGGTGCTAATTTCAAAGGGTAACACAAAAGCCATGAGATTGAAGTATATTTACTGCCCTGTGGTCCCGTGTCAACTGAGCTACACCTTCAGCCAGTCCTTGCATTTTAACCAACACCACTTTGCAGGCCAGGAATCACATGCCTAAAATGTGAACTGCAAGCCCCAGAGTGGAATCTGCATTTAAGACAGAACTGAACGAGGAAATCAGACATGAATGACTTCATATAAACTATGCAGCCACATCATGTAGATATGCAAAAAGGCCAACCTACGATCAGCGGTCGTTATATAGTAAAAACCACAGCAGTGGTGCACATCTGATCTCTGACCTTTAGCAAGACAGGTTGGTGTCTGGGGAGTGTCTGAAACATTACTGGGAAATCATAGTGAAGACACGAAATGCACTACTACGCTGAATTTAAAAATATCTTTTGCAACTCGAACATTCTGATCACAGCAGCATCTGTTATCTTAGGACCGAAAAGCACATCATAACATTTCTGTACTTGCATTAAAAAAAAAAATCATACAGAGAGCCTGTTCACCTTGACAGAGACTATAAAGTGCATAGTAGGGGCAAATGTGTTTAGGTTTCATGAAACAAGTGCCTGAGAAGTTGTGAAATGTGTGTTCCAGATCCCCCACTACAAACAAATCTCGAGGACCCGGGGGAGTGTTGCTATCTGGAGAGAGATCAAATGACAAGAGCCACAGACACAAAGGACCATCCGAGAATCCAAGCCCCTACCACAAAGAGGGAGGGGAGGGGTTGGCAAAGGTGCAGGCACAAGGCATAGTTCTCTCTGCTGCTTGCTTCAGAGTGCATTGTGAATAACTATAGAAGGGGAAATGCCCTCCTTTTAATAAGAAGCAGTTCCCTCAACAATTTAACACTGCAGGAACACGTTGCACAAAGCAGGTACTGAAACTTGTTTGCAAAGGCGAACAAAAGTCACAGTCAACAGTCAGAAGTTTGACCCGAAGCAACCCTAAAATGAGGCACCTTAAAAGTGAATGAAGAATGAAACGAGGCAAAAGAAACAAGAAAGAGGAAGAAATAACGAAGGCCAAAGACAAAAATAATGCACCACACTAACCTACATGACGGATCGTGCAATCATCCATTTGATCGTGCAATCATCCATGTTATAGGGTCAGTCTGCAGGACGGTAGCAAAGCAGCCTCAAGGTGGGACAAACGTGAAGCATTTACTAACGAAATGAAGGAATTTTCAAAAGGCAAGAACAGGAACGAATTAAAGTGATGGGCGTGAGATGGACGTGGTTAAATCCCACAAATACATTACAACAGTGTGTGATTTGTACAGTGATGCAGTTCACATGTTTTGATAGTACAGAAGCTTGAGTGGTGGCAGCAATGAAACATCGTCTATGGAAAATGAAGTCAAAATGTATGCATAAAAAAAAGAAGGGCTTATTTCGGTCAGTAAATTGGGGTGGTGTGAGCTTCAGATTTGCCAACAATCACTCTGGCATATAGGCCCTCATTACAACCCTGGTGGTCGGTGTTAAATCAGCGGTAATACCGCCAATAGGCCGGCGGTAAAAATAAATTTAATAATGACCACGGCAGAAACCACTCACACAGACAGCCAGTTTAACACACTGACCGCCACGGCGGTATCAACAAGCACCACGGCGGTAACCGGCAACAGCCAGGCGGAAGACAATGTACCTCCCACACTACAACAGGCCTATTCGCCACCTTTTCCGGGACGGTACCAACGACATCAAAAGCACGGCGGAAACAGTGCACAGAAGGGAAACGACTCACCCCTGGAGACTTAAGGAAGAACCACGCCGCCATGGAGCCCGAGTTGCAGGTGTTCCCAATGCTCGTCTATCTCCTTCTTCACCATGAATACCAACGCCGGCGACGTCGACCGCAGTGAGTACTGCTGCCTAGCACACATAGGAGGGGGGAGGAAAAAGAGAGTGACACACATACGCAACACCCCCACCCCAACACCATACACACAAACAGATGCAATAACATTACATATCCACCCCGTACCCCTCAGGAATAATGTAAGGACAAAAGGAATTGATTAAAGTGAGTGCCATAAGCTAAAATACTAGAAATACGTCCTTCAAAATCAAAACAGTATATACATATATACAAATGGAGGGACACTGCCCAGTCCACAATGTCCGTGGGCCACAGGGCCACATCACAAAGGCCAAGGCCCCACTTGACTCCTGCCACAACACGGAGAGAACACTGCAGGGGCATCAGGTCGAAAATACACAGGCACCTCAGGGGGACGGGGAATGGGAGGGCACCTCAGCCAGAAGATGGAACAACACCACTGGTCCTGGAGGGGCCAACATGCCCTGTGCGATGTCCTGGGGAGTGCAAAGCCACAGTCTCTCAAGGGGGTGGTCTGCCCACTGCTTTGTCCCGGGGAGTGCAAGGCCACAGTCTCTCAAGTGGGTGGTCTGCCCACTGCATGGTCCTGGGGAGTTCAAGCCACAGTCTCTCAAGTGGGTGGTCTGCCCACTGCTTGGTCCTGGGGAGTGCAAGGCCACAGTCTCTCAAGTGGATGGCTTCTCCACTGGTTCTGGAGGGGTCCTAGTGCCCAGTGTGCTTCATCCTGGCAAGGAGGGGGTGAGTGGATGCCTTCTTCCACTGGTTCCGGAGGGGGCTTTGTGCCTAGTGTGCTTCATCCTGGCAAGGATGGGGTGAGTGGATGGCTTCTTCCACTGGTTCTGGAGGGGGCTTTGTGCCCAGTGTGCTTAATCCTGGCAAGAATTAAGTGAGTGGATGGCTTCTTCTACTGGTTCTGGAGGGGGCTTTGTGCCCAGTGAGCTTCATCCTGGTAAGGATGGGGTGAGTGGATGGCTTTTTCCACTCGTTCTGGATGGGGCGTTGTGCCCTGTGATGCAGCACATGGGGAGTACAAGGTCACAGTCTCTCAGCTGGGTGTCACACCCACAGGATTTGCATGGGCAAGGACGCACTGCAGTCCATGGAGTCAGGACTACACACTGCCCGCCGGAGGTGACGGCTGCTCAGTGGTGGCAGTGGCGGGGCTGGTGTCCGGGATGCCAGTGGTGGGGGAGTCTCCAGCCCGTCCCCTGCAGCCTCGGATGGCTGTCCACAGGGGCTGCTGCTGCTGGCACTGCTGCAGGCAGTGATGCTGGTGGCAGTGCTGGTGGCGGGAATGCCTGTGGTAGGGGGAGGCTCCAGCCCCTCCCCTGCAGCCTCGGATGGCTGCCCACTGGGGCTGCTGATGCCGGCACTGCTGCAGGCAGTGATGCTTGTGGCGGCGCTGGTGTCAGGAATGCCCGTGGTGGGGGAGGCTCCAGCCCATCCCCTTCAGCCTCGGATGGCTGAACCGCCATGGTTGGTGGTGGGGGCTCTGATTCAGACCCTGCGCCAGGCCTCCTGACCTTCCTGCCTGCAGGGGCAGGCCCCTTGCCCTTCCCAGCTTGTGGTGCCTCCTTGCTCTTGTACTTCACAGCTGGTGGTGCCTCCTTGCCCTTGCCCTTCACAGCTGGTGGTTCCTCCTTGCCTTTGCCCTTTACAGCTGGTGGTGCCTCCTTGTCCTTCCCTGTGGCAGCTGGTGAAGGCACACTGTCAGTGGTTATGGCTGATTCCCTGGAGCCTCTCCCACCTGCAGTAGCTGCCGACACTACTGTGGCCGTGGACTGGGTGGCTTAGGTGCTAGCCTGGGTTCTGACCACCCTGGCCCAATGTGAAGGACGGAGGGAGGGGTAGGGAAGAGGTCAGTAGCGGAGAGGAAAAGCTTTTTAGGGACACTGGGGCGGGAAGAGGGTGAAGGTCTGGGAGTGGAGGAAGAGGGAGTTGTTGTAGGAGGTGTCAGTCTGCTGTGTTTGGGTGCAGGTGCATGGGCTGGATGCTGTTGTGAGGTGGATGGCTGTTGAGTGTCTGAGTGCTTGCGTTTGTGTACTTTGGGAGGAGGGGGCACAGTCACAGTGGGAGAGGACACAGGGGACGTGTGCATGGATGGGGGGGTGACTGCCAGTGAGGGGTGTGTAGTGATGGAGGTAGTGGATGAGGATGTAGTGCATGTAGGTGTGAGTGGAGACGCTACTGGGAGGGTGGTGGACGAGGAGGAGGAAGGGGACACAGTGGAGGCAGTGGATGTTGGTGTCTGATTCTGGATGGTGTTTGTGTGAGTGCCTGTGGGATGATGTGTGGTGCTTGTGTTTGCCTGAGCCACTCCTGTGTGTTGTCTTGGGTGCATGCTGGTCTAAATGTGTGCTTGGGATAGGTTGGGGTTCAGGGGAATGGGACCGGGTAGAGGAAGTTGGAGGGGGGAGGCTAGAGACAGGGACAATGGCTGCCATCAGGGAGGAGGCCAGAGCCTGGATTGATCTCTGTTGGGCTGCCATGGCAGAGTGAATGCCCTCCAGGAATGCATTTGTTTGTTGCAAATGGCCTGCCAGCCCCTGGATGGCATTCACCATGGTTGACTGCCCAACAGAGATGGATCGCAGGATGTCAATAGCCTCCTCACTGAGGGCAGCAGGGCTAACTGGGGCAGGGCCTGAGGTGCCTGGGGCAAAGGAGATGCCCACCCTCCTAGGTGAGCGGGCACGTGAAACTCGCTAAGGGGCTACTGGGAGGGCGGTGCTGGTATGGGGAGTTGAGGCTGTACCTGTAGTTGGGGTGGGCACAGAGGTGTCCGCCACCACCAGGGAGCTTCCATCGGTGGAGGTATCACTGTCAGAACTGTCCCCTCCTGTCTCCGCTGTGGTGCTCCCCTCGCCCTCCGTCCCACTTGTGCCCTCACTGTCAGTGGATTCGGCCTTCTGGGCCATGTGGGATGCAGCTCCCTCCGTCGCTGGTGCCTCTGCTCCTCCGCCAGATGATGCTAATGCACACAAGGACAGGGTGACAAAACAAAAAGGGGGGGAACAAAGGATACACTTGGTCAGTGGCTGCCCCAACACCATCGTTGGCGTACACAGGACACTCACACAGGGAACAGGCCAACGCACTATGTAATGCACTACAAGTCACAATGATAGTCACCAGCCCTGGGACAGGCATACCTAAGGCCAATAGCAGCATACCTGAGATCCACAGACCCCTGCCCAGTAGTGGAGGCCTACTAGCTTGGTTGGAGGACTTTCACATCAGAACCCTTCCCAACATGGGACCTACCATGCAATGTCCTGCATGGCCTATGGGCACCCACAGGCCCACATCCCCCCACCGGAGACCACACCACCACGTGCAATTTGCAGATTTGGAAACTGTAGTCACCCCCTTGTGGCTGCTGTGATGGCCTCAAGTGCCCATCCAGCTCTGGATAAGCTCCGCCAGTATGCGGAACATCAGGGGGCTCAGGGTTTGACGGGCACCCCTTCCTCGTTGGGAGGCCATCCCCAGCTGGGCCTCCGCCGTCTTCCATGCCCAGCGTCTCAGGTCCTCCCACTGTTTCCGACAGTGGGTGCTCCGCCTGCCGTAGACCCCCAAGTTCCGCACGTCCTTGGCGATGGCATGCCATGTACCTTTTTCTGATGGGCGCTGACCTGCAGAAAAATAAACATAGAAAAAGGTATCAGCCAAACCATCCGGCCTCTTACACTCATGGCCCACCATATCCCTCACATCCCCTTATACACAGACATTGCCCACCATACATGCAGCACGCTGCCCAGGACCCTTCCACCCTCCCCCTTACACGAGGCCCTCACACACAGCACTAAATGAATTCATGCCCCATGCAATGTGCTCACAGTGTACTCACCTGTTGGTCTGGAGGCCCATACAGCTTTCAGTACTGGGTTAGGAACCCATCCACCAGTCTCTCCAACTCCGCAGCGGTGAAGGCAAGGGCCCTTTTCCCAGTGACTCGAGCCATGGTCGGTTCCAGACACAGGTCACAGCAGCACTTGCAGTGTAGGTCCTCTCCTGTTGAAGGTCAGGTAGCAAGAGAAAGAACAGATAGAAAATGGCGGTGACGTCTGCGGCGGTGTGTACCGTCACCGCCGGCGTACATCACCATTGGCCGCTGTAACCCGTAGGGTTCATAGACAACCAATGAGGAGTTGCACAGCAGTACTCAACTGCCTCCCACAACGGCGCACAACGTCAGCGGTATTACCTCATTTCCACCTGTCCATCCACACAGGACAGGCAGATGTCATTTCAGGGGGGGGCAGGCCATGGCACCTAACTGCGTCACAGTACACATAGGCACCTTTGGGCCTATCCAACAACATACTGTTTCATTCACAACATGCAATGCAGTGTACAGTTTGGAACTGTGGAATACTGACCAGATGCTCATCGTTTTGCCCAATAGATTGCAACCGCTGAGGATAATTAGGAGATGGAGACATCCCCCGTGTACAGACCCCTGGTGGACTTGGCAACAATGGAGGACAGGCACATTATCCTCACCTACAAACTTGCCAGGGCCACAATCCAAGAGCTGTGTGCCCAATTGGAGCCAGACCTGATATCTGCTATCCGTCACCCCACTGGGATCCCTCCTCTTGTGCAGGTGCTATCTGTGCTCCATTTCTTGGCAACTGGTTCTTTTCAAGTGACAGTGGGCTTGGTAGCAGGAATGTCACAGCCAATGTTCTCAATAGTGCTAACAAGAGTGTTGTCTGGTCTGCCCTGATGAAACACATGCGCAGCTACAAAGTTTTCCCCCAGGTGGAGGATTTGGCCACAGTGAAAGCTGACTTCTATGCAATGGGACATATCCCCAACATTATTGGGGCAATTGATGGTACACATATTGCCTTTGTCCCCCCCCGAGAAATGAACAGGTGTTCAGAAATCAAAAGAGCTTTCACTAGATGAATGTTCAAATAGTGTGCCTGGTGGACCAGTACATCTCTCATGTCAATGCAAAGTATCCTTGCTCTGTGCATGATGCCTATATCCTGAGGAATAGCAGCATCCCATATATGATGGCTCAACTCCAGAGGCACCGGTGTGGCTAATAGGTGAGCCCATGGTTCCCACCCAGTATATGTTGGTGTATGGGTATGGGGTTGGCCCTAAGGGTTAGTGTGTGTCTAACAGGTATCCCTCAATATTTGCAGGTGACTCTGGTTACCCAACCTCTCATGGCTACTAACCCCAGTGAGGAATCCCAGAACAAGGGCAGAGGAACGTTGGTGAACACGAAGCATTATAGAGAGGAAATTCGGCCTCCTGAAGGCCAGGTTTCGGTGCCTCCATCTAACAGGTGGTTCCCTGTGCTACTCACCCAAGAAGGTCTGCAAGATCATCGTGGCATGTTGTATGTTGCGCAACCTTGCCTTACGTCGCCAGTTGCCTTTTCTGCAGGAGGATGAGGCTGGAGATGGGGGTGTGGCAGCAGTGGACCTTGTGGACAGTGATGAAGAGCAGGCAGAGGATGAGGATGAGGACAACAGAACATCAATCATACGACAGTACTTCCAGTGACACACAGGTAAGACACTGTAACTTCACCTTCCATTGACAGTTATGTGTTAGTTATTGTCCCTGGCAGGCTGATTTTCCCACTACTATGGCCACTTACTGTACCCTTTGGCATGTCTATTTTCAGATATCTGTGCCCCACTCTGGCTCCTGGTGTATTGACTGCAGCCAACTACAGGTCATACCTATGTATGCATTACTGTGCAATTGAATTGCAATGTTTACAGCTTGTTAAACAAATACATAGTTCAATCAAATGACAGACTCCATACTTGAATTTGCAAGGGTGTTTATTTATGTGCTAATAAGTGGAGGGGGTATTGGAATGGGCTGGGGTGGTGGTGGAGGAGAGAACAGGGTAAAGTTCCAGTCTATTTGTATCACAGGTGCACTGTCCAAGAGGGCATAGGAAGTGGAGCAATGGCAGTTCAAGGTGGACAGGGTGACAGAGTGGGACAGAAGGGTGACATTCAGGAGAGTCTTATTTCCTGGTGGGGTCTTGGAAATATTCTCTGGCTTCTGCCTGGATCGCAGGGACCGTTTGCAGGGCGGTTCTCCTTCTGCAGGGGGAGGGGTGCTGATGGCCTGATGTTCCTATGGCGGGGCCTCCTGTCCACTAGCGTTAGCGGAGGTGGAAGGCTGTTCATCGTTTTGGCTAGTGTCAGGGGCCCGTTGGTGTGCCACTGCCTCCCTCATGGTGTTGGCCATGTCTGCAAGCACCCCTGCAATGGTGACCAGGGTGGTGTGGTTGTCCCTCAGGTTCTCCCTGATCCCCAGGTACTGTCCCTCCTGCAGCCGCTGGGTCTCCTGCAACTTGGCCAGTATCTGGCCCATCGTCTCCTGGGAACAGTCGTATTCTCCCAGGATGTTGGTGAGTGCCTCATGGAGAGTCGGTTCCCTGGGCCTGTCCTCCCCCTGTTGCACATCAGTCCTCCCAGCTTCCTTGTTGTCCTGTGCCTCTGTCCCCTGGACCGTGTGCCCACTGGCACTAACCCCAGGCCCCTGATCGTCCTGTGTTTGTGGGGTGGCCTGGGGTCCCTGTAGTGGTGGAAACACTGCTGATTGACGTGTCCTGAGGACAGTGGTATGGGCCCGCTGGCTGGGTGCTGTGCTGGTGTTTCCTGAGAGGGGAGGCTCTGTGGTTGCCTGTGACTGTGCCTGGGTAACCGACTGTCCAGAGGTCCCAGATGGGCCATGTTGGTCATCCTGATCCAGGCTTGCAGAGCTGCTGTCATCACTTTGGGCCTCTTCTGGGGGGACTGGATGTTGCTGACACCTCCTCTCTGGTGACGTTGTGTGGGGGACCTGTGGGGATGGCAATGCAGAGTTATTGTTTCTGTGTGTGCCATCCTGTGCATGGGTGTGTTGCCCTCTATGGTTGTTTTTGCCCTGGCAGCTTAGGCTTGTGTGAGTGGTGATTTGGTGGGCTAGGTGATTGTCTCAAGTGTGCATGCTTTGGTGATGAGTGTCCATGCATTGGTGTTGCATGCAGGGCTTGGTTGTGGTGGTGGGGTGTGTGGGGGGTGGTAGAGTGATGGGAGTGAGGGTGAGGGAGGGGGCATGTGATGGCATGCAGGTAGGGGGGGTGAAAGTAGTAAAGATTTGACTTACCAGAGTCCAGTCCTCCTGCTACTCCTGCCAGGCCCTCAGGATGCAGTATTGCCAAGACTTGCTCCTCCCATGTTGTTAGTTGTGGGGGAGAAGGTGGGGGTCCACCGCCAGTCCTCTGTACTGCTATCTGGCTACCGCGGAACGTACCTTCCCCCGTAGGTCGTTCCACCTCTTCTTGATGTCATCCCTTGTTCTTGGGTGCTGTCCCACAGGGTTGACTCTGTTCATGATCCTCCGCCATAGCTCCATCTTCCTGGCAATGGATGTCTGCTGCACCTGTGATCCGAACAGCTGTGGCGCTACCCAGATGATTTCCTCCACCATGACCCTTAGCTCCTCCTCTGAGAACCTAGGGTGTCTTTGTGGTGCCATGGGTGTAGTGTGTGTGGTGTGTGTGAGGGTGTGTGGGGTGATGTGTTGGGGTGTGTGCTGTAAGATACACGGATAGTGTATGGGTGATGGTGTTTTGTGGCTCTGGTTCTGTGAGTGCTGTTGGTCTGTCTCTCTCAGTTGGCAATATTTTTGAGTCATAAGGGGTTGTGGGTATTGTGGGTGTGTGTTTTATAGTGTTGTGGGTGTGTGTGTGTTATTGAATTGTCCAATGTGGTGCAGTTTTGTATGTGTGTGTGTATTTTGAGCATGGTGGTATGTGCCGCCAATGGTTTAGCGCCATTGAATGTCCACTGCGGTGATTCGTGGGTCATGATGCTGTGGGCATAGTTCTGTTGGCGTAACGGTGTGGGTTTTGGTACTGCCAGTTTATCAATGGCCTTTGGGCTGGTGGACTTGTGTGTGTGTCTGTATAGTGACGGATTGCTATGTGTAGGTCATAATATGGGTAGCGGTAAACCGCCACTGCGGCGGTATGTTGGCGGCAGTTGGCATGGCGGTAAGCAGGACTTACCGCCAATGTCATTATGAGGGCCATAATTTTATAATACAATATGCAACAAGCAGGGTGCACAAGAGAGACCTATGTGACAGTGGAAAGGGTGGAGTGTAGATTGGCAGGAGTACTTACAAAACATAGGGGGTCATTTTGACCCTGGCGGTACGAGACCGCCAGGGCTAAAATGACGGAAGCACCGCCAACAGGCTGGCGGTGCTTCCAGGCGTATTACGACCGCGGTGTAAACGCTGCCCCGGCGGAACGGGGAGTCGTGGGGCCCCTGGGGGCTCCTGCACTGCCCATGCCACTGGCATGGGCAGTGCAGGGGCCCCCTGACAGGGCCCCATGCAGTTTTTCACTGTCTGCTATGCAGATAGTGAAAAGCGCGACGGGTGCAACTGCACCCGTCACACGGCCGCAACACCACCGGCTCCATTTGGAGCCGGCTTCTATGTTGCGTCCGTGATCCCCGCCGGCCCAGCCTGGATCTCCATATGGCCACGGCGGGGCTGATGCCGTCCGCCAAGGTCGTAATGATCCCCATAATATTCTGTAAAATAAATAACATTCTTAGGACTTTCAAAACGGAGAGAGGGAGAGAGTGTGTGATTTTGTCTGTATGCATGTAAAAATTCATGGTGAAAGTCGACAGATACCTCGAGATAACCAACTAAAAGCCCCTGCACCCAAATATTTATCAGAAATTACAATTATTAGGGGTGTGTAATACCCCAAACACCCCCCCAAGCTACGCCCACTGAAATATGCAGTAGAAAAAAAAAAGTACTACTAAAACATGTAAACGAACACTGGTAGGACTTCACCACAATGCATATCAGTTTCACAGCATCACACAACGAAAGACTAACTTTCGATTATAACATTATGCTACACTTTTGACTGAAATCATCAAAATAAAATGGGTGCACTCGGAATCTGGCCACAAGGGGCGAAGTCAAATGCACCTCTTTCACAATACTGGTGTATATTCATGAAGATTTGCTGCACTAGAAAATAAATATTCAGTTTGTTTATTCATTCTAACCCTCTCTGGATTTGCCTTTCATGATACAACTTTACCACAGAACCAACAAATATGAACTGGAAATCTAACCTTTTTATGACTATTCAGGTTATATCAATTCCAGTGAGATTTAAGGACTGTTGAGAAGCTGATATAGTGCTAAGCAAGACTTCTTAAGAATACAGCGAGATTTAAGGACTGGTTAGAAGCTGATATAGTGCTAAGCAAGATTTCTTAAGAATACAATGAAACGTTTGTTAAGAACTATAAGAGTAATCTAGCTGACTGTATGTCAATAACTTTAAAACAAAACTTCAGACTACAACTCACAAAATGAAACAAGCATTTTTGCCTCACATTTCAACAAAGCTCTAATGAAGTTAGCAGAGCAGCCTGAGAAGATCTGTGGCCTCAATAAAGGAGATGAGCAATGCCCTGTGTGTGATGTCATGAGTGCTGGCAGGGAGGGGCCCTAGAGAGAGAGACTATCTGCAATGCGATGTGAGGGCATATGGTGTTTGTTTAGTAAAATTTTCTTATTTTAGGGGCTGTTTGTTCAGGAAAATAAGCTAATTTTAGGAGCCGAGTACGAGGATAGCACTGGAATAAAGCCAAAACAAATGTAAGCGGCGTGGGAGTAGGTGGGAGGAACGGAATGCTGCAATAAAGCTCAGGCAGCTACCAGCCTAAAACACGCACAATGAAAGGGGACCACTAAAGAAATGTAAAAAAATAGTCTGTCACAGCAACAAATAAAGAAACCAAAGTTGAACAATACAGTAGTTGGTCACTGCTCTGAAACAGAAAAAGGAGGGAGAAAAAGGCAAAACTGACCACCAGCAAGCAAGAATTTTAAAAGGACACTGCAACCAACAAATGAAATCACTTTATCCCACAGCATAAGTGTACTTAAGTATACACCAGGTCAAATGTTACGCTCAACCTAAAAAGGGCAGAGAGAGATGGCCTATTAGACTGACTTATCATTATCGTTTATGACACTAATGTGAATTACTGATAACTTTGTTTTTACTGAAATGAAACTCGAACTCTGGCTAAAAGAGAAATTTTACAACCATATTCCATCTTATTTGAGATGTTTACTGCCAAGTGACCATTCTTATGCTGATAAAATCGTAATTTTATGTTTCCGTAGAAAAATACTTAAATGTACTTTTTACAGGTAAGACAACAAACTTTTATGTATATTAAATTGTTGCTTTTGGGGGCAAGGGGGTTTCCTGGATGGCAATGGCATGGGAGGCCTGGAAAGTGGCTACTGAGCTGGCTGAAGCAATTTCTCCTGACTGAATGGCAGCCGAGACGTGGCAGTTGGCGGTGCCAGTTCCCGCGGAGAGATAGCAGTGGTAATGCGGAGCCTGAATTTGTCTGACCCCAAGATCTAAAGGGGGGAAAGGCTGCAGAGGACTGCGGACGAGCGCGAGCAAAATGGCAGCCATCATCCTCCTGCCAAAGCCTTCAGTAGAGTGTGGCTGTAGAGTCCCATGGCTACCTCCTCCCAATGCAACAGAAAAGGCGAGCAGTTGGCGAGTGGTGACCTGGAGCCTGGAGGGACAGGCGGGGGCACTGGGAAGCACCCTGACTTTGAGCTGCCAGGACCAGAGCTCCCCACACCCAGCAATAGAGGGAGACAATCGAGGCAGGTCGCCTGAGAACATGGTGGGGCTTCCTGGAGCTCTGCATTGAAACAGCTGCCTGGACCTCATGTGAATACGAGAGCAGACTCAGGGGTGAACCCCTTTAATTACTGTGGACAGAAACATTGGGAATCCAAACTGTGAGGAGAAACCAAACATGGTATTCACTTGGGGAGCTTCACGTGGGGACTTGGACCTTTCCTCCACCTCCTCCCTCCCACCCTCCTTAACAATTCCCCCCCTCTCCGCCTGGGCATGCATAGATGATCGCTGGAGGGCTTGAAAAAACCCTCTGAGGCCCCTTCTAGGTTAAAGCTTGAGTGCTGTGGAGCGGATACTTACTGCAGACTGCTGAAACATTATATGTGGAGGCTGCATGGCCTCCTCTTTTTCTGTCCCCTCCCGCTCTCCTCTAATGCTTGTGGACACTGTGGATGGTGGAGTGGACCCTGGCAGACCAAGAACAGAGTCAGCCAGAGGTTGCTGCAATTATAGCAGATGGGGTGCCTTGGAGGGGAATGTGGACTCCGGGGGCTGCTTGACCCCTTTGTTAACAAAACAGGCTGCTTTTGAGGGCTGATTGACCGTGTTTGTTCAGCTGTGAGGGCTGTCGGTAATTACAAATAGTGTGCAGTGTCTGTATACACTGCCTTTAAAAACACTTCCAGCGACCAAAGTAAAAGTCCTGGACACTAACATGGTTAAGCCGTGCACAGTAAGGGGGAGCCCCACAGAGGACAACTGGGGACAATCACCAGGCTAAGGAAGAATGTGCCACCATCTTGAGGCACACACTGCAGTGCTTTTGGCAACCGTTAAGGACATGAAAACTTCACTGGAAGTACAAATTGCAGCAGTAGCGGGACAGGTGGGGTTACTGCGAGACGACCACAACAGACTGGCTGACCGAGTCAAGGATACTGGGAAAACCTAAGGGATGATGGTGCCACAGGTGAAAGACCTCACTCAGAAAATCTCTGCTATGGAACAAGAGGTAAGTCAACTGGCGAACAGACTCGAGGATGCAGAGAGCAGAGCTCAGTGCCACAACATGCGACTGGTGCAGGTGCCGGAGAAGGTGGAGAGTCCATCCCTGGGGCTGCATGTGGAAGATTGGCTTGGAGGAAATGTTTTACAAAGCAAACCATCTCATTTTTTCTCGGTGGAATGGGCTCTTAGAATCCTGGGGCTTCTGCCAGGACTCTATGAGCTCGATAATCGCTCGATTAATTAACTTTAGGGACAGACACATGATCCCCCAAGCAGCAAGAAAAAATGGCCCTGGACAATATATGGGCATGGAGTTAACCTATACCTGGACTAGACTACCCAGGTAAATAAAAACAAAAGGGGGTGTTCGTCTCAGTCAAAAGGATGCTGTGCCAACTAGAACTGAAATACGCACTCCTCTATGCAGCAAAACTACAGGTTGTCCACGAGAAAAAAAAAACATTATATGATGGCACCACAAGAGGCCTGGACATGACTAGAGAACAGGGGCTTGTGGTCTGGACAGCCGCCAGGAGTGGAGACTAGGGAGAGATGGACAAAGGCAGGGACTCAATGTAGGAATAATAAGAAAAACAACAAGGTCTCCCCAACCAAGGAACAAATGAAAGCAGAACAGAAGAAGAAGGTCTTGGAACTCAAACAAAATAGAGACATCCTGAGAAACAACAGATGGAGCTCTCTCGCCCCAGGACATGCTGAGACAGACCCCTGCCCAGAAGATGACACGTTACCTATAGTCACGCCTATGACACTGGACCATCTGGGATAGCTGGGTCCTCCCAAGGATTATAACCGGGAGATTCAGCTCTTAGGACACAACCCTGGGGGGGAGGAGGAGCACACCAAGGCCCTCATTACAACCCTGGCAGACGAGGGAGAAGTGGTGGTAATACCGCCAACAGGCCGGCAGAAAAAAAATGGAATTATGACCATGGCGGTTACCGCCATGGTCATCTGCCACTTCTCCACTCCGACCGCCAGGGCGGTGACGACTGCTGGGCTGGAGACTTCGGTCTCGAGCTCGGCAGCCGTCACCAGACCGCCGGCGGTATCACGACCCTGCATACCGCCATGGATTTCAGGTGGTTTGGAACCGCCACAAAATCCATGGCGGTAGGCACTATCAGTGCCAGGGAATTCCTTGGATGGACACACAGGGGTACTATTTGGCAGTGCTAGGTGAACATGAAGGTGAAACCCTACTGTTGATCAAGGTCTATGCATCTCCTGGGCTACAGAGGGCGATGCTTAAGAAAGGACTTACTGGTAGTGACCCCAAAGGCATGTACCATTGTGGGAGGTGATTTCAGCCTAGACCTAAATAAATGCCTGGACAGACCCAGCCTGATAACAGAGGGGGAAGCGACAAAAGGGAGACTGGAGAGCTTTGCACAGGCGATCGGTCTATATGACATATGGAGAGCCATTCACTTGCATAACAGGATTTACTCCTTTCACTCGGAGCTCACGAGATACACTCCAGATTGGATTATTTTGTCACGACTAGTAACATACTACCAAGGTTTGAGGTGGCAGAATACCTTGCTTGTGAAATTAGTGACCATTCACCTTTAAAGAATATGTTCAACATAAATATGAGGCCACCCCGAGATGGGTGAAAGATGGAGACATGGCACCTGATGAACACCACAGAGGTAAAATGCCTGGGCAAGGCCTCTAAGCTTTATTTTTAAGAGAATGGGAAGTCAGTGCAGAGTCAGTGAAGAGTTGCAGTACACTATGGGAGGCTTTTAAGGGCATGATTAAAGGTGTTTTCATAGCTTGAGAAATTGGGGATCGGAGGGAAAGGTGCCATAAATTGGCCACACTGGAGGGGGAATTGGCATGACTAGAGAGGTCACATGCGGAGACACCCTTGTTAGCATGGAAAACCTCTGTGGATCAGAAGCAGGTAGAATATCAATCAGTAGAGTAGTCAAACATGAGGTTAAGACAGAGTACCTGGTAAAAAAAAAAGAGAAGATATGAGGCAAGAAAAAAAGGCAGGTAAATACTACAATCCGTTGGCAGCAGAAAAAGAGAAAGTATGTTCATAAGTGAATTGAAGACAACCTCTGAGAAGGTTGTGAAAGGCAACCAGGATTTAGTAGGTGAACTGGTAAATTATTATGAAGACTTCTACAACTTGGAATTAAGAGTTGCAGATGAGGATGTCCTAGAATGTATATGTGACTGCCCCATGGGGTGGTAGACCCTGAAAAAATGAAAGACCTTGAGGCAAACAGAACTGTGGAAGAGATATCCTCAGCAATGCAACAGATGCAATCGGGGAAGACCCTGGGCTCTAACGGACTCCTCGTGGAGCTCTTTTGCAAACTAAATAGATGGGTTGCATCCCCCTGCATCCTACCTAAGTACAGATATTTCAGCTGGTAGAACAAACAGCGGTTATGAGATCAGCAACCATTATTATTATCCCTAAATCAGGCAAGCCCCGAGATAGGTGTGACTCCTATCAGCCAATATCCCTACTTAACATTGACATCAGAGTTCTGGCCAAAGTGTTGGCCAACAGGCTGGGGACCAAAGGTGGTTTGAGCCGGGTCATTTGACTGCACTGAACCTGCAACAGCTGCATAACAACTTGGTGGTGGCAAGAGCCTCACCTGCGGGCCGGGTGATAGCCTCACTGGACGCCAATAAAACATTTGATACAGTGAAATAGGCATACCTTTTCGGAGTATTGGCCAAAATGGGCTTGGGTCCCAAATTCAGATGATGGGTCAAATTAGTTTAGGACAGGCCTGTGTCAAAGGTACGGGTTAATGGTTACTCCTCTAGGGAATTTGGCATATGCAGGAGTACACGGTAGGAATGTCCTCTCTTGCCAATGGTATTTGTGTTGGTGATAGAGGGACTAGCTGATGGGTGGGAGTGGATGCACAGATCTGGGGATAGCCGGGATAATCTGGATGGGAGGAGCACATATCGCTATATGCAGATGACATCTTACAACGCCTGACTAGTGTCTTCAACAATCCACAGACTGAAAGATATGTTTCACACTTTTGGCAAAGTTTTTCGGTTTGCAATAAATTTGTACAAATCCTTGCTATTTCCAGTGGGAGACTGGAACCTGAGGGAGGTACACACCCTGCCACTGAGGGTGGAATTGGATAGTTTTAAATACCTGGGGATCAGGATTACAAGAGACCCAAAGACATATTACGAGGGGAACCTAACTCCCCTCCTAACACAGCTAGGCCAAGATATTAGTCACTGGCTCTCACTTTCCCTACTGGGTAAGGCAGCCATGTTTAAAATGTTGTCACTTCCCAGATTCCTTTATTTACTCCAGAACTCATGGTATAAGAGCCAGGATTCATTCTTTGTAAAAGTAATGCACTTGTGGGTCAACTGTTGTGGCCGGGGGGTCCACCATGGGTTGAACTGCGTGTCCTCCAGAGATCCAAATATGAAAGTGGTATAGCACTACCAAACATCAGGAAATACTATGAGGCAGCGCAGGTATGTGTGGTTAATCACTGGGCATACACAAATTGGGAGGACCCTGTGTTTCATTATGATAGGATGGGAATGGGTGAGAAAAGTTACATACATGCACTCTATGTGGGCAAGTTAGGACCAGATGCATGCCCAGCTACCGTGACAGTGGTGGATGCCTGGAGGAAACTGATCAATGAGATGGGGTGGGGAAAGAGGCTGTTGGATGGAACCAGACTTCATCAAGTGATAACCTTAACAGGATTTCGGACCTGGGATAATATTGATATCTCAAACCTTGCATATGTATCGGATGCAAACGGGGTGGTACCATTTGCCCACTTACAGGCTGAATATCAAATGTCACAAACAGAATGGTTAAAATATGGCCAATTGCTAAATGCTATGTTAAGAATTTTTGTAGAGCACTACTAATACCTGAAGGTGTCTAGGCACTAGCTGAAAAACTCCAAAGTACTACCGAGCAGGGTGCCTAGGGGCGAGATAATTCTAGGGTCTCCTTAAAAAGCCGAGTTCTGACAGCTTTCCTGAAGGCTAATTGAATGGTGCATCAACATTGGCAAATTCGAGCCGGTTCTGGAGCCTGATCAATACCATCGAGAAAGGTCCCAGAGCTGTGAACAATGCAAATGTGACAGAGGAGGCATGGTTGGGATATTTGAAATCCCACTTTAAAGAAATATCTGCAACAGATACCAACATAACCCCATGGGAGATAACTGAGGATAATAGCGAGCCCGAGGAGTCCATCGCATTCAGTCCTCTCAAAATAACTAAGATAATAGAAAAATCATGCCAAGACTGTGCTCCTGGCCCCAGTGGCCTCCCCAGGCCCTATTTAAAGTGCATGCATCAAAATGGAGGGCCTTTTTTGCCACAATGTTCAATCATATTCTAATAACAGGTTTTGCTCCAGCCAGTTGGAAGGGCTCGATAATTCACCCCATTTACAAGTGAGGGAAGGCCTCCCTACCTTCCAACTACCAACTAATCGCCCTTTTAGATGTAGACCTAAGATATTTTTCAATAGGCATCCTGCAGCAGTTAGAACAGTGGGCCATGGACAAAGGGAGGCTCCCTATCAACCAAACAGGTTTTACAAAAAAACAGGGCACATTGACAAACCTCATGGCTTTAAGCCTGGTAATGAATAGAGCAAGGGCTACAGGGACACCCCTTTATATGTGCTTTGTGGATCTTAATACTGCATTTGATCGTGTCCCTAGAGATAAATTATGGACAAAACTACAGCAGTGGGGGCTCCTGGTGAATTTAGTAAATGCTATTATTATGCTCTACTCTGATACATGGTTTAAAATCAAACTGGGAGACAGCTTGTTTTTATCCAGGCCCATCAAAACCACTGTCGGCCTGAAACAGGGTTGTGTATTAGCACGGCTTCTCTTCAATCTGTATATAGCAGACCTATCCCCAGCACTGGATGAGCGTCAGCCCATCCACCAAGTTTAGGGGGTTGTCAAGTATTCAACCTACTCTATGCAGATGACTTGCTGCTGCTCAGCAACTCCAGAGTAGGCTTACAGAAACTCTTGAACTAGCTAGGAGGTTATGCGCTAGCTAATGACTTAGAAATTAACTATGGGAAGTCTAAAATAATCCCCTTTAACCGCAAACCGATCTTACGCCGCAAGTGGTTCTTAAATGGGCAGTACATTGAGGAGGTAGCAGCATACACATATCTAGGTGTCAGGTTTGACTCTAAGGGCACATTCACAGTGCATAAGGAAGCAATAAGAAAGAATGCACAAGCTCTGCACCGTGCATTCGGTAACCTGGCAAAATCCATTCTCGGGTGGCCCCTAAAACCAATGACTATGATCATGCGAGCAAAACTATTGCCAACCCTTGCAAATGGGACAGAAATAATGAGGGGGCGGAGGTAGCTATAGTGGGCAAGCTATTAGTGAAATCCAATAAACAAGTCTTCCAGCTACCCAGATCGGCCTCCCCAGCGCAGGTCAGACTAGAGTTTTCCTTAACAAAGCAATCATTGGCAAGGTCAGCAGCTTTTGTTAATGGCTGCTACAAACTTTACTCAGCTCCCATGGGAACTTTAGCAAACATAGACTGGCATGAAATCAATCTTGTGAGGGGTAACAACAACTTCAAGGATTACTAGGACAAAAGTATAGCCCGGCTTAAACTGGGTGATTTGTGGGACAGCACATTACCAGCGCTAGCCTTCAGAAAAGGAGCCAACAAATCGGCTAAGATCTTAAGCCGGCTAGAAGACATGGAGGCTCTATCGAACCGATCTCATGGATGGCTAGTCCTAAATTCATATGTGCGGGATAAGGAACCTCGTATCCTATCCGCGTCATTAGCACGAAAAACTAGGTTGGCCCTCCTACGGATGAGGTTGGAAGATCTACTAACTCTGGACTTCCTCCCGAAATGGAAAAGAGAGGCAGGATAGCAAACACAGGTTTGTAGATTATGTCATCAGACCAGGGAGACCCTAATCCATGTAGATTGCATCTGCCCTGTTTTGCGACGCCAGTGAATGGTAATTACTGAGAAATTTATTGAACATCCTAGGAGTCCGGTCCTGCAGGTCGGCTGTTATAACAGCCCTTGACCAAAGTAATGAAAAATTGAACACCAGATTAATCCAGTTCCCGAGAACCTTCATGGCCGTGGCGGTCCCAGCAAATCCACCTATCACCCCTTAAGTAAAAAAGATAATTGTCCTGTCCCATAATACCAGTATTCACTTTGCAGATATCAGCTATCGGTGATGTAGGGGCTGGGTCTACCCCGAATGCATCCTTTAGATAACACGCCATCCTGCCCAGTGTTAGGTTAGTTCATTCCGTCTGCCTTCCTAAAAATATAGGTTTTTAGATTCTAATTGCACTTGTGTTCTCTTGTTTCTATTAAGAGGGGTTTGTTTCAGTTTTTATTTACTGTCTATATTTTATTGTTTGCACATTTTAGGTCAAAAGACATATGTACATGTATTCTTCCGATGTGTTATTTTTTATGGTTTTTATTAACTGATAAAATACTTTTCTACCTTAGTTCTGCACCGAGTATTACAAGACCAGTGGCACCACAGATTTTTCAGAAACCAATGATGGTTCAGGTGGAGTCTACACCTAATTCAATAACACGTGTAAGTTGTTAGTCAAGCCCAGACAATGCCAATGTATCCTCCATTAACAATATCACATTTGAGTTCCTCAGTAATTACAGGTCAGAGTTCTGGGATGATTTACTCGAGAAATAGATTACTACATCAATCTCAGAAAAATTAACAGTCCCTGTCACATTTGGTCCCGTTGTTCCATTGTATGCTCAGGGAAATGCTGAAAGCAATATGCAGAATCTTTTTAATTCAAATGCAGAAATCAATGTTACTGCAGGATTTACGTCTCTAATAAATCAGACTTTTGACAAAACAGGTCCGCTTATAGACTTAACTTATTCTAGGATTTCACAAAATTTGGAGATACCAAATACAAATACAAATTCAGTTCCAATGTCACCTGAAAGAGTGATCGGTCCGCCATTTAATACTCCACAGTGTGTGCCCAATGTGAATAATAATGTTTCTTTACAAGGCTTGACAACTCAGTAGTTAACAGAATGGTTGGAAAAAGTGAGTGGAGCAACAGATTTTAAAACAGTTGCTGAAGGGGAAAGATTACTGAATCTGCCAAGATTAAAATTAGAATTAAATGAAATGATTGAGGGAACACTTGAATTAAATAGAATTGACTCATATAATGAAGATGAGTTATGTTTTATGTGGAAATACATCACAAACAGAGTAGGATTGGCACATAAGAAATTATCAAAACTTGCAGAAAAATATGAAGTGGATATTGAGAAATCCAAACCATTAAAGAGGAGTCACAGATTAGAATTTGATTCAAAAGACATTGCAAATATAAGATCACCTGGAATAAAAATTCACATTAGGTAATTAAAGTATTCAGACATGGGGAGTATTAGATAAATGGGAAGGCAGATGGGTAAAGAAAAGAGAAGAGAAGAAAAGAGAGTCTGCAACTTCGAACTCTACTGACACGAAGCAGACTGATAGTCCACTAAAGATATTACCAATGAGACAAATTCCTGGAGTGAATTATATTCATGTTCCTTGGAGCAGGAGTGATAATTTACCATTCACAAATGATTACCTGAGATTCAGAGAGAAGCCAGTAGAATGGTATCAGCAGATAGACAGGTTTGTGAAACTTGCAAAATGCCTGTGGGAGAATTTAAATACTCTTCTAGAAATAGTGGTCCCAGCTGATTTACGGATTGAGTGCAAAAGGAGTGTTGACTGACCGACATGAGAGCCTCCACAAGATCCAGTTACAGGTGCAACATCTCCTGAAGTAATAAAAGGCTATTACAAAGGGATTGAATTTTTTTAAAACAAGAATTTCCCCTAAAGATATTGATTGGCAGAGAACTGATGACAGCTCAGCAAGCAAAGACATCAATACATGCTTATTATGAAAGGTTATTGAACACAAAGTCATGATTAATTTCGTGTTCAGGTTTGTGCAGGGGTTGAAACCTGAAATTAGTAATATGCTTAAGAGTCATTTGATTTGTTGGCAAGCAAAACCAGCTGATGAATTATTGCAGTTTTCTAAATTTTGCAGTGATGAGATTGACATGAAGCAGACAAGATTGCAAGAAAAGGCAATGGTGATGCAGATTAAAGCAGCACAATCAGGGATGCAGGGAATTCCACATACAGAATTTCCATTAACAGGGAAACATGCAGGTGGTTCAGAGTCAGGGACAGACTAGAGGAAGAGGACGCGGTGGTGGTGAAAATGAAAATTATGTTGGTGTTGATCTGAATACTAATGTTAATACAGGTGATATGCAGATTGTCAATGAGACCAATCCTCAGGGTATACACGTAGTTTCTAATAGGCCCCCATACAGGCAGCTCTAACTCTACTAACTATAATAGCACTGAGTTTTAGAGTGGCCAGGTGAGGGGAAATGGTGTGGGGAAGGAACAGCGGGGAAAGAGACTTGTGGAACAAAATAATTAGAATGCCAAACAAACCATATGAGGAACATGAGTAAATAATCTTTGTCGTGAATGAAAATTAAAGCATACAATATTCCTCACTTGATAAGATCTCAAGGGGGAGTCCTTTGACCATCTCTGTACCTTTTATAACAGCAGCTCCCTGCTTCATCAAATACTCAAAAGTTTTTCAATGGAATGTCAGGTCAAGCGCATTCCATGTGATTCACTCTAAGCGTTCCTGCACACTTTAAAAAACATTCAAACATGCATCTGATTTCCAACTCCTTTATCAAGATGCTTGCTAATTAAACGTTAATATTGTTGTAGAGTCTATTGACTCAAAATAATAGAATAGCAATGGAAATGGTTAAGAAGAGAGAAGCGTCTCTCCGTGTCAGGAAAAGGCACTGGAATCAGCGCGTTAGAGCGCATCACCCAGGCGTAAGCCAGCGTGAAGATTGAAGCGTCTCTCCGTTTCAGGGCAAAGGCACCAGAATGGAACAGCACCTCAGAGCGCATCACCCAGGATTAAAGGCTGCCAAAACAAACTAGCTAACTCCGGAGCTCCACAGTCACCAGGAATCCAGAATAGTGAGCGTTGGATGTGGGGCTGCCTTAAATAGTAGGTGCCCCGCCCAATATGGCTGCCACAAGGGCAGCTGGGACTTGTAGTCTCTAAGATCAACAGTATTGGGGTACTGCACAATAAAAGCATTATATTTAAAGATTGCTTATGATGCTATTTTACCTTAGATACGGGTATGAGTGCAATAGGTATGAGCTGTGAGCCTGGGACAATGTAGCCACCAGTGCTCTGATAGGACCACATGTAATTTACACAAAGAGAAACGTGCCTTGTGTGTTGGTGACAATTTGAACACCTGTCTTGCATAAATAACAATGAACAGCGGGTAGGGGTGGACCCTAGAGAGCGCACCGCTGTGGTGTTGACACAGACAATGAAGAAGATGCTATCTTGTCATGCTTGAGGGGGTCGTGGACATTGGAAGTTGTAGTGTCCTATGATGGTGCAGGAAGGTGTTGTGCAGATGAATGAACATAATCTTTTTCTAAATTTAGGAGGACCGAAAAATCAGAATCCTAATGTAAATGTCCAGAGTATGAAAAATCAAATGCAAATTCCCCAACAGCAGGTGCCATATTTTCAGGTACCACAACAACAGCAAATACATTCGCAGATGCAAATGATGCTGCAGCAGCAACAAATGGAAATACCTCAAGCTCCAATGGCACAGCAGCAGGTAGTGGTTCCTTAGCAGAACATGGGACAAAGGTAAAGTCAAAATAATCCACAGTTGATAACACAGTTCCCTTTACACAGTGAGGATGAATTGAGTGATGAAATTGTGAGTGAGAGTTTAGATGAAGAAGAATGTGTGCTAGCAGCTTCATTAGAAGTGGATCAGAGTGGTTCCTATGTAAATGGAACACTTATGGGTCATGAAGACAAATTTTTGGTTGACACAGGAGCCATACGCTCTACTGTCAGAAGTGCAGGCATTCCTAAAGTGCCACTTTCTGGGGGAACAGTACAGGTTGAAGGAGTAGCGAATCAACACCTGACAAAAATCTGATTACTGAGCCAATTTCTGTTCAAATTGGTACTTTTGAAGGCATGCACAGATTCGTAGTTTGTGACTCAAGTCCAGTTTGTCTATTGGGAAGAGATTTGTTGTGCAAATCAAGATGTTCCATTACTTGTACAAATGATGGAATTGCCATCTAAAAAATAGTGACGATGAAGAATCATCCATACCAATTGATTATAATCTAATTAATGAAGAATTCCCATTGATTACTCTTTATTCTGCATTTACAGTACAGGCCCTGCCAGCTGATTTACAAGATACAGTTATTTTTAAAGTTTCGGATTGCTCTGTAAAAGATATTAGTCTAATTAAAGGAGTGGAACCAGTCAAAGTAACAGTTAAACCTAATGCAGTTTTCCCGAAAACTCCTCAATATCACATGGTACCAGATGTACTTGAAGGAGTTACTCCTGTAATTTCAGATTTTGTCAAGCAAGGGATTTTGAAAGAATTGCTGAGCAGCCCATGTAATTCACCTACTATGGGTTTGCGAAAATCAAGTGGGAAATCTCGTATTGTTCAGGTTTTGAGAAAGATCAATGAAATTGTGGTCAAATGTTGTCCAGTGGTACCTAATTCAGCAGAGATTTTGTTCCATGTGATGCAGAATGGTTCACAGTAGTGGACTTGTAACAAGCATTTTTTAAGTGCCGCTACATGAGGATAGCCAGTTTCTCTTCTGTTTCAAATTCTGCTATTGTGTGTATTGTTGGTGCAGGATTCCACAGGGCTTTTCAGAATCCCCATCAATATTTAATCAAGTGTTGAAAAGAATTTGGAATCATTGTAAATGCCTCTCCAATCTACGTTGGTTCAGCACATTGATGACTTACTGGTTGCTTCAAAGACACAAGAAGCAAGCAGGCAGGATACTATTGCCTTATTGAATCATCTGGGTGAAAATGGACATAAAGGGGGTCATTACGACCCTGACTGTCGGCGGTAATATGGAGGAAAGTACTGCCAACAGGCTGGCGGTACTTTCCTCTATATCAAACCGCCAATGAACCACACGGACTGCCACGGCAGTAACAGCCGCCGGGCTGGAGACATCAATCTCCAGCTCGGCGGTAGTAACTTGACCACCTGCGGGATTATGACCCCACCTACCGCCATGGTTTTTGTGGCTTCCTACCGCAACAAAAAACATGGCGGTAGGCACTATCAGTGACAAGGAATGCCTTCCCTGTCACTGATATGGGGTCTTTCCCACCCCTGCCCCTCCACAGGTTCCCTCCAACCCCCTTTCCTCTCCAGACCCCCTTCATACACGCCCCTCCCTTCACACACGCATACACACACCCATTCCCACATTCATCCACTCATGTATACATCCATTCACACACACATTGCACACACTTACATATATACACGCAGACAGGCATTCACACAACTCAACATACACGCACTCACACCCCCAAACATGCACACACATACAACACGAAACACACACCTGCATACACGTACATACAGACATACCCACACACCCCCACACACACAAACAAACCCGATCCCTCTCCCCTGTTAGAGCACCCACTTACCTTTGTGTAGAGGGTCCTCCAGCAGGAGACGGGACAGGGCGCCAGCAGAACACCGCCAGGCCATATTAATTCTCATAATACGGCTGGCGGCAGACTACTGGTGTGGCGCTGCTGCTGGCAGCAGCACCACCTTACTGCCATCCGATGGCATGGCCACAGCCGGATTTCCACCATCCTCCTGGCGGAAATCCGGCTGTGGTCATATTATGGCAGACGGCTGGTAGCTGCGGCGACGGTCTTTTGGCAGCCGTCGTCACGGCGGTAGGCATTTTTTACCACCAATGTCATAATGAGGGCCAAAGTGTCTCCAGCTAAATTACAGTATTGTCAAAAAGAAGTGAAATACTTAGGGCATCAAATAGAGAAAGGTGCAAGGAAAGTGTCCATAGAAATGGTTACAGCCATATTGCAAATGAACCCTCCTGTTACTCAATGATATGTTAGAATGTTTTTGGGAATGGTGAGTTACTGCTGGCAATGAATTACCAATTTTTCTGTTATTTCCAAACCTTTGGAAAGATTGACCCACAAAGATTTAACTGATCCTGTGCTCTTCTATGAATCTTGTATGAAACCTTTTACTGAGCTGAGAGAGAGTTTGTGCAGAGCACCAGCTATGGGAATGCCTGACTATACACAACCATTTTCACTGTTTTGTCATGAGCGTGATTGTTGTGTTCTTTCTGTCTTGACACAGGTATATGGTGACTTAAATCGTCATGTTGCATATTTTTCTACTACTTTGGATGTAGTTGCAGCAGCTTTGCCCGGCTGTTTAAAACTGTGGCCGCAGTTGGTAAGAGCCTTTCTCAAAGTGAGAGCGTTGTGGTGGGACATCCTTTAAGTGTACTGGTCCCTCACTCAGCTGTGGTCATGCTTACCAGGACAAAGACTCAGTATTTGACAAATGCCTGTGTGACAAACTACGAGATCCTTATTTTGGTCTCTCTCTCGTGTAACCCTTAAGAGATGTACTGTACTTAATCCTGCTACTTTGTTACCTACCGACATTGCTGAATCTGAAAATGTAAATAAAGTAGAACATGACTGCTTGGCTGTTACTGAACTGTGCACCACACCCAAACCTTATATTCAGGATACTCTGTTAGAGAAAAATTATCAAATAGTTTTTGCTGATGGTTCCTGTCTAAGAGACAATGCAGGAACACTGAGATCTGGTTATGCTGTATGCACCATCTCTGACATACTCAAAGCTTCATGGCTTGAAGGAGTATTTTCTGCACAAGTGGCTGAATTGGTGGTTCTTACAAGAGCATGCTATATTTCATCACAGCTTAAAATTATGATTTTCAAAGACAGCCAATATGGATTTGGTGTTGTGCATGATTTCAGGTAGTTGCAGTCACAGAGAGGTTTCATGACCTCTGCTGGTTCACTGATTAGGAATAGTGACAAGATTCATGCATTATTGAGATTTTAAGCTTTTTGTTGACAGTGGTTGATACTTTGGAAGAAATTAAAACACTGAAAAATGATGTTCCAGATGATGAGAAAAGAAGTGAGATACAATTGGGTTGTACCCAAGGAGAAACTGATGAAATGTGGGTTTCAAATGAAGGGCAGGTGGTCTTGCCTAACTGTCTACTGACACACATGGCTAGATAGTATCATGGTCAAACTCACATCTGTAGAGATGCAATGATTCGAACAAGCAATCTTTGTTCAATCCAAAATTTAGACAGGTTACGGAAGTAATTTGTCACAGGTGCTTTACATGTCAACAAATGAACATGGCAAAGAGAACTGTTGTCAATTTGAGTGACATTGGAAGAGCGGGTGGTCCATTTAGTAAAATGCAGATGGATTTCATTGAGATGTCTGTGTGTGGTGGTTTGAGATACTTGTTGGTGATTGTCTGTATATTTAGGCATTATATTGAAGCCTACCCTACACATAGAAATCATAGCCTCACAGTAGCAACGCTGTTACATAGGGAGTTGATCCCAAGATTTGGTTTTCTGGCCTCATAAGAATCAGATAGAGGAAGTCACTTTAATAACAAGGTGATAAAATTGTTATGTTCATCCTTAAACATTGGGCAGAAACTGCACTGTAGTTACCATCCTCTAGATTAGTAGAGCAAATGAATGGCACTTTGAAAGCTCGATTGGCAGAAATGTGTGCATCCACAAATCTGAAAAGCCCTGATGCTTTACCTTTGGTTCTGATGAGCATGCAAAGTACACCCGTCATAAAGACTGGACTCCCCTCACATGAAATTGTGATGGGCGAAGCAACAAGGTTGCCAGCTGTTCCTGCAAATGCGCTTGTGAACATAACAGGTGACTTGGTGCTGAATTACTGTGATAGTCTAACTGATGTGGTTCGCTCTTTGTCTTACCTGATGGAAGCTACAGCTGTGCCACCATCGGAAGACTTGCTTGGAGCCTAGGAGGAAGAGACCATACCAGGTACCAACGACTGCTGTGAAGTGTGCTGCAGTTCTGAACTGGGTCCATGCGAGCCATATTGGTAAAGTGCCACATCCTTTTGGTGATGAAGATCCAGTGTTCCTGAGAGCACCAGCAGAAACTGTACAGTCTCAAAAAGAGCTATTAATAGAAACAGAGACTGCAGAAGTAAATACAGTGCAAACTGGTGAAGATCCAAATCCAGGTACTCTAACAGATGAAATTGAGGGCAATCCTGAAACTTCTTTATTAGCAGAAACAGAAATGGGTGTAGCAGGAGAGTCAAGCTGAAGGAGGACTGCCCCAGAAGTAGACAATTGGGAGAAAGAGAGAAAGCAGATCTTGTTTCCTGAAGAATCCGAAAGTAGAGTAGAGTTGAATCAAAGTCATGCAGATTTGACTCCTCCTGAAGTGGCTGATGGTGCAGGTGAAACAAGTCAAAGGAGAGCTTGTCAGATTCCTGCTAAACCAAGAAGAATCATAAGTCCAGTTGAGCCATCACTGACTAGGACAAGCATTTACAATGCATCGGGTCTCGCGTTTGCTCGTGTTAGAGCCGATCGCGTTTTAAACTCCTAACCCGACTTTTCACCTATCGGGCAAAAGTGCATTTATGCAAGTAACCCGAAAAAGTGAAATCAAGTAGGTAAAGCGCTCGACTTCTGCCAAACAAGATCGGGCTCGTAAATTAGTTTAAAAAAAAGTCCACGAGCCCGATGGAAAACAGCGAGCCTCGCATGTTTTCTGTACTTGGTCGCTGCGCTCGAGGAGGGCTTGCCACCGGAAAAGGCATGCCATATGCGTGCCTCGACTAATGAAAGCAAGCCGATTTAATTAGGGAAGCCCACGAACCAATAAAAAGCACTGACGTGAAGTTGACAGTGCTCGGAGCCCTTTACTAAATACTAAAGAGTCTCCCTGCTATACGCATGCACGAGCGCATGCAAAGCAGGCTCGACCCTAAAAACTGTGAAAGGAGATAAATGGCCCTCATTGCATGCAACAGAAAACGTTCCTAATGTGTTGTCAAGAACAAGTGAGGAAAAGAAACAACAGAAGGAATGTGTAGTAAGTTGGCTCTGTATATACTATTTCAAAGTAAGAGATAGTGTGCACAGAGTCCAAGGGTTCCCCTTAGAGGAAAGATAGTGGCAAAATTAGATAATTCTAATGATGCTCTATTTTGTGGTAGTGTGGTCGAGCAGTAGGTTTATCAGAGGGTAGTGTTAAGCATTTGTTGTACACACACAGGCAATGCATGAGGAACACACACTCAAAGACTTAACTCCAGGCCAATAGTTTTTATATAGAAAAATATATTTTCTTAATTTATTTTTAGAACCACAAGTTCAAGATTTGAAGTAAATACATAAAAAGCAAGGTACTCCACACAGGTAAGTTAGGAACTTTGAATTAGAGCAGTAACAAACACAGTTTTAGTTAAAATGGCAATAAGCTATTTTAAAACTGGACACAGTGCAAAAATTAACAGTTCCTGGGGGAGGTAAGTAATGGTTAGTTTGTCAGGTAAGTAAGACACTTCCAAGTCTAAGTTCCTGGGCATAGGCAGCCCACTGTTGGAGGTTGGAGGCAACCCCAAAGTTACCACACCAGAAGCTCAGAGCTGGTCAGGTGCAGAGGTATAAGAGGTGCCCAAAACACATAGGCGCCTATGAGGAACAGGGGTGCTCCGGTTCCAGTCTGCCAGCAGTAAGTACCCGCGTCCTCAGAGGGCAGACCAGGGGGGCTTTGTAAGGCACTCGGGGTGCACAAGTAGGTACACAAAACACACCCTCAGTGGCACTGGGGCGGCAGGGTGCAGTGTGCAAAGCAGGCATCGTGCTTGTAATAGAAATCAATGGAGGGACCCGGGGGTCACTCTAGCGGTGCAGGCAGGGCACAGGGGGGCTTCTCGGGCCAGCCACCGACTGGGCTAGGCAGAGGGTCGCCTGGTGGTCACTCCTGCACTGAAGTTCGGTTCCTTCTGGTCCTGGGGGCTGCGTGTGCAGTGCTTGGTCCAGGTGTCGGGATCCTTGTTACAGGCAGTCGCAGTCAGGGGGTGCCTCTGGATTCTCTCTGCATGCGTCGGTGTAGTGCTCCAGGGGGGTCGTCTCGGGCTACTCACGAGGTCGCAGTCACCTGGGAGTCCTCCCTGTGGTGTTGGTTCTCTGAAGCTCAAGCCAAGGGCGTCGGGTGCAGAGGGTGAAGTCTCACGCTTCCGGCGGGAAGAGTGAGTTCTTGAAAAGTTGCTTCTTTGTTGCAAAGATGTTGCTGTGGGTGAACAGTGCCGCTGTTCTCTGGAGTTTCTTGGTCCTTCGGGTTTCGGGGCAGTCCTCTGTGGCTTCAAAGGTTGCTGGTCCCTGTCGGATGCATCGCTGTTGCAGTTTTCTTCGAGTCAGGAGACAGGCCGGTAGGGCTGGGGCCAAAGCAGTTGTCTCTGTCTTCTCTGCAGGGCTTTCAGGTCAGCAGTCCTTCTTCTTGGGTCAGGTCGCAGGAATCTCCTTTCCTGGGTTCTGGGGTGCCCCTAAATACTAAATTTAGGGGTGTGTTTAGGTCTGGGGGGCAGTAGCCAATGGCTACTGTCCTGGAGGGTGGCTATACCCTCTTTGTGCCTCCTCTCTGAGGGGAGGGGGCACTGCTCTAATCCTATTGGGGGAATCCTCCAATCTCAAGATGGAGGATTTCTAAAGGCAGGGGTCACCTCAGCTCAGGACACCTTAGGGGCTGTCCTGACTGGTGGGTGACTCCTACTTGTTTTTCTCATTATCTCCTCTATCCTTGCCGCCAAAAGTGGGGGCAGTGGCCGGAGGGACGGGCATCTCCACTAGCTGGGATGCCCTGGGGTGCTGTAACAAAAGGCATGAGCCTTTGAGGCTCACCGCCAGGTGTTACAGTTCCTGCAGGGGGAAGTGAGAAGCTCCTCCACCCAGTACAGGCTTTGTTCCTGACCACAGAGTGACAAAGGCACTCTCCCCATGTGGCCAGCAACTCGTCTGGTTGTGAC
Source organism: Pleurodeles waltl (assembly GCF_031143425.1). Taxonomy (NCBI): domain Eukaryota; kingdom Metazoa; phylum Chordata; class Amphibia; order Caudata; family Salamandridae; genus Pleurodeles; species Pleurodeles waltl. Next base: position 660,581,156 of record NC_090445.1, on the reverse strand, counting down.
AGGGTGGCGGAAACTGGTCAGCCTAGCACTAGGTGTCGGACTGGTATTCAGGGGGCATCTCTAAGATGCCCTCTGGGTGCATTTTACAATAAATTCCACACTGGCATCAGTGTGCATTTATTGTGCTGAGAAGTTTGATACCAAACTTCCCAGATTTCAGTGTAGCCATCATGGAACTAAGGAGTTTGTGGCGCTGTAACTGTGGAGTTCGTGTTTGACAAACTCCCAGACCATATACTCTTTATGGCTACCCTGCACTTACAATGTCTAAGGTTTTGCTTAGACACTGTAGGGGCATAGTGCTCATGCACATATGCCCTCACCTGTGGTATAGTGCACCCTGCCTTAGGGCTGTAAGGCCTGCTAGAGGGGTGACTTACCTATGCCACAGGCAGTGTGAGGTTGGCATGGCACACTGAGGGGAGTGCCATGTAGACTTAGGGGGTGATTCTGACCTCGGCGGTAAAATGCCCTTACCGCCGGTCATAAGACCGCCATAACACCGCCGCGGCCGCGGTCAACCGCCACGGTCATTCTGACCCACAACGGCCAAACCTCCAAAAATCCGTCCTCCACTGCAGCCCGCCACATCGGCGGGCAGCGATAAACTGGAGATGACCAAACCTCCACCGTCACGCCAACAGAAATACGCCCATGCCATTACAACCCACGAATCCACACGGCGGTCATTCAAACGCCGTATTCCATTGGCGGTACACACCGCCGCGGTCAGAATACACACACATCACCAAAACACAGCCACATTGGACAATTTGAAATACACACACCTGATACACATACACACACAACTCCCACACAATCAACCAACTATAAAACACACACCCACATCACCCACAAACCCCTGCGACCAGAATTACTGAGAGAAGGAGAGAGAGACACAGCAGACAATTCAAAGCAAGACACACTGAGGCACACTACACCATCACACACACCACACAGTAGCACAAAGCACCACTCACCAACATACTTATCATCACATACACCACCCCACACCACACCCACACCACCCCATGGCACCCCAAAGGCACCCACGCTTTTCGGACCAAGAACTCCGGGTCATGGTGGAGGAAATCCTAAGAGTGGAACCCCAGCTCTTCGGCTCGCAGGTGCAGCACACCAGTATAGCCAGGAAGGCGGAGCTATGGCAGCGGATCGTGGACAGGGTCAACGCGGTGGGACAGCATCCCAGGAATAGGGAGGACATCCGCAAAAGATGGAACGACCTACGGGGGAAGGTCCGATCGATGGTCTCCAGGCACAACATCGCGGTCCAGAAGACTGGCGGCGGACCCCCACCCACCCCTCCCGAATTCACATCGTGGGAGCAAGAGGTCTTGACCATCCTGCATCCTCAGGGCCTCGCTGGAGTAGCCGGAGGAATGGACTCTGGTAAGTCCCATCTCAACTACTATATCCCCCCCACCCCACCAGCATGCCAACCCACACCCCCACCCTCACCCCCAACCCCCCAGCACATATCCTCCCTGACAATGTCTCACCAGCACAACCCACCCATCCCAACACCAACTCCTGCATGCCAACACAAATCATGGGCACCCATCACCTATGCATGACCACTGCACTAACCCCTCCCCCCCACTAAATACCCTCACAACACCTCCCTCAAGGGAATGCCTGCACTGGGGAACAAGGGCACCCATAACACGCACGCTATTGCACACACAGAAACAATAACCAAACTCTCTTACCCCATGCAGGACCCGAACGACAACACACCAGCCAGGAGGGTCCAGAAGTGTCCATCCCACCACCGGAACAGGCCCACACTGAGGATAGCAGCTCTGTCGACAGTGAACCTGATGACCAGCCCGGACCATCGGGGACCTCTGGGCAGTCGGTTCCCCTCAGGCAGCTACAGGCCACACCAGACCCGACCCCCTCTGCCGACACCAGCACAGCTCCCACCCAGCGGGCCCATGCCTCTGTCTCTAGGACAGCTCAATTAGCGGTGTGTCCGCCACTACAGGGCACCCAGGCTAACCCAACACCCCAACAACAACAGGGACCTGGGGGCAGTGGGAGCGGGCACACCGGCCAGGGGACAGAGGCCGGGGGAAACCGGGCAGCTCGGAGGGCTGCTGTGCGACAGGGGGGGGAGGAGAGGCCCAGGGAACCCACTCTCCAAGAGGCCCTCACCACCATCATGGCAGCCTACCACCACTCCCAAGAAACGATGGCGACGGTACTGGCCAGGTTCACTGAGATCCAGGCACAGCAGGAAGAACGCTACATGGGGTTCAGGGAGGAGCTGAGAATCATCGGGACCGCAATGGGGACCATCGTCCTGGCCCTCCACAGGATAGAGGACGCGTTGCGGGACCATGGTGCACCACACAGGGCCCCTGTCACTAGGCCGGACCAGGAACAGCCTACCACCTCCGCCGGCGCTAGTGGACAGGAGGTCCCAACACCTCGACAGCCCCCCAGAACCCCACCTCCTGCTGAAGAACAACCACCCCGTAAGAGGAGCCTGAGACCAAAGAAAAAGACAGAGTAGGATGTCAAGACCCCCGCCAGCAGGACATACCCCCTGAACTCTTCCCACTGTCCCACATTGCCACCCTGTCCAACCATGAACTGCCTATGCTCCATCCTTCCCCAGGCAAAAGAACAATGCACCTGTGAGACTGAGAACTGGACTCTGCCATGGATATTCCTCCACCCCCACCCATCACCCTTGGAATCACATGTACCGATATCTAGCACTGTGAATAAATCACATTTTGCACAATAATCTGTTTTGAGTCATGCTGTCTTATTAACAAATGTATTACATATTACTGTTCAATTTCTGTTCTGTCAATTAGTCATGACAACATACCAATGTCAATACGCTGTATTTCATGGGCGAACCAAGCAGAAGTCAGGTACTGAGTCAGACAGCACTGAGAAGGGAAAGGCAAAAATTACTGAAAAACATCTGTGGGGAACTACAGAAAGTACAGATGCAGGAGGCTAGAAGCAATTGGGAAATGGCGTGGGTGATTCTTACCTGGGTGTCACTGGAAATACTGTTGTATCACTCTATCCCTATTGTCTGTGTCGTCCTCTGAGTCTTCCTCCTCTTCACTCTCCACAGGCTCCACGGCTTCTACAACACCACCATCTGGACCATCCTCCTGCAGGAAAGGCACCTGGCGTCGCAAAGCCAGGTTGTGAAGCATACAGCAGGCCACGATGATATGGCACACCTTCTTTGGTGAGTACATTAGGGATCCACCAGTCATATGCAGGCACCTAAACCTGGCCTTCAGGAGTCCAAAGGTTCACTCAATCACCCTCCTAGTACGCCCATGGGCCTCATTGTAGCGTTCCTCTGCCCTTGTCCGGGGATTCCTTACTGGGGTCAGTAGCCACGGCAGGTTGGGGTAACCAGAGTCACCTATTAGCCACACACGTTGTCTCTGTAGCTGCTCCATCACATAGGGGATGCTGCTATTTCGCATCACATACGCGTCATGCACTGACCCTGGGAACTTGGCATTTACATGGGAGATGTACTGGTCAGCCAAACAGACCACCTGGACATTCATCGAATGATAATTTTTTCTGTTTCGGAACACCTGCTCATCGTCTTTTGGGGGTACCAAAGCCACATGGGTCCCATCAATGGCACCAATGATGTTGGGGATGTGTCCAAGGGCATAGAAATCACCCTTCACTGTAGGCAAGTCACCCTCCTCGGGGAAAATGATGTAGCTCCGCATGAGTTTCATCAGGGCAGACAACACTCTGCTCAAAATCTTAGAAAACATAGGCTGAGACATTCCAGATGACATGGCCACTGTGGTCTGGAATGACCCACTGGCCAAAAAATGGAGGACTGACAAAACCTGCACCAGAGGGGGAATCCCTGTGGGTTGGCGGATGGGGGACATCAGGGCTGGCTCCAGCTGGGCACACAGTTCATGGATAGTGGCACGGTCAAGTCTGTATCGAAGTATTATATGGCGTTCTTCCATTGTCGACAGGTCCACCAGCGGTCGGTACACGCGAGGATTCCTCCTTCTCATCGCAAGTCCCAGCGGACGGTGCCTAGGAAGGACAACATGGAGCACAGAGTCAGCCAAAACACAGGTACGTACAGACAGCTTGCACAGTTAAAGAATGGCAATGGGTTGAAAGGCGTGTATGTGTGGCAATGCAAGGCCTAGGCCTGTGTGTCGCAGTCAAAATTAAGCCATGTGGGCCCTTGAAATGGCGGCTGCCTGACCTGTGAAGTGGGACAATGGGATGTGAGGTCAATGCGCTGGCGGGGCACACCGTGGCGGTAGGCGGTCGCAGACCGCGGCGCAAAGCCGCATTGGTTAACATTGAAGCCTATGGGTTTCAGGAGCCAATAACGAAGTGTGCCGGCGGTCGCGGTACGCACCGCCGCGGTACGCACCGCCGCGGACGTGACCGCCATTTTCTATCTGCTTAATCACTCGAGACCTGATCATCCACAGGAGAGGACCTATACTGCAAGTGCTGCTGTGACCTCGGTCTGGAAGATACAATGGCTGCTGCGACTGGGGAAAGGGCCCCTGCCTTCACGTCTGAAGAGTTGGACAAGCTCGTGGATGGGGTCCTCCCCCAGTATGCGCTACTCTACGGTCCTCCAGACCAACAAGTGAGTACACCGTGTGCTAATGGAATGGGCTATGCCTGTGTGGATTGGGGTGGATGTAAGTTGGTGGGGTGGGGGGCGAATGAGGAGTGCAACGCCCGACAGATGAGAGCATGTGCCATATGGCAAAGTGGGTGGGGGGGGGCAATTACATCTAACATGCAGGTCATTGATGAGTTCCTCCTTTCCACCCTGTACATGTCTAATAGGTCAGCGCCCATCAGAAGATCGACATTTGGCGTGCCATCGCCAAGGAAGTCCGGACCTTGGGGGTCCACAACAGACGGGGCACCCACTGCCGCAAGAGGTGGGAGGACATCCGCCGCGGAACAAGGAAGACCGCAGAAACACTGCTGGGGATGGCCTCCCAACCTAGGAGGGGTGCCAGTCGCACCATGACCCCCCTGATGTCCCGGATCCTGGCGGTGGCCTACCCTGAATTGGATGGGCGCTTTAAGACATCACAGCAGACACAAGGGGGTGAGTATCAGCACATTCTCCTATCTTTCTGCGCAGTGGAGGCGTCTGGGTGGGGGAGGAGGGCTGTGGGTGACATTAGGCCAGGGCGCTTTCTGTAGTGTAGTCCTCTCCCTTAGGCATGGCCCTGTGCCCCCGGCCCCCACCTCGGTAGGGTGACAAGTACAGCCATTGAAGGTCCAGCATCTCCCATGTGCGCGTTTGACGTCTCTTGGCCTGTTGTCTTAGTCAGTAGTACTGAGTAGTGTACCCCGAATGCGCGGCTTAGTGCATTAGGCACCTGTGTCTGTCCTCTCCGCCAACGGTGTTGACATTGCATGCACTCAACCTGGTCTTCTTTTTTCTCCCCCCACCCTTTCTCTTCATCTTCTTGTGCATGTGTGCATTAGCATCATCAGGCGGAGGAGATATGGCATCGGAGCACGAGGGAGCTGCAGGACACAAGGCCCCGGTGGGCCCAGGAACAGACACCGAGGGCACCAGTGATCCGGAGGGCGAGGGGAGCACCACGACGGGGACCGCTGGTGAGAGCAGCGAAAGCGACACGTCCTCGGATGGGAGCTCCCTAGGGGTGGCGGCAACATCCGTGCCCCCCGCCTCTACAGGTACAGCCGCCACCCAGCGCACCAGCCCCGCCCTCCCAGCAGCCCCTCAGTCTTCGCTCCGTGCCGGTTCGCCCAGGAAGGCGCGCGTCTCCTTCGCCCCAGGCACCTCAGCCCCTGCCCCTGTTGCCCCTGCTGCCCTCAGTGCGGAGCTCATTGACCTGGTAAGGACGCTCATTGTTGGGCAGACGACCCTTTTGAATGCCATCCAGGGTGTGCAAAGGGAGGTGGAACAGAGCAATGCGTACCTGGAGGGCATTCATTCGGGTCAGGCTGCCCATCAACGAGCGTTCACTGCTCTGGCCTCAGCACTGACGGCAGCCATTGTCCCTGTTTCAAGCCTCCCTCTTCTGACTGCCTCCAGCCTGTCTCTGTCTCCTGTTCCTCAGCCTATCCCATCCACACCATCAGACCAGCCTGCACACACCTCAACACCCAAGAGCAGCTCATCCAAACACAAGCACCACAGATCCCGCAAACACTCACCCGAGCAACACCCAGATGCAGACATGCCAACAGCCACTGCCACCCCTGTGTCCCCCTCCTCCTCGTCTCCCTCCTCCCTCCCTGTGACGTCTACACTCACACCTGCATGCACCCCAACATCAGCCAGTGCTTCCATCACCACCTCACCCTCCAGTACAGTCCACACTCGTGCAGTCACCACCCCCACTGCCATGTACACGTCCCCTGTGTCCTCTCCCACTGTGTCTGTCACCCCCTCTTCCAAGACACACAAACGCAGGCAGCCACCCACCCAACAGCCATCCACCTCACGACAGCCTACAGCACCAGCACCTTCACCCAATGACAGCACACCTGACTCTCCTACAACCACCTCCTCTACCTCCACTTCCATCTCCACTTCTCCTACCCTTTACCTTGGCCCTAAAAAACTTTTCCTGGCTAACCTTAACCTCTTTCCCCCCGATGACCTCCCCCATCCATCTTCAAAGAGTCCCAAGAGCACCGCAGCCACCACCAGCCCAGCTTCGGGTGTCACTGTTGTGCCTAGGTTCTGGAGCCCACCCTTTGCCAGCAGTGACACATCGAGCTGCAGCAAGGACACGTCCAGCCCCCCCCCCGGCAAGAGGACCTGCAAAACCAAGGACCGCCGTGCGAGGACCGACAGGGCTGCCCCCAAGGAGCAATGTGCGGCCACTTCACCACCCACACCATCTGGGGGAGGCAAGGGCCCGAGAGCCCCATCAAAGGAGCGGAAGGGCAGCAGGAGCGCGGAGAAGGTGGACCCCACATGCCACATCCCAGCTGGGAAGGAGGACACTAAGGAGGCCAGGAGTCCGTCCCCGAAGGGTCCAGAAACGTCACGGTCCGAGGGCGACTGAGCAGGGAGTCGAGGCCAGGTCTGGCTCCCTTGACCTGCTGGATGAGCACCGCTGAACAGGGCCCGCGGTACAGAAGAGCACCGCTGAACAGGGCCCCGCCGTGGAGAAGAGCACCGCTGAACAGGGCCCGCCGTGGAGAAGAGCACCGCTGAACAGGGCCCGCCGTGGAGAAGAGCACCGCTGAACAGGGCCCGCGGTGCAGAAGAGCACCGCTGAACAGGGCCCCGCCGTGGAGAAGAGCACCGCTGAACAGGGCCCGCCGTGGAGAAGAGCACCGCTGAACAGGGCCCGCCGTGGAGAAGAGCACCGCTGAACAGGGCCCGCCTTGGAGAAGAGCACCGCTGAACAGGGCCCGCCGTGGAGAAGAGCACCGCTGAACAGGGCCCGCGGTGCAGAAGAGCACCGCTGAACAGGGCCCCGCCGTGGAGAAGAGCACCGCTGAACAGGGCCCGCCGTGGAGAAGAGCACCGCTGAACAGGGCCCGCCGTGGAGAAGAGCACCGCTGAACAGGGCCCGCCGTGGAGAAGAGCACCGCTGAACAGGGCCCGCGGTGCAGAAGAGCACCGCTGAACAGGGCCCCGCCGTGGAGAAGAGCACCGATGAACAGGGCCCGCCGTGGAGAAGAGCACCGCTGAACAGGGCCCGCCGTGGAGAAGAGCACCGCTGAACAGGGCCCGCCGTGGAGAAGAGCACCGCTGAACAGGGCCCCGCCGTCTCAAGCACCGCTCCGCTGGGCCCTTCTTCTCAAGCACCGCTCCGCTGGGCCCTTCTTCTCAAGCACCGCTCCGCTGGGCCCCGCCGTCTCAAGCACCGCTCCGCTGGGCCCTTCTTCTCAAGCACCGCTCCGCTGGGCCCCGCCGTCTCAAGCACCGCTCCGCTGGGCCCTTCTTCTCAAGCACCGCTCCGCTGGGCCCTTCTTCTCAAGCACCGCTCCGCTGGGCCCCGCCGTCTCAAGCACCGCTCCGCTGGGCCCTTCTTCTCAAGCACCGCTCCGCTGGGCCCCGCCGTCTCAAGCACCGCTCCGCTGGGCCCTTCTTCTCAAGCACCGCTCCGCTGGGCCCTTCTTCTCAAGCACCGCTCCGCTGGGCGCCGCCGTCTCAAGCACCGCTCCGCTGGGCCCTTCTTCTCAAGCACCGCTCCGCTGGGCCCCGCCGTCTCAAGCACCGCTCCGCTGGGCCCTTCTTCTCAAGCACCGCTCCGCTGGGCCCCGCCGTCTCAAGCACCGCTCCGCTGGGCCCTTCTTCTCAAGCACCGCTCCGCTGGGCCCTTCTTCTCAAGCACCGCTCCGCTGGGCCCCGCCGTCTCAAGCACCGCTCCGCTGGGCCCTTCTTCTCAAGCACCGCTCCGCTGGGCCCCGCCGTCTCAAGCACCGCTCCGCTGGGCCCTTCTTCTCAAGCACCGCTCCGCTGGGCCCCGCCGTCTCAAGCACCGCTCCGCTGGGCCCTTCTTCTCAAGCACCGCTCCGCTGGGCCCTTCTTCTCAAGCACCGCTCCGCTGGGCCCCGCCGTCTCAAGCACCGCTCCGCTGGGCCCTTCTTCTCAAGCACCGCTCCGCTGGGCCCTTCTTCTCAAGCACCGCTCCGCTGGGCCCCGCCGTCTCAAGCACCGCTCCGCTGGGCCCTTCTTCTCAAGCACCGCTCCGCTGGGCCCCGCCGTCTCAAGCACCGTTTATGGTTCACTGTGCCCACCATGCCTCCTCCTTGACCAGTGGAGACTGTCATCCACCTGATGGACTGTGGCTTTGCACTCCCCAGGATGGTCCAGTGGGCAGCCCACCCACTGTAGAGACATTGAGAGACTGTGGCTTTGCACTCCCCAGGATGGCCCAGTGGGCAGCCCACCCACTGTAGAGACATTGAGAGACTGTGGCTTTGCACTCCCCAGGATGGTCCAGTGGGCATGGTGGCTCCTCGTGGATCTGGCGTCGTGGACTCATGTGGCTGTGGTTTCCCCCCCCTTCCCTTCCCCCTGAGGTGCCTGTAGTTTTTACATCTGATGCCCCTGCAGTGTTCTCTCCAAAGGACTCAGGTCTCCTGTGTGGGCTTTGCCCTTGTTTCTCAAGACTTTGGCCCACGGACATGCTGAAATCGTAGGTTGTGCAGGACTTGGTACTTCAGTTATACACTGATGTGTGTGTCATTAGTTTTGTTGTGGATATCTTTCATGGTTGTACGCTAATTTTCTGGAGCTTTTTGGTACATAAATATTTATTCCAAATATGATTATGTCCTAGCATTTTTCAGGGGTGTTTGGGTGGTGTCACTGTGACTTGGTGCGCTGCATTGGTGAGTACATAGTTGGGGGGGGGGGTCGCATATGTGTGTGGCCGTAACCTTTCGTCCTCCCCCTCCCGTGTGTCGTAGGTGCAGTACTCACCGTTGTCGTCTGCGCCGGACTTCGTACTCGTGGTAGATGAGAAGGTAGACGAGAGCAGGTAGGATGTTTAATTCGGGTTCCATGCTGTCCTCCTTCCTCCTGGAGTGCGTAGTGGTGAGCGTTTTCCCGTCCGTAGTCTGTTTCCGCCGTGTTTTTATTGGCGGTGCTCCCGCCCCGGAAAAGGTGGCGGATTGGTGAGTTGGAATAGTGTAGGCGGTACATTGTCTGCCGCCTGTCTGTTGGCGGTGACCGCCGCGCTGTTTGTTTGTACCGCCGTGGCGGTCGGAGTGTTAAGGTGGCTGTCTGTGTTGGCGGTTCCCGCCAGGGTCAGAATACCATATTTTTTACCGCCAGCCTGTTGGCGGGTTGGCCGCCGCTTTAACACCGACCGCCAGGGTTAGAATCACCCCCTTAGTCATTTTCTCCCCACCAGCACACACAAGGTGTGAGGCAGTGCGCATGTGCTGAGTGAGGGGACCCCAGGGTGGCATAAGACATGCTGCAGCCCTTAGAGACCTTCCCTGGCATCAGGACCCTTGGTACCAGGGGTACCATTTACAAGGGACTTATCTGGGTGCCAGGGCTGTGCCAATTGTGGAAGCAAAGGTACAGTTTAGGGAAAGAACACTGGTGCTGGGGCCTTGTTAGCAGGGTCCCAGCACACTTTCAATCATAACTGGCATCAGCAAAAGGCAAAAAGTCAGGGGGTAACCATGCCAAGGAGGCATTTCCTTACAGAACAGATCTGAGTAAAGCAGAAATAAGTCCAAGTCGAAAATCAAAGAGAAAGAGAATTGCAAGTCAAAAATACTCAGGTCCTGAATGGGCATACCTTGCAGCTGATAAATGGGAACACAAGTTTAAGTCTTTTTTTTTTACTGTGAGAATTCAGTTCTACATTTTGGAACTTGAAGTCATAATTGAGCTGAGTTTTGAAATTACATTAACAAATGAGCAAGAAAAACATTATACACTGGAAGTAATAGTGATCAGCAGATTGTGATCTACTAAAAGGCATTTCAAAACTGATTTTGACAAAGCTGCTAAACTGATTTTTGACAAGTTCTGTAGAACCTGAAATCTGCTGTAAATAATTGCAAAGAAGACTGAAAATTAGTTTTGATTTTTGTTGTGCCTGCATAGTTATATTTATTTTTTATTTTCTTTCACTTTTTGGTTCTTTACAGGCCATGAATACCAATTGCAATAGAAACAATGAGTACAAGTTTGTGTGCGTTGGATTGGCAGTTATATGCATGTTGATAAATTTGTTATTGCTCATAAGTATAAGTGTTTCTGGTAAAGCTGAAACTAGTTATACACCTTTTCCAGACACTACTACACTTTCTGAGTTAGACACATTCTATAAAGATGAGAGTTACTTACATTTAGACAGCTCACAAGGAGATCTTTCATCTAATGTTTATTAGTGTTTTTTGTATGAATATGTTGAGACAATGGACGTGAGAGGATGTTATGTGTGCACACAAATTCCTTCATCAGTACATGAGGGAATTACCTATCATAGCTTACCACTAACTTATGGCATCAGTTGTAGTATTTTACTAACAAGACTTTATAATCGGAAATACATACAGTATTTCTATTCAAATTACGATTTGTCTTTGCTTTTGTTCCAGTTAACCAACACTTGAGTAGGATTGCTAAAGCTAGAAACATAGAGATTGTCGGAGGTTTCTTTGAGCCTACACTAACATTTGGCACAGCTTATGCTCACCGCAAACACTTTACTTGTTTGCTTTCGCCAAAAGAGAAAAAAATCCTATATCAGACTAATGATAGAAGAAAGGCAATTCAAAAGAAAATAGAAAAAGGCTTAGTAAAACCCACTTTCAAGAATGACCATGCATATAGTATGACTAACATACAGGGAAAGCTTGCTTTGGCTTACTAACATATAGGGAAGCTTTGTACATACAGGCATTAATCTAGAACTGATAATACGTTTGTGGGAACGAATGAATGCAGAAATGTATTTCTGTTTAAGAATACATGGGACTTTATGTTAAATGGACAAGATCCTGCGATTCCAGGTGTATATTACATCTGTGGAAGAAATGCCTATTGTTGTCTCCCTAGGGGATGGTCATACAATTACAAAGGATGAAAAATAAACAGATGAGAGAAGAAATAGAAATGAAAAAGATGAGATGCAGATACTTTTGTGATATGAGAAAATTTGAAAACTTGAGAATTCCTAACTGTATATACTAAACAAATTAATTTTTGAGTTGTCTCATTAATTAATTAATGTAGTATTCTTTTGCGATGGTACATATAGATGTCAAAGGAGGGATTGTTAGAGAGCAAACATTAAGAAAAATGAGTAACCAAAACTAAAATTATTAACATACTCAAAAGGTCTAACTGACAAACATGTGTTGGAAAAATAAACGTGCAGCTTTAAAAGTGATTGACATGGTTTCCACCATAATGAAGTGCTATGTGAAATAATAAATGCTAATGAAAATGTATTGAATTATAACTATATGCATTGACAAAACATGAATAAAGTTATTACACTACAAAACTAATGGTTTGAAATGACTAGAAATATTTTATTCTTCGTGTTTAACATTTGTTATAAGGTCCACTTTATTTTTCCAGAAGCAGGATGTTTAAATTATACTGATTTCACTGTGATGCTTTGCAAACATTGTTTATTAGACATCCTCGCAGTGGAAAGCTACTGCTTTCTCAGTTTCACTTGTCCTGTATTTCCTTGTAATAAAAATTGTAAGTCTTAACCATGGGCTTTAGTTTGTGGCAGAAAGCAACATGTCATGTTTCTGTGTCCTTTTAATTTGTAATAATTCTACGGATAATTCTATAGAAGGAGCGTGAACGTGACCCTATCTTGGAAGGAACAAAGAAGAGACACAACTGAAGCACATGTGATGTTTAATTGGCTGCGCACTAACCCACCTCATAGTCTTGTCCAATAGAGGCTTAGCTTGTAACTTTTTAACACTTTAATTTAGCAAAGTTTTAGGTGATGTAAGGCAGATTTGATTCTGTTTAGCCTCTGTTCAGTTCTGTTATTCAGCTCTTGTCTATGATTCAAACAGTTCAGATACCTTAGGCCCTACATTACTGAACTGTGGCCCCCTTCATGTTTCAGATGCTGATCTCTGAAGACCTGCTGTTTTCATGCTCTACTGATGAAGAATCTGCAAGGTGCTGTCTCATTTAGGAGAGGTATAACCAATGTGCATTTAGTTTTCCTTTAGAAAATCTGACCGCATGTTTTTGGTTAGCGACATAGTTAGATGTTTTCCAAATTAATTATTATATTATTTTTATTTTTTCATGAAGCCCACACATACTTTTCAAATTAGAGTTTGGTTGTTAGGATGCGTGATCCAACAATTAATTTAAATTGATTGTGATTGATTCAACTGCACTTTCATGAAGTCTGTTACTATTTTCCAAATAATTCTGTTGTTATTCTGCAGAATTCTCTTGGAGTGTTTAATTGTAATTGTTCTTGTTAGGCCGAGATTATTCAGACATTTTGGACAGCCTGTGTTGCTTCTCTTTTGCCATAAATTGGATTTGTGCATCATTTATGTGACCTGAGGATTGTCAATTTAACGGCAATAAATGTTTAAACTTTACTAAATTGCTCTGGTGATTCATGCCTACATAGGTCATGGTGTGTTTAAATTACTGACTCATTATTGCATATCTTGTTATTGTTTTATGGCTATTGATTTTTATTATTTAATTGGATGATCTCATACTCCTGTCTGATTTGAGTCGACCTCTGAAGGTATAGATATCACTGCCCTCTTATGTGTCACCGTATCATAATAATATAAGGTCACAGGCCAACAGAATTTGGTAGCAAAGGAGGATGGTTTTGTTTCAATATAAGGAAATTACCCAATGGTTTTGTCTCAATAGGAGAGAATTATCTTCAATTTGAGAGATTTGGTTTTTGCCAATGATTGTTGAAAAATCTGATTTTTGGAAATTTGGTTTCTCCAATTCTTGTTTAGATGAGATTTGGTAGGTTCCCAGTATTTCCAGTAATTGTTTGAGTTCTGAGTAGGGTTTTGCACTTGCAATGCTTTGACAAATCACCGGTGAATTGTGATGTATGAGAGAAGTAGGGAGATTGCGTACTCCAACGTAGTTGAGTAGGGAGTTTGAGTACTCGAAAGGGTGAGTGTAGGGAAGTTGCCGTACTTCAAATGTGTGTGGCGCTTTGTGCTCAAAAATTGTCCAGGTGGTTGTTGATGTAACGGACCCTGTGTGGTCTAGGACTCCGGAGTATCGTATAAGTGTAGAAAACACTTGGCTGTTGTTGTAACTTGTTTGTTGTGTTTGGTCAATTGGGAGTGGTTGACAAATAGTATCTTAGTGTGCGTGTTGAAGTGAGTGCTAGGTTGACATGCACTAGGTGATCTCTGAGTGCACAAGAAGGATCCTGTAGTGGTCAGGGGTGAGGTCTGCGGGTCAAATCTTGCTTGCATTTCTGAGAAAGCCATAAATCGAAGGAGTAGATGTCAGAGCTAAAAGACGCAGTCAAAAATTCTGTAGGACTTTAGGAGTGATTGACCCTGATAGAGCGTTTCGTACTAATAGTTTACCTGTATTTGGACGCTCTTTAGGCCGATGAATCTTTTGGCTAAGTGGGACCCTCGGCACCCTTAATCAATCAATTTAATCAAACCAATAATCAATAACGAACATAAGCAATGCCCTGATCAACATAACATTTAACAATGAATCCAGAATACATTTTCGGCGAACCCTGACCTTTCAGTCAGGAATAACCACACCAGTTTATTCAAAGTTAGTGAATTTATTTCCCTATATTAACAAAGCTAGCACAATATATATGTGTCTCAACACCAAATGATAAACATAAATGAACATTAATAGCTGTCCATAACGGCGAAACAGGTGCAATCTATGTAGCATTTGAATAACAAGGCATTCGATAATAGCAATGCAAATCACTAATACGATAATCTGTAACGAGCTAATTGCATACATTTAGTCAGCATAACAAGGTCTCAAATTGCATCGTGCAACAAAAGGAATCCTCATCTAACCTCAAATTAGCATCGGCATGTGGGACTTCGTGCAAAAACAATTTAGCAACATTAATTTAGAAAAACTCCTAGCTAGGGCTCTTATCAAAAATCAGCAGTTGGTTACCTAAAAGAAACACAATGCAATTGTACAATTTCCTTTCATATTTACCAATTTCAATCAGCATTCAAGGAAGTCTTCGTCTCACAGGTACCGTTTCTCGATCAGCATGGGACGGGGCAAAGGGGCAGGGGTGGACGGGGCAGTTGCCTCACGGCGGCAAAATAAAACTACTACTTCATGCAAAGGGATCAAAGTTAAAGTCTCTAGGGCAAGAATCATTTAAGGTCTCTTTCTCTCGATTAGAGAAAGCATCAAAGTCTCTTTCAAAATGGCGTCGCAGCAAGGTGGGCCATAATAGCTACGAATAGCGCAATGTCGGGCAATGGCTGGTAATGGCTACCTTCTTCTCGTGCACCTGGTTTAAATAGACAACAGTTCAAATCCAGTAGGGTCTTCCATTGGAGGGTTCATAGGTTAGCTTCAAACTGTCCAATCAAAAACAACAGTTCTCAAGCTTTTACTTAAGCATACATTATCCTTGGAGACGGGTACGCAAGTTGCAACATTTTATACCAATTAACTCACTTTCAGAGCTTCCATTGTCCGCACCTGCAGATTGACCTTGGAGCAAAGAGAAAAATGCTAGGCTGGCACGAAACCTTAAGATAAGCATGTGAACGATCTCAGTGGAAAAGTACAGCTTCAAGCAAAAATACACGTTTAATAGCACATTGGAAAAATACGAGCATCTAAACCGGGTGACCAGGCAACTAGGCCGAAGCCTGCACTAAAGTAATGCTAAGCTAAAACATTTCAAACAAGCAAATCATAGCACGCGTTTACGATTATGTCGGATTAGTGCAATTCTAATACATCACGTTATATAAAGCACGCTTATAAATGTTGGCAAACTACTCTGAGGGCACATTTTGTCCCCGTACAATCTTTATTAGTTCGGTTAAAGTCACACATGATTATTGCAGCACTACGTTTATGCACTAATAAATGTAAAACCTTCATTTCAGCTTCATCAATCCCTCCTCTGATGACTACTTGTCATCACACCAAATCATGCCCACAAATTTTATTCCATTAAAATTCTGTCAGTTCCCTTTTCCTTTTAATTCCCCTAGTTTTCGCTTTGTATTCTTCTGCCATTCTTTTCATCATTTTCTCTTCCTTCCTCCTCTTAATTCTTTCCATTATCATTATTATTCCCCTTTTTATTCCCCAAATCCCAAATATGCAAATTAGTACTATTAGTATTCCCTGTATTATTTTTAGCAATATTCCATTCCAAATTCCCCCAATCCAATGTCCCACTGAAGCAAGTCCTTTTCCAACCTTCTCCCACACTCCTGGTTCTTTCAATTCCTTCAAATCTGCACTCTCTTTTGTTAGATTAGCAAGCATAGTTTTAATCTTCACACTATTGTCTGGAATATACGTACAACAGTGTCGTGCACCAAGCATTTTGCAAACGCCGCCATCCTTTGCTAAAAGAATGTCTAAAGCAAGCCTATTTTGAAGAGTCATAGCTCTTTCCGCTGCAAGCTCAGCATCTATCAGGATTATAGCACCTGAAAACTTTGTCAACATGTTATCCACTATAGTAGACAATTTTCTTATTTTGATGGAATTCAACACAACTCCCAATGAAGGAATCATGGCTCCAAATATATCTCCTACCACAGCAGCTGCGGTCTCTCTTTTCTGGATACGATGGGATCCAGATGTCTTTGGAATCATCGATAGGTCATCCAGCTGATAAACCTTTGGGAACACTATACCCAAATAACATCTTCCCCACCACCCCTTTGGAAGACGATAATAGGCATTATACCCACAAATGTAATATACACCTGGAATGACAGGGTCAAGTCCGTTCATCATGAATGTCCATTTGGCCTTAAAGATAAACGTATGTTTACACTCACTCGCTCCTACGAAAATATTGTCATAATAGGATTCACCTCGATATATACAAAATTTCCCTACATGCCAAGCATCTAAAGCAATTCTCCCTTGTGTCTTTATTGCGTCAAAATCATAATTATCTACTGAAGTCCTCTTATGTAGCTCTTTTTCTAATTTCGCATTCATTTGTGCCCTTCTATCATCTGTGCGATCTAAAAAGCTTATTTCTACTGCAGAGAGCGAGCAGGTAAGGTTTTCCCTATGAGCGTGAGCCGTTTCAAAAGGTTGCATTGGCTCGAAAAATTCCCTCATTATTTTAGCATCCCAATCTTTAGCAATCTGGCTTAGCTGCGCTATTATAGGAACATATGCAAAGGTAACATCATAATTTGAGTAAAAATACTGTATGTTAGTTTGACCATAAAATCTAGACATTACTATACTACATGTAATCCCGTATGTAAGAGGCATGTGGTGATAAGTCACCCCTTCCTTTGCTGATGTCGGTATCTGTGTACACACATAACAATCCTTCGCATCCATAGTCTCAACATATTCTGTTAGCAAGCGATAGAAAACATTATATGAAAGCTCTTTCTTATCATGCAAGTGTCTCTCATCTTTTCAATGCCGTTAGTTCAGTGACAGTAACAGGAGCAAGAGTAGAAGCATCAATTTTCTCGTTCTCACCCTTTCCATGCATTGTAAGCGCTATTGCCATTATTATTAGTACACATGCAATTACCAAGCCTACACACACATATTTACAATATTTCTTTTTACTGTTTTGCGTCATGATCTGTATAGAATCAGAGAGCTAGAAGCACCTATAAAGAAACTATTTAGCAATTCAGTTACAAAGCTGAACGAGCGCAATGTTCACACAGTCTTCTTCAAGAGGCCAGTCACTTATCGGTTAGCAGCATTTGTCTCAATTCGGCAATAACTCAGTCTTTTATCAGTTCAGCAAAAGTCTCATCCGGTTTAGCAATGTCTCAGCTGGTTGTACGTATCACGTTAGATGGTAGCAAGCAATATCATTTATTACCCTTTCAATCGACAGAGTCCATAAAACTTTTCTTTTCTATGGGTATCTCTTCCTCTTCGTTCTCGAGGCTAAGAGATACAAATTCGTCAGTCCAATCGTCATGAACTACATATGCCCATTCTGGACCGGAATACCTCCTGTTTGGTATCCTTTTCCTTTTCAATTTTGCTTCTCTTTTTGATTCTGCTTCGCTGGTACTTTCCACTTTTGTCAAGTCTTTTTCTTCACTGGGGGATGGTACCACGACAGTTACTTCTTTTCTTTTCTCTTTCACTTTTGGTCTTTCTCCGTCATACACACTTTCTTCAGTCCTTTGTTTTGTTGGTGATATACTTAGTCTCCTCTTTGCACCATGTCCATTTGATGGACCTGCAATCTTTTCTGAGGAAGCTTGAACCCTTTCGTTCTGTTCTGCCTTGTCCCCTCCCCCTGGGGAATCAATCACGTTCTCCTTTTCTTTTTCTGTATCGTCTGCTTCTGGGAAAGCCCTCCTCTGATCAGGCTCTCCTGCTTTTTCACCTCTTTCGAGCCCTTCGTCACCGTTACTTTTGTCAGGCTCTTTATCACTTTCAGCTGCTTCAGGTTCTTTGTCACCTTCAGCTGCTTCAGGCTTTTTGCTACCCTCAGCTGCTTCGTCGCTGTCTGAACTTTCTCCTTGGTCTTCCCCAAGTGAGTTGATCTCTTCGTCCTCCGAGAATATCTCTCTCTCTTCCGTTCCTGCCTGTTCACTTTCAATTCGGTTTTGCTCTGTCTCAGCACTCAGCACTGTTTTATCAGGCACTGGCAGTTTCAGCGCTTCAACTTCCTCATCTGTGGGACACAACACCTTCTTTGTGTGACTGGCGTGAATCCAGTTGGGAACTCCCGCACACTTCACAGCGGTAGTTGTCGTTAGGATCACTTGGAAAGGGCCTTTCCAACGGGGTTCCAGACACGACTTCCTCACGTGCTTCTTTACCACGACCCAGTCACCTGCTTTCAGTGCGTGTCCTGGACCTTGGATCGGTGGCAAGGTGGTTGCTTCCACCTGGTGAGAGAAAGAGCGAACCACGTCAGCCAGACTCTTGCAGTAGTCTAACACCATATCATCTGTAATATTCAAAAGCGCGTTTGCGGGAACTGCAGGAAGTCTCATAGCCCTGCCCATGAGAATTTCGTGCGGAGACAATCCAGTCTTTCTATCAGGGGTGTTTCTCATTGACATTAACACCAAGGGCAATGCGTCAGGCCATTTCAAATTTGTCGATGCACATATTTTCGCCATTCTTGATTTCAGTGTACCATTCATCTGCTCCACCAGTCCTGATGCTTCAGGGCGATAGCTACAATGCAGTTTTTGCTCAATGTTCAGTGCTGCGCAAAGTAACTTTATCACCTCATTATTGAAGTGACTTCCCCTATCCGATTCTAAAGAGATCGGGAATCCGAAACGTGGTATCAACTCTCTCAACAATAGCTTTGCAACTGTAAGGCTGTCATTTCTACGTGTTGGGTATGCCTCAATCCAGTGACTAAAAATGCACACAATCACCAACACATACTTCAGACCTCCATGCACAGGCATCTCAATGAAGTCCATCTGCATTCGACTAAATGGGCCACTGGCTCTGCCAATGTGGCTCGCGTTCACAACTGTTCCCTTTCCTGGGTTCATCTGCTGGCAAATAACACATCGATGGCAAACTGCTTCTGCAGCTTGACGGAATCTGGGGTTAAACCAATCAGTTTTGAACAATCTTATCATGGCATCTCTCCCTAGGTGAGCCTGTCCATGATAGAACCGCGCAAGCTGTGATAAGAGACCATTTGGCAAAACAAATTTTCCCTCATTTGAAACCCATAACTCATCTGGTCTTTTTATACATTGTGATTTAATCCAGGAATCTCTTTCATCCTCCCTGACGTTATTCTGTAATGCTTTTAATTCATCTATTGTATCTACGACCTTCAAGGAAAATGCTTCAGCTGGTTCGAGTTCTGGTTCACTAATCGAATTCCATTCATCTCTGAGTAATATACAGTTCAAGGCACAAAATCTTGCGACTTGATCCGCATATGCATTTCCCAGAGAAACATAGTCCTGTCCTTTTGTATGAGCACTACACTTTACCACTGCAACTTCGGCTGGCATTTGAATGGCGTGTAACAATTCCCTTATCCTTTCCCCGTTTTTCACTGGGGATCCCGAAGAAGTCAGGAAACCTCTCTGTGACCATAGTTGTCCAAAATCATGCACAATCCCAAACCCGTACTGACTATCAGTGTAAATGGTGACTTTCATCAATGCAGACAGTTGACATGCTCTTGTAAGGGCTACAAGTTCTGCTACTTGTGCAGAATAGACTCCTTGAAGCCACCCCGCTTCCAAGACACCTGTTACAGTACATACAGCATATCCTGCTTTCAAAATTCCCATCCCATCTCTTAGACATGAACCATCAACAAAAACAATTTGGTCATTTTCATCAAGCTTAGTATCCTTAATATCAGGTCGGGTTTGGTGCAAAATTCAGTCACCTGAAGGCAGTCATGCTCGACATCTTCAGCGTCCTCAATTTCAGCATTTTCACCGGGAAGCAAGGTTGCTGGATTCAACGTAGTGCACCTTTTCAGCTGCACATTCGGTGAGCCCAGAATTATCGTTTCATACCTTGTGAGTCTTGCTCCAGTCATGTGTTGCGTTCGGGAGCGGGTCAAAAGTATCTCAACTGAGTGAGGGACCATGACTGTTACTGGGTGTCCCATCACTATTCCTTCACTCTGAGTGAGGCTGATACCAACTGCTGCTACGGCGCGCAAACACCCTGGAAGTGCTGCTGCGACCGGATCCAAAGTAGCTGAAAAATACGCTACTGGTCTGTTTATGCCACCATGGGCTTGAGTCAAGACAGACAAAGAACATGCATCACGTTCATGACAAAACAATGTGAAAGGCTTTGTGTAATCAGGCATACCTAAAGCTGGAGCCCTGCACATGCATTCTTTCAATTCAACAAAAGCATCCATCTCATCTCCTTTCAGCTCAATTTGATCCAAGGCATCCTTCTGGGTCAGCTTTAGTAAAGGCTTTGCTAGAGTCGAGAAGTTGGGAATCCACTGGCGACAATAGCCCACCATTCCCAAAAACTTCCTCACCTCCCTCCTTGTCTTTGGTGGACTCATTTGAAGTACACTCGTTATTCTTTCCTTCATTATTCTCCGTGACCCTTACTCTATCTGGTGACCCAAGTATTTCACTTTCTTCTGGCAGAACTGTAATTTGGAAGGAGATACCTTGTGTCCATTCCTTCCCAAATGGTTCAACAGAGCAATAGTATCAGCTGTGCAGCCACTTTCTGTCTTTGATGCAATCAGTAAGTCATCGATGTACTGTACTAGGGTTGACTCGAATGGCAATTCTAATGCTTCCAAGTCTTTCTTTAGAATCTGATTGAATATTGACGGTGACTCAGAAAACCCTTGAGGAATTCGACACCAACTGTACACTCTGTCTAAGAATTTGAAACAAAAGAGAAATTGGCTGTCCTCTTGAAGAGGCACCGAGAAGAACGCTTGTGACAAGTCGATGACTGAGAACCACTCGGCATCGCAAGGGACTTGAAACATTATCACAGCTGGGTTTGGTACGACAGGGCAGCATTTGACTATGATGTCATTTATTTTCCTCAAGTCCTGCACGAGTCGGACCTTTCCACTCGGCTTTATTAGTCCCATGATTGGTGAATTACATGGACTGCTTAACACTTCTTTCAGTACTCCCTGTTTTACAAATTCGTCAATGAGTTGGGCAACTTTCATGAGGGTGTCTTGTGCCATGTGGTATTGTGGGGTCTGGGGAAAAATTGCATTGGGCTTTACAGTCACTTTCACTGGTTCCACTCCTTTCATCAATCCCACCTCTTTCCCTGTCATATCCCACACTTCCTTTCCGACTGTTTCCCGTAATTCAGCTGGAATGTCTTCTTCAGTTATCATCGGGAACAGACAAATCAGAGGATAATCTTCATCGACAGTTTCCATCTCATCCCCCTCTACACTGTCCTCTTCTTCCCCATCACTGCTCGTCTGTATTTTTATCCCCTCATTCGAACACATAATCGAACAACCCAATTTGCACAATAGGTCTCTCCCTAGCAGTGCTATCGGGCTTGAGTCACATACCACAAATTGGTGTAACCCTTGATAGTTACCAATGCTGACTGGTACCGGATCTGTAATTGGGTTTGTCAGGTGCCTGTTTGCTACTCCCACCACTTGAACTGTTCTCCCTGAGAGTGGCAAATTTGGTACTTCAATGCTCTTAACAGTTGAACGTGTGGCTCCAGTGTCAACCAAGAATGAGACACGATGACCCATTACTCTTCCCTCCACGTACGGACCCTTTTGATCAACTTCCAATGATGCTGCAAGCACACAATCTCCTTCCTCTCCTGAACTATCACTCTCCCATACATTGTTTATTCCACTCTCACTGTGTAATGGGAACTGTTGTACGGTGCCATTTGCATTCATTACCTGACCCGAGACCTGTGGAGGAACCATCACTTGCTGCTGACTCATTGGTGCCAAGGGTATTTGCATTTGCTGATTAGGTACCATGGGTAACTGCTGTTGCATTTGCTGCATTTGCGTCATTTGCATACGTGGCATCTGCATCTGCTGCGGCTGCATGGGCTGTAATCCCTGTAGCTGATTTACGGTCTGAAAATTTGGATTTGGACCTCTCATTTTCGGTCCCCTCATTGTCTGAAATGCATTGACATCATTGTTTTGCTGACCAACACCTGCACCTGCACCTTCCTGCACCACCATCGGGCACTCGCGTTTCCAATGACCGACTATTCCGCACACGTGACACGGCATCACCTTCTTCATTGCCTGCACACCATTCACAACAGTGTTCAAGTCCGGACCATTATTCACAAAACCTCCTCTGCCTCTGCCTCTCGCCTGTGGCTGAAACGCCATGTTTCCCTGCAACTGCGGCTGCGGTTGCGGTACCTGCTGTTGGAACCCTTGCAACCCTTGCAGACCTTGCAGACCTGTCTGAGCTGCCTTAAGCTGCATCATCATCACCTTCTCTTTCAACTTTTTCTGTTTCACTTCAATTTCGTCGCTACAGTATTTCGCATAATTCAACACCTCATCAATCGGTTTCGACTGCCAGCAAATTAAATGCAACTTTATCATCTGACTTATCTCTGGTCTCAGCCCTTCCACAAATCTAAACACAAAATGAAGCATGTCCTTCGCCTCTATTGTTTCCGTGCCACTGTAGTTCTTGAACGCCTTCAACAACCTCTCATAGTAACTATGAATCGATTCTTTAGCCTCTTGGGCAGTTCGATCGATCTTCTGCCAATCCACATTCTTCGCGGCAACCTTCGTCTTCAAATGCTCAATCACCTTATAGTACAGGCTCATCACCATAGGTGATGGTGCACCCGTATCCCTGTCTCTTTCTGGTTCACTCGTCGGCCAACCTACAGCTCTTTTGCAATCCTCCCACAAATCTGCCGGAACCACAATCTCAAAGAGAGTGTTCAGGTCTTCCCAAAGACATTTTGCAAGCTTCACAAACCTGTCAGTCTGTTGATACCATTCAATCGGTTTCTCTCTCAGTTTGGGAAAATCATCCGTAAAAGACTGAATGTCGCTTCTATGCCATGGTACATGTATTAGTTTTCCCCCTGCTGTCTCCCTCATTGGTAACATGGTTACTGCCTCGCTACTCTGTGGTCTTTTCTCATTGTGCTCTGTAGCACTGTCCCTCCTCTTTTCCTTTCTCTTTACCCACCTGCTTTCTCACTTGTCTAAACACCTCCACACTTGTGCACTCTGCAGCAATTCTCTAAGGTGCGCCTTCATGCCTGCTGACCTCATGTGTTCAAAATCTGTGGTCCCGAAATCCAACCTGTAGCTCCTGCTCAAGTGTTTTGTCTTGTCTATGTCAACCCCGTTTTTGTCAGCTATTTCCTGCAAGCTTTTATGTACCTTGTTCACTTCCTTCGTAATCCTGGGACATAGATATCTCAGCTCTTCTTCCGAGTAGGACTCTAACCTATTCACACCCATAGTCCCTTCCACCAATTCTTGTGCTTCCATGTTCAACCTCATCCTATTCATATAATCTTCTCCCTTCCCACTGGCTGAGCTTTGTGTGGAATTCAGACTGTTGAACCACTGTGACAGCTGTTGCGCATTCAACCCCATCAGTGTAGCATTCACATCGACTGCCATTGATGGTTGCGGCAACTTTTCAGTGTTCGACGTTAGAGGTATTATCAGTGGGGGGCTCGACCTCACCAGTGTTGACTGAGCACATATGGGGCTAAACTCCATCAAGGATCCGGGTCCAGTTGGTTGAACCGCTATCGGAGTTATCCCTGGAGTGTTTTCTATGCACCTTCTTTCTGTCCCACTCTGCAGCATTGATCCCTGACCGCTCATACCTAAGTTAGGCTGACTATACAAAGGTACCGGTGGACCTACAGTAATGGGTAGTGAGATCGCGTCTGGGTTCTGTCCATTTCCCATGTTCTGAGACATGTTCATTCCCACACTATGGGTCATCATTGCCGGCATGCCCATCTGACTCCCCGTCATCTGAGCATGTGCGTTTCCCCCCTGCATCTGCTTTTGAGGCATCAAAAACTGGGTTGATTCAGCTTGTGCCATTGTTGGGTTGTGACCATTCTGTCCTCCTATTGCGGCTGAATCTATAATCATTCCCGTACTATTGTCACTGCTGTAGTACCTTGGGATCTGCGGCTGATAATTTTCTGCTGGTTTCAACATGGGCACATCTGGATATATTCTCCTCACCTGCGGTATCTGCGGGGTGAACAGTAAACTCGGGTCCTTAGACCCCGATGATGCTCCTGAACTCTGAGTTTCACTGTTCTGTACCGGTGCCGGAGGGGCAGAACTGGTACTTGGACCTTGTCCACTCTCTGCATAAGGTGGTGGACGGTCATTCAGCAATTGCATTATTAACTCCTCATCCTCTAACTCCACTTCTCTTCTCAACTTTTCCTCGTCCTCTCTATCCTTGGAACACCTCCTGTTAGTCTTACAGGTAGCTTTCTTACCTGTCTCCTCTCCTTCCTTAGTAATTGCGGGAAACAACTTTATCCCCTGCAATACATCTGACCTCCACACCTTCTGTGCATTGTCCCACCTAGCGTCCGCTAGTGTCTTTTCTACCTTCCTTATCCTAGTCTCGAACTTGTTTTGCTGTTGCTGTCTAGCCATTAGTTCCCAAATCGCTAGAGCCTCAAACTGTGCTGGCCTTGGAGGTACCTTCATGTCGTACATCGCGAATCTCAAATTCTCTAGAATCCTTATATTGAATGTCCCATGGATCGGGAACGCTACGCTCCCATGTTTCTCTGTCAGCTTGTGCCATTGCTTTAGCCAAAGACACGGAGCTACCCCCTTTTCCTCCATTACAATGTAGGCTGGTGTACCTTCGGGCGGCGTCTCCTCTCCTACGCTCGCTTTAATGTAAGACTCCCCCTTCATCGCACTCCTAAATGCTTTAAAAAATTTCATTTTCTCGTCCTTTTATTTCACAAAGTTTGTAATCAATAGGTGACTTTAATTCCCGGAATACTCTTCGCTTGCCTTTCCCCTTCCAATCGAGCCCCACGGACTGCGTCCAATCCGTGCGCGACCCTTCTCTACAACCAACCTATCCCAGCGCGGCTCCTAGTGACGTCACACTCACACACACTGCGGCTGACAAAGCCTCGCGGCTAGTCCTCCTTCACTCAGCTCTTCCCGTAACAACTTCTTGCATGTATCGCGAGCTACCAAAAATATAAAACAGATCTGTCGGTTTACTACAGGAGGGGTAACACAATCGCTTCAGGACCTTAGGGATTTTTCACTAGCCTCGGCAGTTATTCCATCTTTCTCGGTCCCCACGTTCGCAAGCAAATCTGACCCGCAGACCTACTCTCAACTTGTCAATGATCTATTCTAGTGCACTTAGAATCTTGTCAAAGCCCGAAGTCGAAGTTTCTTTCACTCCCTTACACACGTACCGACTCGTTGACCACGCCCGATCAACCTACTAAACCGCCCAGATCACAACATAAAACAACATACTCCGGAGTCTCTTGACCTCGCAGGGCCCGTCTCAACAACAACAACCACGTGGACCTTTTTATGCACGAAGCGCCACACGCACATGAAGTTCGACGACTTCCCTACTCTCACACTCGGAGTCGCACCTCCGCTATTTCTATGAAGTTCGACGACTTCCCTACTTCTACACTCGGAGTCGCACCTCCGCTATCCTCTAAAAAGAAAAAAAAAAAAAATCCTCGCAACCTTTTCACACAATCTGCGGCAATAAGCTGTGCAAGCGCAAAATCCTAACTTCTCTCATACCATCACTAGTACCACCAACGCTGATTCCACACCTCCGTTCTCTCCATTCGCAAGCTCCGAGATCCCGGGAAAGTCGCGGTGGACCTAGCCCATCATCATCTTCTCAATCAGTTTTATCCAAAAAAAATCTAATTCAACTTCTCGAGTGGGGTCTCAAAGGGCGTAACCGTTAATTCAACACCATGTACTCTAAGAGTACAGGGTCCCAAAAGGCGAAACCGTCCTCTGCTACCATCTACTGATAGAGCGTTCCGTACTAATAGTTCACCTGTATTTGGACGCTCTTTAGGCCGATGAATCTTTTGGCTAAGTGGGACCCTCGGCACCCTTAATCAATCAATTTAATCAAACCAATAATCAATAACGAACATAAGCAATGCCCTGATCAACATAACATTTAACAATGAATCCAGAATACATTTTCGGCGAACCCTGACCTTTCAGTCAGGAATAACCACACCAGTTTATTCAAAGTTAGTGAATTTATTTCCCTATATTAACAAAGCTAGCACAATATATATGTGTCTCAACACCAAATGATAAACATAAATGAACATTAATAGCTGTCCATAACGGCGAAACAGGTGCAATCTATGTAGCATTTGAATAACAAGGCATTCGATAATAGCAATGCAAATCACTAATACGATAATCTGTAACGAGCTAATTGCATACATTTAGTCAGCATAACAAGGTCTCAAATTGCATCGTGCAACAAAAGGAATCCTCATCTAACCTCAAATTAGCATCGGCATGTGGGACTTCGTGCTAAAACAATTTAGCAACATTAATTTAGAAAAACTCCTAGCTAGGGCTCTTATCAAAAATCAGCAGTTGGTTACCTAAAAGAAACACAATGCAATTGTACAATTTCCTTTCATATTTACCAATTTCAATCAGCATTCAAGGAAGTCTTCGTCTCACAGGTACCGTTTCTCGATCAGCATGGGACGGGGCAAAGGGGCAGGGGTGGACGGGGCAGTTGCCTCACGGCAGCAAAATAAAACTACTACTTCATGCAAAGGGATCAAAGTTAAAGTCTCTAGGGCAAGAATCATTTAAAGTCTCTTTCTCTCGATTAGAGAAAGCATCAAAGTCTCTTTCAAAATGGCGTCGCAGCAAGGTGGGCCATAATAGCTACGGAATGGCGCAATGTCGGGCAATAGCTGGTAATGGCTGGTAATGGCTACCTTCTTCTCGTGCACCTGGTTTAAATAGACAACAGTTCAAATCCAGTAGGGTCTTCCATTGGAGGGTTCATAGGTTAGCTTCAAACTGTCCAATCAAAAACAACAGTTCTCAAGCTTTTACTTAAGCATACAGACGGGTATGCAAGTTGCAACATTTTATACCAATTAACTCACTTTCAGAGCTTCCATTGTCCGCACCTGCAGATTGACCTTGGAGCAAAGAGAAAAATGCTAGGCTGGCACGAAACCTTAAGATAAGCATGTGAACGATCTCAGTGGAAAAGTACAGCTTCAAGCAAAAATACACGTTTAATAGCACATTGGAAAAATACGAGCATCTAAACCGGGTGACCAGGCAACTAGGCCGAAGCCTGCACTAAAGTAATGCTAAGCTAAAACATTTCAAACAAGCAAATCATAGCACGCGTTTACGATTATGTCGGATTAGTGCAATTCTAATACATCACGTTATATAAAGCACGCTTATAAATGTTGGCAAACTACTCTGAGGGCACATTTTGTCCCCGTACAATCTTTATTAGTTCGGTTAAAGTCACACATGATTATTGCAGCACTACGTTTATGCACTAATAAATGTAAAACCTTCATTTCAGCTTCATCAACCCTTACCTGTAGTGAGCAGACAAGCGTTTTTTTGTTGATTTTATTTGGTGCTCACAATATTTGCATTTAGTGTTCTGTGTTAGTCGAGTTTGATGGATTAGCCACGAGGCTTTGTCAGCCGCTGTGTGAGCCAGTGTGATGTCAATTGGTCGCGCTGAGATATTGGTCGGTTTATGAAAAGGAGCCGTGAACGGATTGGTGGACAACCGTGAGCATGTATTGGTTAAGAGTAGCAAGCTAAAAGGATTTTGGGGTTGAAATACTTACTGTTTTGAATTTAATTTGTAGTACTGAGGGTAGTAGATATAACTGCCCTCTTACGTGTCACTTTATCATAATGTTATAAAATAATATAAGGTCACATTACTATAAAGGTAGTTCATGAACAAGATTCTTGGCTTTTCCTAAAACCAATTCGCAATATTTTTATTTCAGTCAGAAAGTTGAGGTCATTTCTACACATATGAGCATGTTAAGTGCTGCCCTTTGAATAACAGGGTGAATAAATAATATTGAAATAATTTGAGTTGTGTTAATTAAGGGAATAGGAGCGTAGTGTTAGAATATTTTATGAAATCACTCGTTCCTTCGAAAAAAAAGCTCCATTTGAGATAGCTGCGGTCCGGACGCGCAAGCACCCAAAGGCCACTGGAAGAGTGATCTAGATGACCTGGCCACGGGCGTAACCCCATGCACAAAAAAAATCGTCGAAAACGGATTGGTCACAATGGAACTGTAATTGGGTTTTCCAAAGGTAGAATGTCACAGGAAAAATGCAGAATTGCAAGTTCCTATTATTTTATCAATATCAGCTATTTTTAGGAAGTTTTTTTAAAATCCAAATTGTGTAAAATGTTTGTTCATTACGCTACGCGTTTGTTTCGTTTTTGTTAAAGGTGTGGTATACATTAACTGTAATGCAAAGTTCAAGGCGAAAGCTTTGGGATTTTTTGCCCCTTCCTTCTCTCCTCTGACTGCACTCGCAGTCGGCTCCTCTTCAAGATGGCCGCCGCTGTGCCGCCAAGAGCTGTCCGGGATGGGGCGGCCGGCTCTTTGGCGGGCTTGGCGGCTCCTCCTTTCTGGCAGGCGAGCTCTGCACCGGGCGCTATGGCGGCAGTGAGCGGCGTGGGTCTTGGCTCTCCCTTGCAGCAGGGCCTGAAGGAGGCTCTGCTAGAAACCTTAAGTGGCATCCTGTCCGCTACACACGAGGTGCGCGCGGCGGCAGAGGAGCAACTGAAGGTGCTGGAGGTGACCGAGGGTGAGTGTGGGGTTACCATAGGACTCACGGAAGCATGGGCGGCGCATGTGATGAGTGCACAAGTGTGTCAACCTGTCACAGTTGTGTTGACGGTCTTTTGACGTTGTAACGTAGGTCTGCCTTTTACTTTCCCTAGAGCTGCACGTGACTATCTTAATATGTGCTCATAGAGGGAAACGGGTTATTTATTAGCTGAAAAATGCGAGGTTACTCTCTAAATGAGGATTACTGAAAGCTATGGTATGTTTGAAGGAGGGAGACTACCTACCATGGCGGGAAATTCTGGACAGTCGGTGTAAAAATTAATAACAAAAGGTTCAAACTTCAGGACAGAAAGTTAGGACAAATGGTCAGTAGTATGGACACAACGGAGAAAGTCACGCAATATTATATTAAGTAAATAAATAGATGCCTAATGCAAGTACAACTTAAAATAGGTTTATTTGGCCTGTATAATATATTATCAGTAGCTAACGCACATTTATTTATAATTGAACTTATTTAAAGATTAAACGCTAGCAAACGTGCAGACTAAATAAGATTTGACCACGCATATAAGGAGTAGGTTTGATGGACTTCTGCCTCCTGAACTTGAATGTTGGAACTAGACACACCACTCGTGTTGAACATTGACTCCTGGGCAGTGCTTCATTCTGTACACTTTGGTGTGGAAGTAATATGTGAATGATAACAGACCAATGGCAGACAAGTGTTGGCTGAAAGGCTTGTTTAAGTATTATATACATCCTATATGGCATACTTCCCCTTTCTCCAGATGTCTTGGCAGCAACAATATAAAAATAACCTTACACTGCACTGATGAGCGTATACTTAGAAAAATTACTGTGCCCATTCCGTAACCGAAATGCCACTAATTATTTAGTCAGATGTTATGGGTAACCTATGTGTGGACTAAAATCCGTTATTGTTGGTTACTGGGATTGTTCTTGTGTCCCCAAGCAAAATCAGTTTATGCATTTTCTCAAGTTTCTTTTGTAGCGGGTAGCAATTAGGAGTTTGCTGTAATCGTGAATGGGGGGGGGGGGGGGGAGACAAGTGAGCTCATGTACATGTTTAGTGTGTTAAACAGATTTGTTAGGGAAAATGGGGTATTTTTGGGTGGGAGGGGTATGATTTTCAGAGGGAAGAGAGGTTGAGTTCTTTTAAATGAGTTGCGGAAAATCAACAGAATACAATAGTAGAGATTAAGGCAAACATCGATGTTATGGTAGGTTGTGCTCAGAGAGAAGAGGCTTGCAGGGAATGAAGGAGAGAGACATTTTAAAGAAAAGTGGATGGGTGACATTCAGGTGTTTTAATTAAAGGTACGTATTTCATGCCGGATTTTAGGGGTACAGCAAATATTTTTGAGATGGTATGCACTTTGAGGATGCAAGATGGTAGAAAGAAACAACATTGTTTACATCTCCACATTTTGTAGTAGTATGTATTTTTATGAACATTAGAGTCAGGTAAACAGCCTGTCTGCTACAAGGCTAATACTTGACCACCCCTCTTGTCAGGTCAGTTGACCTGGTCAAGATTTGGACGTGAAAAGTAATTGCTTGATACATATGTCACAAAATTTCACAAGTTTTATGTTGTAGTAAAAGGAAGCAATAACCTTAAGATCATAGCAGTGTGAGAAAATATGTGGGCAAGTAATGTACACATTGAAAAGTGGATTGATTTTGCAAATGCTGTAGCAGATGTCTTCTGATGTTCATCCTCAGGTTTTACTCACCATGTTCATTAGAAAGCAGAGTGGGATCCATTTGGATGCCTCTGGTTTGTATTAGCACTAGATGGAGTGATGACAGGTTCACAGACAGTGGAAGTGTATTGCCTGCATTCCACTGACTGAGGGTGGCAATGCAAACACTGGTATGAGGACGACAGTGACCGGCCTTCTTTTATGAATTTATTTCTCTTGCTTGAGTAGATATTTATGAAAAACAGTATCCTGAATTCCAGTTTTTTTTTTTTTTAAAGAAAAATAATAATAATTTACTACAAATCATTATCCACCTGGAAGATAGATATGGCCAATTTGTATGTGGTAAGTCAAGGTCAGCAGGAGGAATTATAACCTTAGTTTTGCCATCAATATGTTTTGTGGTGAGTGTTAGACTTTTAACTGGCATTATGTTTAAAAACAAAATGTATTCAAAGAAAGAAGGTAGCTTTGCAAGAAACTAGTTTCTTTCAATCTTAGATGTCTTAAAATATGCAATTTAATGTATTACTGTCTCTACTTGAGCTACAGTGTTTAACCCTATCAGCTTGACTTTGTGAAAAATGTAGGCCTTGCAAATGATGAGGGGTAAGGTGCACAGGAGCACATAGATAAACTACCAAGCTAGATCAATCCTCTAGATTTATAATAATAGCAGGGAGGTGTCCTTGAAATGGTTTTTGGGAGTATTACCCCCATAAGATTTTTGGTGTAAATGTACAATATAATTACATTCTGAAACTATGCAGTAGAGCCAGCAAGAAATCAAATAGTAATCCCAAAACCACATGAATACCCTTATTAGATTCAAAAAGCTAAGTTGCACCTCATTTGAGCAATGTTTGTGATTGTACAACATAATTGACATCTTCGTCATTTAAACCCATGAGTTTTTCCTAATGTAAAATTAACTATAACTTGAAATCACAATGCACATCTTCTTTTTTGAACTTTTTTTGTGATGCATATGATGTGCTGGTCAGATCCACAACATGATCTAGGACGCCTAGTTTAACCCCTCGGGTGCCCTGGACGTAACGGTTACGTCCTGGGCAGCACTGCTCGGGTGCCAGGATGTAACTGTTGCGTCCAGCTAGGGGCCCACGGGGGAAGCGCTAGCACTCCTCCCGGGGGCCTGGCACCCCCCTCCCCTGGGCAGGGATGGAAGGGGAATTGCTTCCCCTTCCGCCCCTGCCTCCCCCCCCCCCCCCCACTGCCTCCCCGTGGCATCTGATGACGTCAGTGTGTGATCGTGCGCTGACCTCATCAGAGGCCGCCCTCACGATCGGAGGAGAAATGCAAAAGCATTTCTCCTCCGATCACGTGGAAGGGGCGAGAGAGGCATGAAAGGAGAGGAAAGGCCTTTCCTCTCCTTTCATGTCTCTCTCAGTATTTCTGCTTTCCGGTCGCAATGCGACCGGGCAGCAGAAATGCCACTAGACACCAGGGAATGTTTGTTTTTAATTTATATTAGGCCATTTCTGCCCCCGGAGGGTGGAGGCAGATATCACTTATGCACCAGGGATTATTATGTGTGTGTTTTGTTTGGTGGGGTAACTCCCCATGGGGTGCACATTACTGTTGGCCATATCTGCCCCGCGGTGGGGGGGTAGATCGGCCTATTTTTGGAAAGCCAACCAGAGGCCAGGGAAGATTGTTTTTCCAAAATAAGAGGGTGGGGGGTATGGCCATACCCCACCCCAAATAAATGGGGCCAAAGTTGTTCTGCCCACCGGTGGGCATATGGGGCAATTACCCAGGATCCACTAACGGGGGAAAGGCAGAAAGCATACTAGATGGCCCCACCCCAACTGAAGGGGGTAACAGTCTTTCAGCTCTCCCAACATCTTCTGCCACGGCAAGCAAGAGGACATTTGATTATTTTGGGTTTTGATTTTACATTTGGGACATGAGAGCTTGGCTAACTTTCAAAATCGTCCAACTTGGAATGGTGAGGGCTTCACTTTATGTACTTTGGGACGCTGCCATGTAGAAAAATCCACAAGACCTAGGCACATCTGAAAACTAAACATCTGAGTGATTCCAGGGTGGTGTGCTTCACATGCCACATGCACCTTGCACCATTGTCTTACCCACAATGCTCTGCAAACCTCCAACTTTGTTGGAAATCACACATTTTTTCCAACATTTTTGGGATGGAGCCTTCCGGAATCTGCAGGAATCCACAAAATTCCTACCACCCATTATTGTTTTACCTATACTGATAAAAATTCTGCTGCACTTGCCAGCCTAAAAATGTTTTTTTTTTTTTTTTTCAAACTGCCCTTTTGGATCTGCTTTAGTTCCCCCTCAGTTTCAACATGTTTTTGTCTCTTCCCTGTCTCAGGCACTTGGCCCACCTACACAAGTGAGGTATCATTTTTACTGGGAGACTGAGGGGAACGTTTCATGTTTCTTTATTGTCCTTATGTTTGTTTTTGAAATTGTATGTGATAGATATATGTGGTCCTTGTCGTCATTGTTTGTGATTGGTCTTTTTTGTCTTAGTCCTATGTGGATTTGATTCATGTATATAGGGGGTGTTTGTATAAAAGAACGATTTCTATATTGATATAAGTTTTGACATTTTTGTGATTATCGTGAATAAATTTAGATGTTTGAGACATTATTATTTTTTGAAGAAGTTTTTTGGGTATGATAGGATGTAGGAGAGGGATGTTTCTGTACTTTTGACATTCTCATTGTCCCCTAGGCCTAAATTTAGAACGGAGTGTGGAGCCACAAATATCTATCCTACCACCAATGGTTTACGTTTAGCCTGGAGAGCAGTGGAAAACAGCCAACT
This sequence comes from Pleurodeles waltl, assembly GCF_031143425.1. Lineage (NCBI taxonomy): Eukaryota > Metazoa > Chordata > Amphibia > Caudata > Salamandridae > Pleurodeles > Pleurodeles waltl. Next base: position 660,547,603 of record NC_090445.1, on the reverse strand, counting down.
TCTTTAAAAAAAAATTGATTGAGGATTTCAACTTGATTGAAGCCTGTTTAGTCGAAAATGATTCTAAACTTGAAGTGGTGGGGCTTCTACTCAGCTTTGTTTGAACATCAGGAATAAGGTATTGCACCCATCATATGCGTTAGCCGTTAAGCCTACATGGTTTAATCATGAATGTTCAGAAACGAATAGGTTAATTACGCAGGGCACTTACAGCGAACTTTAGGAACCCCCTAGAGGTGGCACTTTGACGTAAGTTATAAAAAGAGGTAACTTCCAGGAGGAAGAGGGAAGTGCTACAACTCCAATGGGATTTACTGGCTTGATCTGCAGCCAAGAAGAATAGTCAACTGTTTTGGGAGGCCGTGTCAGAAATGAAGCATTTGAGCCAAGTAGCAACCCTGATTAGCTGTCCCATTTCAAGCAGGTTATGGGAGGCACACTCACGAGAATTTATGCTACAACATCGGTATCAAGTGATTTTCCATTTAGTCCCAATTTTAGGAAAATACAAGTATCCTTGAATGAGGTTGAAGATGCTATAGCCCAGAGTGTCGGAGCTAAGGCCCCTGAGTTTTGGGCATCTCTTTTGGTGAATGTTTTTAATGGTCTTGCCCACTGCCCATTACCTGGTTCGTGGACAACTTCCATCATAGTACCTATTTTTCAAAATAGTGATCGTTCACAGCTGGGCTGCTATAGACCTATCGCTCTAATCGATACTACAGTAAAGATTATTGGAAGGGTCTTGTATAGCAGGATCGGAGAATGGACGAGGAGAAGTCCATCTTTTACCTTTGTCAACATAGGTTTAGGGGTTGTGTTGGAACTATAAAGCAATGCTTGATCTGTGCCTTATTATCGGTATGTTTCATGTTGCCAAAAGTTCCCCCTTGTATTTGGCTTTTATGGATTTGACCTCAGCATTTGATTGCATTAATCGCTCAAAGCTGTGGTCAAACCTTCTTGCTTATGGGATGGAGGAGGCACTAGAGCACTTTCTAGCGTATTTGCAAATGGGCATGAAGGGCAGAGTTAGCATAAAACCAGATGGTGATATCTCAAAGGATGTAGGAGTTTTCCGTGGAGTGAGAGAAGGATGAGTTTTAGCCCCACTTTTATTTATTTTATGTCTTAATAATCTTCACCTCATTTTAACGTACATCACATCAGATGTCTCAGTTATTAAAGGCTCCACGCTGCCCTCACTCTTGTACACAGATGATGCTGTATTAATAGCTAACACACCAAGACCCTCTGCTTCTCCTTGTCCTTGATTTTGTGGATTTTATGGGTGCATTAGATTTATAGACTCATTTTGTAAAGTCTTATATTATGGCTTGTGGCCCAAAGAAATATCTGTTGCCGACCTAACAGTTGTTAACAACAGCTTAAATTGCGCTAGCACTTTTTCATATTTAGTTCTAACTTTTGCTGATACTGGCTCCTAGGCCCAGCATATCGCCCATTGATGGGCTAAAGTAATAAAAGCCACTGACACTTTAAGCTTGCCTCAACCCAGGAGTGGAGGAGCACTTGCGCCCCTTTTGCAAATTTATAAAACACCATTCATCTCCACGGTAACTTCCTAAGCAGAGTTATGGGGTATTGAAATATGTGACATAATCCAAAGTGAAGAAAACAGGTTCTGTACAAAAGTTCTTGCAGTGCCCATTTCACCTTCACACCAGATCTGTCACATGGAATTGGGCATCCAGTATAGAGAAGATTATATTAGAGCTTGCCCGCCTTTGTTATAATTGGCAGTGTGGAGAAATAAGGAGGCAAGTCTTAAATGAGATGATATAATGGATTAATTTAGCTGTGACAGAAGCTTGAGATTCCTTGGTTAGCCAGTGTGACATCCATCGTGTACAAGGCTGTTTTCCGCATGTCTTTACAGACCCTGAGGGAAATCTTAATATTAACAAAAAACAGCTACAGCAAGTAGTGTTTAATCTAGCTGACACTGAAATAATGATCATGGAGAGGGGGAAGACCGGAGTGGCTGCTTATTTGAATTTTGTAACAGACAGCTCACCTGAGGATTTTCTGAATAGACAAATGGGCCATTGAGAGTAACGTCTATTGTTTTGTTACAGGGCTGGCACATAAAGTATTAACTTTGTTTTCCATTGGCTTTTACAGCTAATGTTGATTCCATACCCTGCCTGTGTGATGGGAGATCAGGTCAAACAGTGATGCACTTTACATTTTTTGTGTGGTTATTTTATGTATTCGGAACGCTTTCTGATCCCTCTGGTAAAAAAGCGCAACATCAATACCTTTAGGGCTGCCCCAACCTTACGGATGGAGAGGTTTGCAGCAGTACATGCGCGGGGAACTATGAACACTTGTTAAATCCGTTGAAATGATCATTGCATTGTTTTTCACATTGTCGCCATGGCATTCTAGTTTAGCTTTTTGTTTTTATGACTGTCTGTTTATTAAGTAATGTATGTATTTTATTGTGTACGTTATACTTTTATGGATATTTTTGGTATTCAAAGAAAGCTATCCTTGACCGAGTGCTTAAAACAAAGTACTCTGGAATTGTTCTGTGTTTCTTTATTTTGCAGCTGCTATCTAGAAAAAAAAAGGAAGAGTACTTTCAGAATCTTACCACTCACAGCCTGATTTAGTAAATTAACATATGACTGACAATTATAGTAAAATCGGAACAAGGGTTCACAATAATGCACGCCTGAAGTCATTCCCACTAAATAAAAGGCGAATTGAAGAACCTGTATAATAATGACAATTCCACGTAGGCGGTGTAACAAAATACTATACAAAGGGGCAAATATCATTTTATTTCCAGCAGCGAAAGAAAGGTAGCTTAGTTAGGTATGCAGTTGCTACAGATACAGGCCCCTTACCTTTAAAGAAGACATTTATTTGTCTGCCTGACATTTTAGGTCATAACAGCAGTTGTTCAGATGGGCACATCTTGTACTGAAAATCATAAGCTAGACTGGCATATTTGAAGGTGCTGTCGTGTACCATAGAGGTGGGCTAGTCACTGAAAACGTGAGCCAGGCTTGCACGTGATGCCTATTCTGATTTGGCTAGCGGTCCTTGTGTAAACTCAAACCCAAAACGAGGCAGGCTTCCACGTGGCTTCTGCTTACCACCCATACTCTACCCTTCTGGACCGAGTTAAAATCAAAGCATTAACATTTGATGTAAAAAGAAGAGACAAATACCCATTAAGTGACGCATTTGTACAAATAGAGACCTCAAAACCGGGGATCCCATCTCATGTTTAAACAAGTGATGTATTCTTTGGCAAATATTTTATTTTGCTGAGCCTCCTTTTAGTTCATTATCACATACAAAATCACCTTCAAATATGTGAGCTCAAAATAGGAGCTGTACAAAAACATGTGTTGATTTATTGGACTATATTATAGCCCTCTCCATAAGACTGTGGCCACATACAGGGTGCACATGACAACTGACTTGTCTTTTATGTCACTAATGGCATTGGATCCAGAGCGCATAAGTGGGCAGGAATGGTTCCAAGTTAATGTTTAAAAACAATAATTCTTAATAAGTACATCTGTATGATAAAATGTGACATATTATGGTCAAAGCTTCTGCAAGTACTTTCAAAATAAATTTTTAGTAATACCTAGACTGTACTTAGTACAAACATTTTTTATAACTGTCCATTAAAGTGTCCAGGGCTCAGCTTGGAACACCCTTATAATGTTGAAAAGAATACATTCTTGTTCTTTTGGAAGCTTCAGTTGACTCCTTCAGTTATCATGATTAACTGCTTCCCAGTAGCTTTGCAATTTGTAGGTTAACCAATTGCACACATTTACATTTCTTTCAGAGAATGGGCATCCTGGCAAGAAGGCTATTTAACAGTCTGCCTCTCCCTTTAGCCTCACAGAAGGCTGTATTTCCTCCTACACTGCAGTATCTTAACTGTTAAAATTAACCTGTCTGTTTTAACAGAAAGGAAAACAATTACGTACAAATACCACCTGTTAAAACCTTAGTCATGGACATTATGGCTAATTTACGGACAGTCAGTGTAAATTACGGACGGGTGGTCACCCTAGTCTGAAACCTTTTTATTATTATTTTGGTATTTGTTAAGGGCAGTACAGACTCCAAACTGGTATCGTAACGTTGAGATGAACAAGAAACCACCTTGACAGTGGTTAGAAAGCATGTCCATAAAATGGACCATATTTTTGATGTTTTTTAACAATGAGGCCTTGGGAAGTCAATGTAACAGACAGTATTCCAAACGTGTACGTAGTCCAGTCTAGTCTCAAAGGGGCTGCCGTTTATCATGGTTGTATGCTCTGTTGGCTGCGTCTGGTTTTCCTGATTGCAGAGCTGTTTTAGCCATCTACACGTTCCCTTATTTTGAAGTCTGTTTTGCATTGTAATCTTAAATGCCAGTTCCTGCCGGTTGTGCTTTTCAACAATGTAGCACATAGGGAGAAAGAGTTTTTTGGAATATTTTTTTTTTTTTTTTTTTTTTTTAAACTATACCGGCTTCCCTACCTACATTGTATAACACAACACGGTATAGTTTAATGAAAGGGTTATTGGCAACCTGATACGTTTGTACTGAGTGCAAAAACTTTAGAGACAGAAAACTTCACCCACAGTCTCTTTGCGCTCTACCCCTGCTAACCATTAATAGAGTGCTTGTGCTCTCCCTTTTAATATGGAGAAAGTGACATATTTGCCTTGCCTGTAAATCTCTAGTATATAGTACAGAGGGTACCCACGGCCTGTAAGTTAAATATCAGTGTACTGCAGCACCCGTTGTGCCATCCCATACAGTGAGAGTGACTACAGTCCTACCATTTATAGCCTGGTTATTGCAGTTTTTAAATTGCAAATTTGTCCTGTCACAAAGTCCCCTTTTGATAGGTCAAAACCTTACTTTTAAATATTTGTGTTCCATGTATAGACCTCTAACATGGGTCTGTAAGGGAGGGTGTGTGGTACTTAAAAGATGTTCATGCAGTGAAAATGCCCCTAAAGCTATTGTAACTGCAGCAAGGCTGGCTGGTCCACAGAAAACACTGGGTTATATTAATATATTTAATAATGCTGATTTTGGATTGGAAAATAATGTGATCAATCCAGTTCAGTGGGGAAGCTGGATTTTTTTATAAATATTAAGGAAAAAGTTCTTTAAAATTACTGTTTCCCTGCCTAAAGCCTCTGGAGGCCTGTTTGCATTTGTCCTCCCACTTCTGCCAGCCAGTAATTGGTATTTGAAGAGGTTTGTGAAATGCTCCTACAGCACAGAACAAAGAACGGGGTTTGGGGAGGTCTTCAGTTTCCTTGCTTCAGACATTCTGCCCGACAGCTTTGGTAAACATGAGTTGCAAATCTGATCATTAGATTTCATAGACACTGCTGGCATTTCAGAGGGGAAGAAACATGTTTCTCCAGGCATTAATGTCAGAGGCCTTCCGTCCCAAGCAAATGTTGCTGACACCCGGGCAGGGCTCTTCCTTCTCCTCCGGCCCCCCTTCCACCCACCCCAAAGCCAGGGAGGCTTCAATCACAGAGGGCCTCCTTTTGACATTGCAGTGTTTAAATCCTTCTTGACAGGTCTGCTTTAGGGGTTCATGTTACAATGGGAGCGCACTTGACAGGAAGAGAAAATAGGATGGCAAAACAATCTGTCTGGTTGCTGGAAAACCCTACTTTCTTGTACCAGACGTCTGTCTCTGGGTTCATTGCGGGTACTGTGACTGGATTTTAGTATTACACTTGTGAGACCACTAGGAGTCCCATAGTACACTCCCAAAACACACACTCCCAGCCCTCATAACCCAAGTTTAGTGTGGCTGAAGGCTTTACCAGCTTGAAAATGCCCAAAGTGAGTAGGGTTGTCCCGTGGAACCTTTACACTATTGATTAGGACACGCTCACGAGTCATTCTCACAAAGTAGTTTGTGCCAAGCATAAATGTGTCATATCCAGACACCTACTTCAGAACACTTCTGAACCTGAGAAAAATCAGAAGATTGAACCTGCTCTCTGCTACTTGAGAAGAGCCATGAAAGGACTGGACCTACTGTCTCTTGTATTCAGGGCAAAGAAATGGACTCCAAGCCATAAGAATGACCTTCTTTTAAAGCTAGAAGAGGCTTTTGTGTACAACTGCCCAGCTGATAAGTGGCAACTTTAACTGAGCTGGAGCCATCTGTTTGGCCCATGCCCGACACCCTGTGAGTCTCCAAATGCCTCCTGAGGCATTGGTGGGGGGGGGAGGGGACCTTTGGAAGTGTACTCCTGTTGTTTAAATCCCAATGCAATCCACGACTAAACACAGAAGGTAACATCTTTCACCAGCACCTTAATGTCTCTTTTTGGGTTTCTGTCCTAGGATGGGTTTTGTGATAGATAAAACAGAAGGCAGAGTATCCCATAAAATCGTTTGACTTTTTTTTTCTAAAGTGCTACTTTGTGAATTTTATGATGCTCTAAGATGCATAGGATCTCCCTATGGGAAACATTCACTGTAAAAGAATGTCATAAGCAAATTAAAGGAGTTTGAACTCATGGATAGCCATGGACACCCCCATATTTTCTATTTTCAAGAGTCTGCATAGAGGCATAAAAATAGTATGAGTTTATTTCGGGACAATGTCCATAAAACCTAAAGGTTAATTAAAAAGAACTGAACATAAAGAATTAAAAATACTATTGCTATTCTGGACAAGTTAGAATTAGTAAAACAGTTTAAAACATATCTATAAAAAGATGCAGTAAGCAGATAGGAGGTATGCTTACGATGTTTCAGATGTACAACTGTTTGTAACTTTCCAGGCATGTATTAAAAAGTTAGAGTTGGCAAACACCACAGTCCTCGACGCGTCTTGACTTTATTAGGTGTACAGTGTCTCCCATGTTACAAATACCCATATTCTTAAACATGTGTTTTAGCCATTTTGCTCTGGGGCAGCAGTTTAGTGGACAGAAAATGTAAATTTAATCTGCAATGCACTCATGGTATTTATAACAATGTTTTAAAAAAATAAAAAACATTTTAAGCATGACCTTTCCCACATTTTAAATAAAGTGGTGGAGGGACAAGGTACCAAGTCGTAATACAATATCCAAAGTTTTAGCCAGTGATGGTTCAACTTTATCTAAGTAAATCTCACAAATAGGGGAGACTTCTTATCAAGAGTGGCCTTACTTAACATGCCATTGGTCATGAAATATAGCATTGCCATGCACTCCTTTTTGTATGTAAGTTTTTGATCTTGCTTGCAAATCCCTGGATTATAGGCTCTGGGTTGGTCCAAAGATCAGAATTACCCGTCTGTGGTAACACAGTTCATTTATGTTTGAACCAACGCAATGAGCCACTTCCAGTAAGCAACAACATATCCTGCAGCTCCTTTTTTTTTTTTTTTTTTTTTTTAAAACTTTTCTCCAACCCAGGTGTTCTCCATATCTCCTGCCCAGTGTAACACAGGTTGCAATTTGACTAATCTGGAAGTATCCATCATCTGTTGGGGTGCTGGTGGGTAAATTTAATAGATGATTGAGAAATGCTCTTTCATGACCAACTACCTCTGAGCAATCTGAATCACCCCAGATCTCTGCTCTATAATGAGCACCGTTCTGGGCTAGTACCTTATACACCTTAGTAGTAGGAGAAAACAAGTGCCTGCCCTTCCCACCTGTGAAGCACAAGATTGCTCCTGTATGCTGTTAGGAGTGATACTTTGATGTATGTACTGCTTCTATTTTGTATTCTGGGTATGCCAATTCCCCGGTAGGTATATTCTCTCATCTGCTGTGTGACAGAGGTGTACAGTGTAAAATTGTTTTTGAAGCACTTTGAGGGCAAAAGATCATTAGGTTTGTTTCAACTTATTAATAGCTTGCCCATTTTTTCTACAAAATCCACTGCACTAATCCAAATAGATTATGGTGTCTGCAGGTCAATAGATCATCGTCTGCAAATAATAGGGTAGCAATTTTGGACAACCCAATTTTCATTATTTAGACATGCTTCAACAGCTTTCACTACTAGGTTAATATACCAGGTACCAGGAGCACAGTAGAGGGGCTAGTGAGCATCCCTGACGTACACCCATTTAAATAGGGAATGGAGCTGTGGTTTTGCCTACTGGACACCAACATATTCTAGCCGCATGTCCACTAAGTAGTCTAAGCATTAAACTAAGCATCTCTAGCGATATGCTCTGGGCAAGTAGTGTTGCCCATAAAAGATTTCTTGGGACATTATCAAAAGCAGAGCGCAGGTCTTCGAACACCACTATAAAGCTTTTTTTTCTTAATAAGACATAATTCTGAAGAAGTAGATAGAATATGAATATCTGGCAGCTGTGCTGGTCATCTTCCTAAATCCAGCCTAGCAGTCCTAGCAGTGAGATGAAGTCTTACTATTCGAAGCCCACTTATTCCCTTTCATCACGTGATATTTGTCTTTACCGTTGACCCCAGTTTCCTGTTTCTTTAATAAAGTAATTGCATTATCCCATACCTTGCTACATGAACTACACCACTTTTTCTTTTGGCACGTAGAGGCCCATTACCCTTACGTTTGTTGCCCACACCTGGTAAGTGCCTTCTTGTGCCCATTCTCTCGTATTTCTGTTTGCTATGGCATTACTGCTGTGTCCTTGACATTTGATTTATTATTTACCCTCTCAGTGAGACATGTTCATGGAGGGTAACTCCAAATAGGATTTTGGGTACAATAGCATGCATCCTAGTACCTGTTCCAGCATGACCGTCATTCTCTTTACAGTTTAACTTTATTCCTAAACTTCCTTTCTGCCTCTGCTCCCTACAGATAGACCACGCTAGCCATTGCACCGACACATATTTGGACACAGCATATTCTTATATCTATCCTCGACTACTGCACACATTAGCTATGCCCTGCCTGTATGTGTCTAAAAAGTGCTTTTTATCTGGTTCGTCTTTATTCATAATTCGGAAAGTAAATTTTTATGTATTTACTTTCTTGGATTTACAACTTTTCTTTGTTCGATGCCGCTTGTTTATATTCCTAGTATCCAACTTTCACTGATACAAGCACCTCACCACACAACTGTATTTTTTTCCCCTCTCAGTGACCCGTATTTCTCAACTATTATACACCACGACTAAGGTGAAACACATGTGAGCGGACACATTAAGCTATACGAAAGTCTAACCATGTTAACAAATTATAACGTACCACACTGTGAACACGTTACCTGTTATAGATTCATTTTAATCTGATAATTCCTAATAGTTGTAAAAAGGTCTACCCTACATACACCCAACAATACTTGCTTCCATGGGCAAAAAGGTTATTACCCACTTTCAGGGTATGACAGTTGCAATCTAGTGCTACAAGGGATCCCAGACTTTACCCCTTTCTTCTTGATCTTAATTATGATGTTAAAATTTCAGAGTTCAGGAGCTTCTTGGGCGATAGCTAGGCTACTAGCCTTGTGTGCCATCTGTCGCACATTTGCATGTCAACCAATTGTTTGGCCAGCTGCAGAAGTCAATTTTTCAAGGTCTTCAGTGCATCTTTTGTTTATCCAGTCCATTTTATTTCTCAACCACCTACTTTGTTTGTTGCAAATGGTCTTATTTCATTGGACTGTGTAAGGTTAGCTTTGTCTTTGCCACACCTTTTATACAGTAGTTATTTCTTGTTGTAATTACTAAATTTCTTCTGATGACGGACCTTTGTTTTGGATCTGTCGATTCAAGTGTCCAGCATATTTTGGTTTCCTCTCTTGGTCGAGTATAGATTTTGTATTTTTAATGGTTGACATGTTGTGTAGCTATTATGGTCAGGTTTTCCAGAGTACAATTACGCCTGTGTTCTGTCTGATAAACTGTACTCTGTGGCCTTCTGTATGACTCCTTTATTTTCATCTTACCCCCCTGTCTCCCTTCACCCAGTCCTGGTATTTGGTAAGGGGTGGATATCCGGTTTTCTGCCCTTTGGTACACTATGTAAAAAATTTCCTTTTTTTTTTTTAAACCTTCACCAATGCTGAATACACTCTTTATGGCATCATGCATTGAGTTGTATCCTTGCTGAAATGTGATGTAGTCTATAATTGGCAGGGATTAGACCTCCCTCACGTTCTGGCTTTTCCCTCGATGCAAGGTTTCAGCCATAAATAGGGTTTTCCCCACTGTTTCTCAGTCTTCCTTCACCCCACATATTATAACAAACTGAACACTGATGCTTTGATGCCTGGCAACCTTTGACTGCCCTTTTATCTTGCTGCCACTCATCCCTATGCTCTTGTCAAAAACATTGTGCTGTCAGGTTGGGCTTGTTGGTAGGTATGTAATACACTAGTCAGGTGCCTTTCTGCTAAAAGGAGTTGGGCCTCATCACTGGCCCACAGTCTTCAAGCTTCCCTTCATCCAAGCACTACCGACTATCTAATTTCCAGCACCTATCCTCCTCCAAGATATTTGGGGTGCACTCAGTCTCGCACTTGGCTCAATGTTGAGGTTGTCAATGGTGTTAGTATGGAAAAATGGTTGTAGGGTGTGCTGATGTAGACTGAGTTTCAGGGCTTGTTTGCTGAAGAAAATGTACATGGTGGACCATCTTTTCTGTGACTCAGTACCCCCTTTCCACACACTTTCAACATAAAAGTTGCTTACTTCTGAAAAACTGTTTGCACACCTGTGACAATCCTAAAAAGCAGTTTTCTGCTGCATATTTTAGGGAAGTTTCTGCTATAATACTTTAACTATTTTTGTGAGTTTGGCCATTGATTCATCAAAGTGCAGTTGTAAACCTTCCATGTAGTAAGTGGTAGCATTTATTTCCCTTCAGTGACCCATTGCTGATGTTTTGGGGCAAACCAGGGAACAATAATATCTTCCTCTTTCTCTTTAACTGCTGACGTGGCTTGTGTAGCTCTTTAGGTTGTTGTACAAATAGTGCATCATGAAGGAGAGATTCTGGTTTTGAATTTTTGGGAATATAAGTTAGGACTTTAAGCAACATGTTAGAGTCCCAAGATGGTCATTACTCCCAATGTTGGTGGAGATTGGTTTTAGTATGAGAAAGTAAAATGTGATGAGATATTCTTTTTAGGAGATTGTTCTGGTGTAGGGCGCTCTACTGTGCAATTCTCCAGAGTGGTTGTCCCTGCTTGTCACTGGATCAAATTTGTTTTTGAAACACAATTTTATTAAGTAGACAGAAGTACATAAATATAGTGCAGAGATCAAATGATGGTCGTTATTCATGAGCAATAGCCAATACATACTGAGCCAGATATAATGGAATACAACAATGACTTGAAAAGAAAAAAAGGGTCACAGTTGAGAAATATCCAGAGCAGTAGGAGTACTTCTAGTACTGGACTGAATGTTGAAATTGAAATAACTGTTCTATCCATTAAACTAACAGAAAACAAAAACCACCAATTATAACAACATTGCATTAGGGGATTGCATAGGGACTAGATGTAGGATGAGAAGGGGGTTAGGATACGGAACCCTACTGTCGCCCCATCTCAAGCAGGGGGGGCAAGAGGGGATACTAGGCACACAACATCTCGGTCCTCATGCACACCATGCTTGCCATTGGTTTTGTTATCAGATAGTACAATAAAAACACAAAACCACCAAACAAAAGTGTCCTAAAGAAATAAGCCACATGTTTGTCATTGCAGGAACATCCCCCCCTCAACACTTGACCGATCAGTACACAGCCATACAGTTATTAAAATTCTTCTTCTACCCTTCCTGTCCCTCAATGCAGTTCTTGGTATTATAAGTTTGAATTTCATCATCCAGGGAACAGTAACAGCCTGCCTGTAGTTGAAGGGAATGATGCAATAGCGGCACCACACAGCCCATATTTTGTAGACTTGTTGCAGGCAGCCTTCAACTTTGTAAGTAGGGATTTCCATACTCATGCATCAGTCTAGTTAAGTTTTCTACTTCTCTGGGGTTGGAGGCTCTAAATCTTTCCAGACTTTAGCAGTGTCCCTGATTGAAATAGCCCTTTCTTCATGGTTATCCCCAAACCTTTTGCCTTTCTTCTCCCATTTGTCTGACCCCCTTTTTGTTGGCTTTAGGACTCTGGGCGCTTTAACACTGCTAACCAGTGCTAAAGTGCATGTGCTCTCACCCCTAAAACTTGGTATAGTTGGCTTACACCTGTTTGGGTTATTTAATTTACTTGTAAGTCTATTGTAAAGTGGTGTACCATATACCCAGGGCCTGTAAATTAAATGCTACTAGTGGGTCTGCAGCGCTGATTGCACCACCCACTGAAGTATCCTTTCCAATTTGTCTCAGGCCTGCTACTGCAGTGCCTGCATGTGCAGTTTACTGCCACACTGACTTGGCAAGTCAAAGTACTTGCCAAGGACTAAACTCCTTCTTCCTTTTTTTTATTTTTTACTAAGCCTAAGTCACCCCTAAGGTAGGCTCTAGACCGCTCCATGGGCAGGGTACTTTGCATAAAAAGGTAGGACATATATTTTATGTGCTACTTGTCATAGCAGTAACAAACAGCCTATTTTGTTTTTTACTGCTGAGTGCTGCTCCTTTCATAGCATTGCATTGGGAATTCCCTTGTATATGTCTAAGTGGTAATTTCTGATCAATAAGGAGTAGAGTGGACATGTTTGGAATGGTAGTGAGAAATCCTACTTACTGGTGTAGATGGATCTTACATTACTATTTTAGAAATGACACTTTTAGAAAGTGGACATTTCTCTGTGCTTCTAACTCTGGTGCTTTGCAGCATGACTCCAGTCCACGTCTGGGGCAGGGTGACAATTCAGATTTTGTGCATCCTCCCCAGACAGCTATTGTGACAGTAAGTGTGACAGGGTTACATCTGCATACTGATGGGCTTGGGCTGGGAGAGAGTGGGGGGGGGGGTGCACTTTACATTTGTATGGGCTGTGTCTTGCCTTGCACAAAGGGTTCGTTTACCCCTACTGATGTCTGGAACCAGGGTAGAGGAGAAGGGAAACCCTTGGAACGGTCAGATCTGGCTGGAACCTTCTCCCACTTTCTAGAAGCTGGGCATTTTGAGTATAAGTAGATGGGCTTTACCCCCATGATTTTAGAGCACTTTTGAAACTGGGACGGAACTTCTGTCAGATGGACTACTGGACGGCAAGAAGGACTGATCTGGATTGCTCTTTTGTGGTTGTCCTGCTCCCTGCTTTTTTGCTGGGTGGTACCAAGGACTCCCTGGATTGCTTTTCTGTTTGTTGCCCTGCAGCCAGCGGCTCCCCGACCTTGGACCTAAACAATGTTGAACTGCCAGGAGGAATCACCATTAAGGATACCTAATGGTGGCTGTGTTGACCTGTTTGCTATATGCTGGATTGCTAGAAGGTCTGCCACTCTGCTGAACAGTAACCCCCTGTGCTGGCCTGCTGCCTGCAACTTCTGCAGTGGCCCCAGTACTTCCCAGGAACCGGTGCCCTACCCCCCCACCCCCCCCATTTTCCTACTGAGGGTTAGGGGGGGGATACTACTTCCTCCTGGCAATTCTGTTGACATGTGGCGATGAATGATGAATGTCAATGTTGCATAACCTCCTACAGTTCATGACCTGAAACTTTATCAACCCTTGGATACACAACACATTGATCCAAGGGTGACCAGTACCCTGAACACAATGGCAGTGACTGTTTTAGATGCACCGTCTTTATGAGACATGAGTTCTTTGTTGCTGATGAGTCTATGCTTATGGTGTTCCGTGTTGATTGATGTGTCCTCAGTCATTTTCTGCTGATTACTATGCATAGTAATGTTCTTCATTTATGATGGTTGACAACCTAACAGTACCTCTTCTGTTGCGCTCAGAGTGAGGTTTGCAATAATTGCTTAGCTGGCAAAGTAATCACATTTGTCGTATTGGACTAGGATTTATGCATAATAAATTACATATTTTTGTTGTTGAGTAAAATGCTTTACACATTGCCTCTGGGGATAAGCCTGACTGCTCTGTGCCAGGCTACCGGGGGTGAGCGTACGTTATCTTTGGCATGTAACTTCCATGCCCTGTCTAGAGTGGTCAGTTCTGCATGGCTAAGATGCATACTCTAGCCAACCAGAAATCCCATTTCTAACAGCTACCACCAATAGAATGCGGCGCTGTATCTCCCCCATCTCGGCTGTGACATGGAGAATGAGCCTGGGGCTGGAGGTAAAGCCCAGCCTAACACATGCCCTAGGCACCCCCGTCCAAAACAGTCAAAATAACCCATGGCCATACTGTATGCAAGAAGTCCCCAGTTTCTGTATTTCATCACAGACAATGTGGTGAGATAACCTCCATTCTCCATAGCCTCTCATATATATAATAAACTCTGCATAGGTATTTCCAGGTTGTATGTCGGAACGACGCCTGCCGGAACAACGAGGTCGGAACAACGACCTCGTTGTTACCACTAATGCCTTTACCACAAATGCCTTAACAACAAACCACACCAACCCCCCACCCTTGCCCCTAAAACTGCCCCCCACCCTACCCCCAAAACCTAAAACATCCCCAACCCCATCCCTGAAACCTAAAGTACCCCACCACTAAAACTACTCCGAGCCCCCCACCCTTCCCCTAAACCCCCCCAAACCCCACCTCTAAAACCCCAACCCCCCACCCGCCCCTAAAACTGACCCCCACCCTACCCCCAAAACCTAAAACAACCCCCACCCCATCCCCGAAACCTAAAGTACCCCAATCCCCACCCCTAAAACTACTCCGAGCCCCCCACCCGCCCCTAAAATTACCCGACCCCCACCCCTAAAACCCCACCCTGCCCCTAAACCAGAAAATACCCCGACCCCACCACCCCCGGCCCTAAACCTAAAACCCCGACCCACCCCCGCCCCTAAACCAGAAAATACCCAGACCCCCCAACCCTGGACCTAAACCTAAAACCCCGACCCCCAAACAGAAAATACCCCGATTTCCCCCCCCCCCCCTCTCCCCCCCGGCCCTAAAACTTAAACCCCGACCCCCCCACCCCTAAAACAGAAAATACCCCCACCCCCCCACCCCCGGCCCTAAAACGTAAACCCCAACCCCCCACTTACCTGAATCGTCGCCTAGTCGCGCCGTCCTCCTCAGCTGACTCCCTTCTTTGTGCCTTCACCACGCATGTGCGTTGTTCAGCACATGCGTGGTTAAGGTACAAAATAACGAAGTCGTGGTTGAGGAAAGCGGTGTTCCGCTTTCGTTAACCAGGACTTCGTTGTTTGGGAGTCGGCCTTAAGGCCGTTTCCCGTATTTCCATTGTATGAGTTGAAATTTTGAGGCTATGACCAAATCACAGGGGGATGCGCCTTCTTCCCTCAGAGCTGTCCCAGGTCCTCTTCCCAGGCCACCTTCAGATGGTTGAATGTGTCTGCTAAGGTAATCACTAGAGACTGGTACACTCGGAAGATTTTGTGATTAGTCAATATATCAAGGAAAATCTTAACCTGTAGGGGATTTTAGTCTGGTATGTCAGTGGCTTTGCTTTGTAAAGCGTGAGAGCAGGTCATATCTCTGTATGTCTAAAGAATTGTGTGGCCTGACATGACCTCGCCCAGTTTGGAAATGCCTATTGTATCCCATGGTTTCAACCCCTGTAGGTCGAAGACCTGATGCAGTAGAGTCCCTTGTCACAGCAGGGTTTCATTCATCAGGCATCCCCCCAAACCCCCCCCCCCCCCCCCCCAAGAACTCTGTGGGTATTCCTCCATATTTGCACTACCACTGATGTGGCTCTATGGAAGTGTCTCGAATTGACCATTTCTCTGATCTGCCTCTGTTGAACCACCACTCATTTGCAATTATGAGGTGGGTCACTCCATAGTATGAGAGCATGTCTGGAGTCACAATGACCCATCATATGTAGGATAATAGTATTTAGAGAGGGCTATTCTGGGGTATGGTAGCTCCATAGAAAGTCATGCAAAAGCAAGTCTAATTTCCATTAAAATGCCTGTGCCAGAGGGAAGGGATAGTTCTCTAATTGGTAAAGCAGTCAGGGCGGGGCGACCATTTTATAAATGGGACATCCAATTAAGGATAAAGTTAACTTCAGCCAAAACCCTAGATGGTGATTCTAGTTGCAGCTGTAAATTGAGTCCTGACATTTCTTGGTACATACACCCCTAGGTATTGAAAACCCTCCCACAGAAGTTTGCGGGGGTAAGGGAGCAGAAATGGGAGAAGGCCATGGCGTATACCAAGGATTTAGCCCTGTTTATAATGAATCAAGAGAAGATCCTGAAGATTCTAGGGATCTGGCGAACTCGGGGTCTGGGCTCCTTGGGATCATCTAAGAATATCAGGACAGCGTCCTCAAAAAGTGCAATGTATTCCGAACCCCCAAGAACCCATTCCAGGCCCCAGACCAAGGCATCCTTCTGCATCTATTCCACCAGAGGTTCAGTCGTGCCAGCAAATAATAAAGGTGACAGTGGACATCCCTCTCTTGTTCCCCTTAGTATCTGAAACATGTCTGAATTGGAGCCCCCTACACAACTCTAGCTCTCAAGTCGGTGTATAGCAAGCAGATCCAGTTGATGAACCTGGGTCCAAAGTTCAACTTATGTTGTAAACAGACCAGGTAATCCCAACAGATGGAGTCGAAGGCCTTATGAAAATCCTCCAGGAGGAATGTATGGGGCTCAGATATCCTGTCTTCCACAACATTATAAATGTGCCTGATATTATGTCTTGTAGCCCGGTGGGACCCGAAGCCAGATTGGTCCACATGGATCAGTGTGGCTAGCAAAGGCATTAGCCTGTTCCCTAGGATCTTGACCTATATTTGTACTTCAATATTTAATAGGGATTTGGGGTGTTTGGAGGAATAGCAGTCGTGTGTGAGACCAGGTTTGGGTATAATCAGTTTCAACCATTTGAAAGTCTGAGGGGGGCACACCAATCTCTTGACTTCCTAGGAAACGTAAAGGGACAGGAAGCAGGGCTCTATGTGAAGAACTCTGCTGGGAAGCTGTTAGGTCTGGGAGTGTTACTAGACAGAAGTTGGGTCAAGTCATCCCCCATTATTACTGTCAATTGTTGGCATTGTCATCACTATCGCACCCCACCTCTGGTTGTCTGCTACCCCCACCCCCCCCCCAACCTGTTTTTGCAGCCCTGCCTCTTTATGCTCTCAATCAATGAATCAGTGAATTTATAAAGCGCGCTATGTACCCGACAGGGTTTCGAGGCGCTGGGGGTGGGGGGAGGGGGGGCTGCTAGCGTTCGAAGAGCCATGTTTTGAGGAGTCTCCTGAAGGTGAGGAGGTCCTGGGTCTGGCGTAGTGAGGTGGGGAGAGAGTTCCAGGTCTTGGCGGCGAGGAAGGAGAAGGATCTGCCGCCAGTGGTCTTGCGCTGGATTCGGGGGACGATGGCGAGGGCGAGGTTGGCGGAGCGGAGTTGACGTGTGGGGACATAGAAGTTGAGTCTGGTGTTTAGGTAGGTGGGTCCGGTGTTGTGTAGTGCCTTGTGTGCGTGGGTGAGGAGTTTGAAGGTGATCCTTTTATCCACAGGGAGCCAGTGGAGGTCCCTCAGGTGGGGGGAGATGTGACATCGGCGGGGTATGTCGGGGATCAGGCGGGCGGATGCGTTCTGTATGCGTTGGAGTCGTTTGATGTGTTTCGTTGGGATGCCTGTGTAGAGTGCGTTGCCGTAGTCAAGTCTGCTACTGACGAGGGCTTGAGTTACCGTCTTCCTGGTTCCTGTTGGAATCCACTTGAAGATCCTGCGGAGCATGCGGAGGGTGTTGAAACAAGAAGAGGAGACGGCGTTGATCTGTTTGGACATGGTGAGGGCAGAGTCGAGGACGAAGCCGAGGTTTCGTGCGTGGCTGGCTGGGGTGGGTGGGGGTCCGAGGGCGGTGGGCCACCAGGAGTCGTTCCAGGCCGAGGGGGTGCGTCCGAGGACTTCCGTTTTGTCAGAGTTGAGCTTCAGGCGGCTGTTGTTCATCCACTCGGCGATGGATTTTAGTCCCTCGTGGAGGTTGGTTTTGGCGGTGAGCGGATCTTTGGTCAGGGAGAGGACGAGCTGGGTGTAGTCGGCGTAGGAGATGATGCTGAGGTTGTGATGACGGGCAAGTTGTGCGAGGGGGGCCATGTAGACGTTGAACAACGTTGGGCTAAGAGAGGAGCCTTGGGGGACGCCGCAGATGAGGTTGGTGGCTTTGGAGCGGAAGGGTGAGAGTCGGACTCTCTGGGTTCTGTCGGAGAGGAAGGATGAGATCCAGTTGAGGGCTTTGTCTTGGATGCCGGCTTCTTGGAGACGGGTTAGCAGGGTGCGGTGGCAGACTGTGTCAAAAGCGGCTGATAGGTCGAGGAGGATGAGGGCTGAGGTTTCGCCGTTGTCCATTTGTTGTCTGATGTCATCTGTGGCGGCGAGGAGTGCGGTCTCAGTGCTGTGGTTTCGTCTGAATCCAGATTGTGAGGGGTCTAGGATGGAGTTGTCTTCTAGGAAGTGGGCGAGCTGCGCGTTGACGATCTTCTCGATGACCTTCGCTGGAAAAGGGAGGAGAGAGATCGGTCGGAAGTTTTTGAGATCGTTGGGGTTGGATTTCTGCGTGCTTCCAGCTGTCCGGGAAGGTGGCGGTGTTGAAGGAGAGGTTGATGATCTTGCGGAGTTTGGGGGCGATGGTGGCGTCTGCTTTGTTGAAGACGTGATGTGGGCACGGGTCCGTGGGAGATCCTGAGTGGATGGAATTCATGGTTGTTAGGGTTTCGGCTTCGTCTACTTGGGTCCAGGTGGTGAGGCGGCAGGCGTGGGAGGAGTCGTCGGGTGTGGGGTCTGGCGGAGGTGCAGTGTTGAAGCTGTCGTGGATGGCTGCGATTTTCTGGTGGAAGAAGGTGGAGAGATCGTCGCAGAGTTTCTGGGAGGGAGGGACGTCGTTGACGTTGGCGTTAGGGTTGGAGAGTTCCTTCACGATGCAGAAGAGTGCTTTGCAGTCGTGGGCGTTGTTGTTGAGGCGTTGTGTGAAGTGGGCGCGCTTGGCGAGTCGGATCCGTTGGTGGTGTTCACGGGTGGCGTCCTTGAGGGTGGCAAGGTTGTCGGGTGTGCGCTCGAGGATCCATTTCTTCTTGAGTTTCTGGCAGGTGCGTTTGGAGGTGGTCAGTTCGTCTGTGAACCAGGCTGGTTTTTTATTTTCTTGGTTGGCGGTGGGTTTCTTGAGTGGGGCTAAGGTGTTGGCGCAGTTGAGGATCCATTGATGGAGGTTGATGGCGGCGGTGCTCGGGTCGGTGGGTTCGGGTGGTGGGTATTTGGCGAGTGTGCTGGTCAGTTGGTCTTCGGTGACTTTTCCCCAGCGGCGGTGAGGCGGTAGAGGGATGCGGTGGTGTTCGGTGTTTTTCTTGAAGGTGAAGTGGACGCAGTGATGGTCGGTCCAGTGGAGTTCGGAGGTGTGGCTGAAGGAGATGTGGTTGCTTGTGGTGAAGAGTGGGTCAAGTGTGTGTCCGGCGATGTGGGTGGGGGTGTTGACCAGTTGACGGAGTCCGAGGTTGAGGAGGTTGGTGGTCAATGATGCGGTGTTGGCGTCGTTGTTGTTTTCCAGGTGGAAGTTAAGATCTCCCAGGAGGATGTAGTCTGGAGAGGCGAGGGCGTGGGTGCTTGCGAGGTCGGAGACGGTGTCGCTGAAGGGGGCTCTTGGTCCTGGAGGGCGGTATATGAGGGTTCCTCTGAGGGTAGGGTTGGGGTCCGTGTGAATCTGGAAGTGGAGGTGTTCGGCTGTCTTGAGGGTGTCGTCTGTGTGGGTGTGGATCTTGAGGGTAGATTTGTGGGCGATGGCTATCCCTCCGCCGATTCCGTTGGTGCGATCTCTTCTGGTGATCTTGTATCCGTCAGGTATGGCGATGGCGATGTCAGGGGCCGAAGAGTCGTTCCACCAGGTTTCGGTCAGGAAGGCCACGTCTGGGGCGGTGGTGTCGAGCAAGTCCCAGAGCTCGATGGCGTGTTTTCGTGCGGAGCGTGTGTTGAGGAGGATGCAGTGCAGGTGGTTTGTGTTGGTTGTTGCTGGCTTTGTTGTTCTGTTGCAGGAGCGACAGGAAAAAGGTCCTTTGGTGTGCTTCGGGTGGCCAGGAAGCACTCTGTGGAGGGGCCAGGGTTGAGGGCGAGGAGTTCGCGGGCCGAGTAACGGAAGCAGGAGGTGCGGGGGGTGTGAGGACCAGGGGGGGGTGGCGCTGGGCGTGGTCCAGGCACGGACGGGCTTGCCTCTGGCGCGCCATCGGCGCGTCCACTGTGCGGACGCGCAGCGCCAGCCATTAAGAAGGGAGGGGGGAGGGAGGAGCAGCTGGAAGGCGGGAGGGAGTGGCGAACGGGGGCGCGAGGGGGGCGGGGCCTCAGGGAGGCAGGGAGCAGAGAGCAAGGGGGAGCGCACAAGGGGCAAAAACACGAAAAACAAGGCAAAAAAGTCGGGCACAATTTTAACAAACAGTCACAATTTGAAAACAATCGGAGAAATACACTCATGGCACAGTCTAACAATCGGGGAGGCAGCAATCAGAGGAGCACAACGGGGGCAGAAGCGCAGGAGGCGAGGCGCTTGGAAAAACAGTAAAACGCACTACAGGGCGGCGAAAAGAGGCACAATCAGAAGGGGCACGGCGGGGGCAGAAGCGCAAGAGGCAAGGCGCTGAAAATGGAAAAACACTTACAGGACGGAGGGAAAAACGGCACACGGGTCAAGTGAAGCCTCTAACACGCTAGCAGCAGCGTGGGCGGGGGTCAGAGGCAGGAGACAGCAGGTTGGCGCTGCGGACGTGGGGGGCGAGCTCAGGACCTAAAACAGGTCAGAGGTCGCTCACTCGCGACGCGCAGCGCCAGCCATTAAGAAGGGAGGGGGGAGGGAGGAGCAGCTGGGAGGTGGGAGGGAGTGGCGATTGGGGGCGCGAGGGGGGTGGGGCCGCAGGGAGGCAGCGGCAGGGAGCAGAGAGCAAGGGGGAGCGCACAAGGGGCGAAAACACGAAAAACAAGGCAAAAAAGTCGGGCACAATTTTAACAAACAGTCACAATTTGAAAACAATCGGAGAAATACACTAATGGCACAGTCTAACAATCGGGGAGACAGCAATCAGAGGGGCACAACGGGGGCAGAAGCGCAGGAGGCGAGGCGCTTGAAAAACAGTAAAACGCACTACAGGGCGGCGAAAAGAGGCACAATCAGAAGGGGCACGGCGGGGGCAGAAGCGCAAGAGGCAAGGCGCTGAAAATGGAAAAACAATTACAGGACGGCGGAAAAAACGGCACACGGGTCAAGTGAAGCCTCGAACACGCTAGCAGCAGCGTGGGCGGGAGTCAGAGGCAGGAGACAGCAGGTTGGTGCTGCGGACGTGGGGGGCAAGCTCAGGACCTAAAACACCTCTCTCCACTTAAAGACCTCAGTATACCATTTCCAGATGTTGGAACCAGCTGCTCTGTACAAGCTCATGGATATCTGTTGTTGTGCCAGATCTGTGAATCTGTTGCTCACCATATTGGCTTTGGTCCATGGAAATAAACCCAGCAGACAAACTGCTGGAGTATACGAAACAGGCCTATTCGTGGCCATGTTAACAAACTGATGTACTTTGTTGCAGTAGTTAGCTAGCTCCAAACAGCTCCATGCCATGTTTAGGAAATCTCCCCCATTTCATTACAAGTAGGTCAAGTAGCTTGCACCCAGAGGAACCTTATTAAATCTCTTGGGGGTAATATATTAGTATTGGAGCAGTTTGAACCTAGAGTGCCGTAAAACCTTGAAAGTGTACTGTTGAATGTTTAACCAGTCGCCCTTAGGAGAGGTACTAAGCCCTCTACCCACTTGTTGTATATTGTTGTCAGATCAAACTTGGATTGCTGTTTTGGCGATCTATATGGTAAGGTAATTGCCTTGTGTCTACCACTGTACTGTATCAAACTTGCTCTTCTATTATGCCCCCAGTCTGTAGAGGTACTTCCCACTTACTGGCCGCAGCCAGCATCTCCTCTGTACTTATATGCCGGCCTGGTTAGCATGTTAACAAGTCAACAACTTTCCAGACCCTAAAACATAAGAGATTTCCAGCTCACCCTGCTTGCAGCAAGACAAAGGCACTGCAGACCTGAATGCTGTTTCAGCCATTGAATGTAGAGGTGCCTCTGAAATTATTGTGGTCCGTCTTTATGGGAACTTTTTGCCTTTTGCTGGAATTTATATTTTGGCTTTTGCTTTCTGTGTTCTTTCCCCCCATCTAACCAGTAATAAAGTGCCTGTGCTCCCCTGTTAACTATGGTTAAATTGCCCCTAGTGTATGATATAAAAAGTGCACTCAGAGCCTGGAAGTTAAGCCACTTGTGGACTGCAGCACCTGTTGTGTCATCAACTATAGTGACTATGCAAACATAACTGCAGGCCTAGTCTGTGGAGCTACCTTTTGCAGTGCTCACTGCAACCTTTTAAAATACCATTTTTGAAAGGTCAAAACCTCCTTATTAAATATTAATAAGTCATGTCTATATAGGCTTTATAGCCCTAAGGCAGGGTGCATGGTATCTCAAAGTGTGACGTGTACAAAATTGTTACCCTCTCCCTACAGTGACAATGCCCCAAAAGATATTTTCACTGTGGTAAGCCTTACTGTCCTGTGAGGAAAATCCGAGTAGAGATTAAAATAATAATACTGATAAGATGAGAAAGAGAGTGTCTAGAAAACAATTACATTTCTAATATTAATAGTTATTAAACATTTAAATCAGTGGTGATGTCATGTTTTTAATAAATATTAAGGAAAAGTAACTTGTAGAACTGTCCAAAAGTTAATTAGCATAAACCTCCACTAGCCCTCTGCCAGTGCTCAAGCCTTGAACTGGTGTGTATGATGTGTGATATTGTTTACCTGAAGCAAACAATAGGCAGACCAGAATGGGCAGGGCTGACTCCTCTGAACTCAACAGAATATACAGCATGGGAGCTGGCTGTGGGCCTCCTTTTGACAGCACACAGTCAAATCCTATTTGACATATCTGTTTAGCCACATGTGAAACGTCAAAGGGAGAGACCAGGATGTCTCCTACCAGACTTCTGTCTCTAGGTTTGTTGTTGGTACAATTTTTGCTTCAAACTGGACTGTTGCATTAGATGTGGGAGGGAACTAGAATTACCATAGTACAACTCCCCTCCCCAAGACCGCCACCCTTAGAGCCCAGGTTTTGTGGCTGAAGAATTTCACCGTCTTGAAAATGCCAGGACACATGGCATTTTGGACCTGTTTGTAGTAGGCCAGACAAGAACTGCTGCAAAAAAGGGCAGGGTTACTCCTGGGAACTTTCACCTCATTAGTTAGGACATGCACAGGAGTCACCCAATCTCAGGCAAAATGCGGCACCTGCCAGCACTGACTTCAGAACACTTTCTGGACTTGTAGTAGATCAGAAGAGGACTCCACCAGGTGGCTGTGACCTGAGAGTATCCCTACAGGACTGGACCTAATCCCTCTTGTCAACAGGATAATAAAGTGGACTCCAGGGGTAAGTTGGACAACCACCTGTTTGACTATAGTTAGATAGCAACTTGCAAGAAGCGTTTTCCTGGATGTATCCAGTGGCAACTGAACCTGCATTACACCCTACAGGTTGGCCTCTTTCTGACGCCCTGTGAGTCTCTAAGTGCCTACCCTGAGGCCCAGGAGATTTAGGACTGTACTCCTGTGGTTTATTGGGGCTTAAAAAACTTAGTCGGAAAGTAAAATCTTTGACCAGGACAAACCTGGTTGGTGTGTCAGACCCACTTTCCATTGCAGTGAGACTGAAATTGTGCCTAGATAACAGTCTACCGGGCCATATATTATTATTATTAGTGCTTTTTGGTGCTCTATTCAGCTTTTTAAAAAAATCCTATTTCTGCTTCCCCTTACTGGATTTGTTATTTTGGTGTCATTGTGTTTATTACACTTTTCTCTGTATTTCGAATTCGGTTTAGGATTTTTGTTTGGCGTTCTTTACACAGTGCGCTAAGTTAAGGATGTATGCTCTGTGAAGTAGCTACCAGGGCTTGAGCTCAGGTTAATTTAGTGACTTGAAGCATTCATCCTGTTTTTTTTATTTTTTTAAATTATTATTCCTTGAGGTCGGTAGTCACCCACCCCAAATAATATTTTTTTTTTACAAAAGCTGTCTGCAATGTTGTGCTGTTAGGAAGATGGGTAGGTTGTAGTAAATTTGTCTGGGAAGATGGCGGCCACCCAGTCATCACTTGTACTCCTGGCCAGGCATGCTGTCTGGCAATCCAGAGCATTGAGTCCTAATATACTGGTTCTGTACTTATAATGTATTTTTGTTGCATGTAAAAGGAGGTTCCCATGTTTGTAATTGCCTTTGCAACTAAAGTTACACCCTTAAGTCGGCCACATTCTAAAGAAGCTTTATAGTCGGAGTTCTGGCTGCCTCAGGAAGGAACTTTCCAAACTAGTTAGAAAATAGACCAAGAACCCGTACTTTGTTATTTTTCATCCATATTGCCATTGGTTGTAGAATTTTACTATCTAGCCTTTGAGCCCTTGCATCTGTCCCATTACATTACACTGTCCATCTGCGGACAGTGATGTTATTGTAAGGATTTTTGGGGCCCTGGGCAAGACGTTTTGGGGCCCTCCGTTTTTTACAACTTAAAATTTTATAACACACTTTTGCAAAAGTTGTAGCCCATATGTTTCCAAAAAAACAAACAGAAACTGATTTCACACATAATCAGTTGAAATATGTCTTCCAAGGCCCCCAGAAATCCTTAATAGGACACTGGGCAAAGAGAGGCAATGGCAGAGGTAGGCAAAGAGAAGTGAGATTCAGACAAAGAACACACAGAGGTGAGCTAGAGAGCAACAGTTTACATTTTCTAGGGGGACCCTTGAAATGTGGGGGCCCAGGCAGTTGCCCACTTTCCAATGCCTTAAAACGCCTCTGCTTGTGGGTCTCGGTGCTCAACTCATTTCATTTGACGTTTGAATGGCTGTGTGACAAATTTAAATCTATTAAAGCTGCACACCTCTTTTACAATCTTCATTTCTCTCTCTCTCTCTCTCTCTCTCTCTCTATATATATATATATATATATATATATATATATATATATATATATATATTCCATTCTGCCAAGGGAGCAGAAGAGTTCTATTCGAAACCATAATTCTTCCAGAACAGACTGAGGCAGATCACCTTCCTATTTCCCCCGTTGTGGCTCACTAGATTTGCATGGCTGTCTTGATGTAAGTTCTTCAGCAAGTCTTGCAGTGGCCTTGTTATTCTCTATAGTTGCAAGTTCCGGCTAGCTGTTTACTACATTGCTTCAAAGCTTTGTTGAGGCAAACAAAAATGCGTCACCAATTTGTATGAACCCTGTCCTCATAGCTCCGAGAGGCAGTCTTCTTGCCTCAGTTTTCTTGGTCTGTCCCCACCGTTCACATATAGGGGCATTGTGACAGGTCACGTAGCGCAGATCCGAAGGAGTACCCTGGGGGCACTGCCGGCAGCAGTGACGCTGACCCGGAAGAGGTGGGATCGGCTGCAGCGTGGGTTCGCATGCCGGACACGAAACATAGAGGGTTTTTAAAACCAGAGCGGGAAACGATAAAGGAGGAGTCGTTTTCTTTTCTCCAGAGAAAAGAAAGACGAAACTGGATCAAGAAGAGGAAGACATACCAGAAAAGAGAGAGAGAAAGGAAGAGAAATACAAAGAGACACCTGTATATAAAGACTTTAACATATAACGTGAAGTAAAATAAATAAAAACCCTTAAACTCTACAACATCTACAAGCCTCCATTATTCTCACCCTGTGTAGAAAAGTACCATCTTGCCTGGCATGTTACCCCCATTTTTTACTTGTATGTATGTTTTGTTTTTGCCTGTGTCACTGGGATCCTGCTAGCCAAGACCCCAGTGCTCATAAGTTGTGCCCTGTATGTGTTCCCTGTGTGGTGCCTAACTGTATCACTGAGGCTCTGCTCACCAGAACCTCAGTGTTTATGCTCTCTTTGCTTTTAAAATTGTCACTGCAGCCTAGTGACTCATTTTACCAATTCTGATTGGCACACTGGAACACCCTTATAATCCCCTAGTATATGGTACCTAGGTACCCAGGGTATTGGGATTCCAGGAGATCCCTATGGGCTGCAGCATTTCTTTTGCCACCCACAGGGAGCTCAGACAATTCTTACACAGGACTGCCACTGCAACCTGAGTGAAATAACGTCCACATTATTTCACAGCCATTTTGCACTGCACTTTAGGTGCAAAGTTACTTAGTGTGAGGGCACACTGGCACTAGCCAAGGTGCCCCCACATTGTTCAGGGCAATTTCCCCAGACTTTGTGAGTGCGGGGACACCATTACGCGCGTCAACTACATATAGGTCAATACCTATGTGTAGCTTCACAATGTTAACTCCGAACATGGCCATGTAACATGTCTAAGATCATGGAATTGTCCCCCCAATCCAAATCTGGTATTGGGGTGCCAATCCCATGCATCCCCTGGGGCTCCAGCATGGACCCCGAGTACTGCCAAACTAGCTCTCTGGGGTTTTCTCTGCAGCTACTGCTGCTGCCAACCCTCAGACAGGTTTCTGCCCTCCTGGGGTCTGGGCAGCCCAGTCCCAGGAAGGCAGAACAAAGGATTTCCTCTGAGAGAGGGTGTTACACCCTCTCCCTTTGGAAATAGGTGTTAAGGGTTTGGGAGGAGTAGCCTCCCCCAGCCTCTGAAAATGCTTTGAAGGGCACAGATGGTGCCCTCCTTGCATAAGCCAGTCTACACCGGTTCGGGGAGCCCCCAGCCCCTGCTCTGGCGCGAAACTGGACAAAGGTGAGGGGAGTGACCACTCCCCTGTCCATCACCACCCCAGGGGTGGTGCCCAGAGCTCCTCCAGTGTGTCCCAGACCTCTGCCATCTTGAATGCAGAGGTGTGAGGGCCCAATGGAGACCTCTGAGTGGCCAGTGCCAGCAGGTGACGTAAGAGACCCCTCCTGATAGGTTCTTACCTGGTTAGGTAGCCAGTCCTCCTCTCAGGGCTATTTAGGGTCTCTCCTGTGGGTTTCTCTTCAGATAACGAATGCAAGAGCTCACCAGAGTTCCTCTGCACTTCTCTCTTCAACTTCTGCCAAGGATCGACCGCTGACTGCTCCAGGACGCCTGCAAAACCGCAACAAACTAGCAAGAAGACTACCAGCAACATTTGCACCTTCATCCGGGGTTTAGTGGGCTCCTGCCCCCCTGGACACTTGCGTGACTCTTGGACTTGGTCCCCTTCCTTTGCAGGTCCTCAGGTCCAGGAATCCGGCTTTCGTGCTTTGCAGTCAGTTGTTACCTTTGCAGAATCCTCTATCTCGACTTTTTCTGTCTTTCTGGGGTAGTAGGGTAACTTTACTCCTATGTTTCAGGGTCTTGGGGTGGGGTATCTTGGACACCCTTAGTGTTTTCTTACACTCCCAGCGACCCTCTACATACTACACTAGGCCTGGGGTCTATTCGTGGTTCGCATTAAACTTTTGGAGTATATGGTTTGTGTTGACCCTGGGCCTATTGTCTCCTATTGCATTCTATTGTGTTCTACAGTGTTTGCACTACTTTTCCAAGTGTTTTACTTACCTGATTTTGGTTTGTGTGTATATTTGGTGTATTTTACTTACCTCCTAAGGGAGTATATCCTCTGAGATACTTTTGGCATATTGTCACTAAAATAAAGTACCTTTTATTTTTAGTAGCTCTGAGTATTGTGTTTTCTTATATCGTACTATATGATATAAGTGGTATAGTAGGAGCTTTGCATGTCTCCTAGTTCAGCCTAAGCTGCTCTGCTATAGCTACCTCTATCAGCCTAAGCTGCTAGAACACTAGTAATCTACTAATAAGGGATAACTGGACCTGGCACAAGGTGTAAGTACCATCAGGTACCCACTATAAGCCAGGCCAGCCTCCTACACCCTGTCACAGGCATATTTACGAGGAGGTTGCGCCACCCTTGCGTGTTTTTTTTTTTTTTTAGGCATTTGCTGCGCATTCAATGCTCCATATTTACAAAATGACGCATTAGGCCCAGTTTGTTAGTTTTTGTAAGCCTACGTAAAAAAATACCTATGTTATAACTAGCTGCACCACGCGGTTTTTAATGTATGCAGGGTAGGCGTTCCCTCGTAAATTCTCACTCACAGCTGATACAGTGATATTTACGAGTTTGACAGTGTGCGACGCATCTTTATGATGTCACTTTCAGCCTCTGTAGCCCATGCGTAGGGAATGATGCACTGGCTGTGTAATAGGAATCTGACCAGCTGAAGTCACTTAACACACTGTAATAAGTAATAAAATACCACCCTGTCAGCTACAATAGGCCTACATATGTAACAGTCATGTTATAGGTCCCCTTGACCAACCTGGGACGGTGGCACCTGAGATATTAACATCCACTGCAGCAATGCAATGTGAGTCTGTACTCCATGTAAGGGACAGGCGAAGATTGTCGCATATCTATTATGTCACACATACTTAGGTCTCTACATACTCATAAGTAGACTATGCCTACTGTAATGTGACACATAGCCATACTCATTGTCTGCATTACATCCAGGACCAATGTAATAGATTACAAGATTACTTTGCCACCATTTTACATTCTATTACATTGGTCCCTACACATTAGGCTACTTGTGTTCATCAGAACTGACACATCACCTATGTTTTTTTACACATTGCTGAAGTTGCACTTGTCTTAAACCCAACTTTAGCAATGTGCCACTTTTGGCCCTGATGTGTTGCAGCATCCTTCCCACTGATGCGTCGGAACTTCGCAGCACAAGTAATTTTGATGCATTGCTGCCATAGCGCAGCGATGTGTCATTGTAGAAAGCTGTGTTCTGGTTGCAGCACCCTGAAGGGCACTGGGTTCCTGCTGACCAGGTCCCCAGTGCCAGTGTTCCTTCCCCAAAATAAGACATTAGGTCACTTGATCCCTAAGTGGCCAGGCCCTTTTAGCACCTCTGTAAGTCCCTGGTAAATGCTACCTCTGGTATTTAGGACGTAGGTGTAGGAAAATGGCTCCCTGTTGCAGTTACCCCTCACTTTTTGCCTGAAATTGATGCTGACTTGACTGAGAAGTGTGCTGGGACCCTGCTAACCAAGCCCCAGCACCAGTGTTCTTTCACTTAAAAATGTACCATTGTTCCACAATTGGCACATCCCTGGCACTCAGATAAGTCCCTTGTAAAAGGTATCAGGGGTACCAAGGGCCCTGTGACCAGGGAAGGTCCCTAAGGGCTGCAGCATGTGTTGTGCCACCCTAAGGGACCCCTCACCTAACACATGCAGACTGCCATTTCAGATTGTGTGTGTTGGTGGGGAGAAAAAGGCAAAGTCGACATGGCATCCCCCTCAGGATGCCATGCCCACAAAAATACTGCCTGTGGCATAGGTAAGTCACCCCTCTAGCAGGCCTTACAGCCCTAAGGCAGGGTGCACTATACCACAGGTGAGGGCATAGCTGCATGAGCAATATGCCCCTACAGTGTCTAAGTACATTCTTAGACATTGTAAGTACAGTGTGGCCATATTAAGTAGATGGTCTGGGAGTTTGTCAAAATGAACTCCACAGCTCCCTAATGGCTACACTGAATACTGGGATATTTGGTACCAAACGTCTCAGAATAATAAACCCACAATGATGCCAGTGTTGGATTTATTACAAAATGCACACAGAGGGAATCTTAGAAGATGCCCCCTGTATTTTACCCAATCCTTCAGTGCAGGATTGACTGGTCTGTGCCAGCCTGCCACTGAGACGAGTTTCTGCCCCCCTGGGATGAGGGCCTTTGAGGGCTCTCTGAGGACAGAAACAAAACCTGTACTGGGTAGAGGTGCTTCTCACCTCCCCCTACAGTAACTGTAACTCCTGGCGGTGAGCCTCAAAGGCTCATGCCTTTTGTTAAAGCACCCCAGGGCATCCCAGCTATTGGAGATGCCCACCCCTCCGGCCACTGCCCCCACTTTTGGCGGCAAGACTGGAGGAGATAATGAGAAAAACAAGGAGGAGTCACCCACCAGTCAGGACAGCCCCTAAGGTGTCCTGAGCTGAGGTGACCCCCGCCTTTAGAAATCCTCCATCTTGAGTTTGGAGGATTCCCCCAATAGGATTAGGGATGTGCCCCCCTCCACTCTGGGTGGAGGCACAAAGAGGGTGTAGCCACCCTCCAGGACAGTAGCCATTGGCTACTGCCCTCCTGATCTAAACACACCCCTAAATCTAGTATTTAGGGGCACCCAAGAACCCAGGAGATCAGATTCCTGCAACCTACAACAAGAAGGACGACTGCTGACCTGAAAGCCCTGCAGAGACGACGGAGACAACTGACTTGGCCCCAGCCCTGACGGCCTGTTTCCAGACTCAAAGAACCTGCACAGCGGTGCATCTGACAGGGACCAGCGACCTCTGAAGCCTCAGAGGACTGCCCTGAAACTCGAAGGACCAAGAAACTCCCGAGAACAGCTGCACTGTTCACCCACAGCAACATTTTTGCAACAAAGAAGCAACTTTTAAAGAACTCACTCTTCCTGCTGGAAGTGTGAGACGTCACCCTCTGCACCCGACAACCCCGGCTCGAGCTCCAGAGAACCAACACTACAGGGAGGACTGCGACCTCGTGAGTAACCCGAGACGACCCCCCCCTGGACCTCCACAGCGACGCATGCAGAGAGAATCCAGAGGCTCCCCCTGACCGTGACTGCCTGCAACAAGGAACCCGACGCCTGTACCAAGCACTGCACCTGCAGCCCCCAGGACCAGAAGCAACCGAACTTCAGTGCAGGAGTCACCATCAGGCGACCCTCTGCCTAGCCCAGTCGGTGGCTGGCCCGAGAAGCCCCTCTGTGCCCTGCCTGCACCGCTAGAGTGACCACCAGGTCCCTCCATTGTTTTCTATTACAATCCTGATGCCTGCTTTGCACACTGCACCCGGCTGCCCCTGTGCCGCTGAGGGTGTGATTTGTGTGCCTACTTGCCCCCACCCCCCCCAAGTGCTCTACAAAACCCCCCTGGTCTGCCCTCCGAAGATGCAGGTACTTACCTGTTGGCAGACTGGAACTGGAGCACCCCTGTTCTTCATAGGCGCCTATGTGTTTTGGTCCCTCATTTGACCTCTCCACCTGACTGACCCTGTGTTGCTGGTGGGGTAACTTTGGGGTTGCCTTGAACCCTCGACGGTGGGCTGCCTATGTCCAGGAACTTGAATGTGTAAGTGCCTTACTTACCTGAAAAACTAACCATTGCTTACCTCCCCCAGGAACTGTTGATTTTTGCACTGTCGACTTTTAAAATAGCTTATTGCCATTTTAACTAAAACTAGGTATGTTACTGCTCTAATTCAAAGTTCCTAACTTTCCTGTGTGGAATACCTTGCATTTTATGTATTTACTTGAATCTTGTGGTTCTAAAATAAATTAAGAAAATATATTTTTTCTATATAAAAACCTATTGGCATGGATTAAGACTTTGAGTGTGTGTTCCTCATTTATTGCCTGTGTGTGTACAACAAATGCTCAACACTACCCTCTGATCAACCTACTGCTTGACCACACTACCACAAAATAGAGCATTAGAATTATCTAATTTTGCCACTATCTTACCTCTGTGGGGAACCCTTGGACTCTGTGCACACTATCTCTTACTTTGAGATAGTATATACAGAGCCAACTTCCTACACTAGATACTAAAGAGGGCCCCTAACAGTTGCAGCATAACCTGTGCCACTCTAAGGGACCCATCAACAACTTCATCCAGACTGCTTTTGCAGGCTGTGATAAGGTGCTCTCAATAGTGAAAACACAACATGGCACACAGTGTGTGCTATGCCCCCTAAAATACTGCATGTAATATTTGTAAGTCACCCCTACAGCAGTCCTTTCAGCCCTAAGGCAGGATGCATTATATTACATGTGTGTGCTTGTCTGCAAGAGCAGATATGTCTCTGTTATGTCTTTGTTGATTCTTAGACATAATAAGTGTGTAGGGGAGCTATATTAAATACATGTGCTGGACACTGGTCAGTACGAGCTTCCCAGCTACATGATGGCTTCACTGGAACTAGGAATGTTTGGTATTAAACCTCTTATATTAAGAAACCCTCCCTGATTCCAGTGATGGATTTATTAATACATGCACCCAAAGGCACCTTAGAGATGCCCTCTGGAAACTGCTGGTGGGCTCACTGACTAGTTCTAGCCAGTCTACTACCAACAGATGAGATTCTGACCCGCATGGTTGGGAGCCTTTGCTCTCTGGAGGTCAGAAACCAAGCCTTCTCTGGCAGGAGTGTTATATACACCTCCCAGCAAGATGACCTGCACATTTGAATTCCAAGGCAGGAGGCTTTAAAGAAGCCCAGCTCCTTTGGTATGCAAATCTGGCCTTCCTCAGAGGAAGATGCTGACTCCGCAGGATTACCCCCTGTGGACTCCCAGTGGCATCTGCAGCCTGTTTCTCTACCACCCTACTCTCCCCCCTTCCCCCCCCCCCTTCACCGCAACTGCCTCCGGTGATGTAGAGCTGACGATCCACTGCATCTCTGCTTCTGGACACCCCGGACTGAGAAGAGGATGAAGGAAGCTGGCTCTTTATATAGTGGTCCAAGATGAGTTACACTGTGCAAAGAGTCCAAGCAATCCCCAGAAATATCACAGAAGCACAAATGACATCCCAAGTGCTCTCTTTTTGGGTAGTTTGGTCATGCAGTTAGGCATATCAGAGGATAATGCTAAGCATGTGAGGCACACACACAGGCAGTGAGACACACTCAGTAAAGAAGTCCAACACCAATTTATAAAAATAACACAGACTTCTATATACATTTTGGTACCAAGATCTCCATAATCAATTTCGAGTTATGTATTTTTAGAGTTTTCAAAAGTTGACTATGCATTTTTCAGATGCGGCAATGTTAACCTGTAGTACAGTGATTTACGGGTCAAGTCTCTTAGTTTTAAGGTAAGTATGGGGCAAGTTCCAAAGCCACACCAACAGGTCACTTCGGGAGGCTCTGGGGCATCCTGGTGCAGAGGTGTCTTATGGCATTGTGTGTCCCATGCACGTTAGTAGGGATGAGTGTGGTCACAAAGTTGCTGCAGGGATGGACAGAGTCCAGTCTGGGAAAACCACCAAGGGGGTTCAAGTCTTGTGATGCTCGGGGACATAGGGATACTAGTGGTCCTCTCCTCTGTCTGATGCGTCCAGGTGCAGAGGTAGTTTGGACCGTCAGGTTTGTCGTCACTGGGGTCGGACGCGGTGGGCTCACAGAAACAGGCTGCAGGTGTAGACTTGCGGTCCAGTCTGACTGAACCAACAAGTGGGCTCCGGTCTCACAAGCCTGAGGAACGTAAGGACTCTTTACACAGTGTACCTCTTTTTGGTCCCCTATATAAAGAGCCAGCTTTCCAGAGTAGTTTCTTGTACATATGCCCCATAGTTTTCTCCAACTCATGCATTCAGACCTTTTTTCCCCCCTAAATATTTCTCCCGTTCTGAACAGGATTAATTTGCCCCTTTGACAGCCAGTATTTTAGTTTTATGAAACAGGGTTATATTAAGCACAAGAAAATTGTTTCTATTGACGTTTGGTTTAGAAATCTTAACTGTGTTACTTTTGTTGGCTTCATCGTTTTTGTGTGTGTCTAGAATGTATTTCTGGCAACCATTGCCATTTGGCCAGTGACAAAGGGATCATATTATCCTTTGGGGTGAATGTTTTTAAAAATATAGCTAGCTAACATATCTGACAATGCCAGTTGTACACCAGTTCGTTAAAAAGCAGTCCTAATGGCAAATTGCAGTATTGATGATGGGTTTTCAGAGTGTGGCAGTACTTAGTAATTTGACAACTCAAGCAAATGGCTTTGGACCTTCATTCTGGACCTGGCCTCCTAGCCAGTAGGAGTTTTGAAGCCTCTGCACGCTGCTTATAGAAGGCAGTGCAGGATGTGCAAAGCACTTTCACCATTTGTATAAATCTGTCTTAACTTTGACTTTTCTTTCTGCTCCTGTTTTCAGAGTTCGGAGTTCATTTGGCGGAGTTAACTGTCGACCCACAGGGAGCACTTGCCATTCGACAAGTGAGTTTTAGTATTACATGTCTATAGTTATTTTCTTCACTTCACCTTCCTTGTTATTTGTGCATGTTTTATCGCATCTCTAAATACAAACTACTTCTAGAGAGGCAATATACTCACAAAATAAGCTGGTCAGTAAATCCATTGGGATTGCCCCTCTGGGTGTAGTCCACTAATATGTTCATAATTTCAGTGTTGGCTTTGTTTCCCAATGCCTTTAATTTAAAGCCTTAATCGTGCGCTGGGTTCCCGAGAATGGTACCTTGCCTGGTTTTAATTTTCTCTTGCAGGAACAAAGAACAGAAATGTAGAAAACTGCCTCCATCCTGAATTTTAGTGTTTGAAGGTGCTCTTTTAAGTGATAACAGATACAAAGGAGGCTCAGTAAAATAAAGTGTTTGTCTGTGATCACACAGATTAGTCAAGCAGGGAACCTGGGATTAATCCAGATTGTCCAGTGTCACGCTGTGCATTTCGGCCACTAGATAGGTAATCCTTTTTTCTGCCATCAGAGGTTAAGCTTTGTCCTTATTTGTTGGAGGATTGAATTTGAGTGTGCTTGGTATGCAGAACCTACATTTTATTTTTAACAGTTTTGTATAGTACCAGTCTTGCCCAATGACATAAGAGCTGCACAACAGACAAAATCTGTGTTACACTTTTTTCAGCACAGATAGACTTGCTAGGATTCAAGGATGCTATGCCAAGGCCAGGATTAGAACCTGGGTCCCCAGATTACATGGTTGTCTGCTGTAGTTACTAGGCCACCTTGCCCCCTATAAAAGCTTGGCACATTTTGGCTTTGAAGTTCCCAGAGGACCTTCAGCTGAGCCAGGGCTACACATCAGCCTTGAGCCTGACTCAAGCTTTTAGTTGTTTTCTTCTCCTAGAGAAGGCTGCTAACTGTGACTTCATTTATTCTGACTTTTCTACTCCAGCCAAAGAGGTACCCCCAGCCATGAATTAACTTTCTTGAAATGATCTAGCTAGAGAATCCATTGTTGTGGGACTTAATGTAA
Organism: Pleurodeles waltl; assembly: GCF_031143425.1. Lineage (NCBI taxonomy): Eukaryota > Metazoa > Chordata > Amphibia > Caudata > Salamandridae > Pleurodeles > Pleurodeles waltl. The sequence continues at coordinate 660,512,494 of NC_090445.1, read as the reverse complement.
ACCTGCAAGTTTTCCCTAGTGGTGTGCACTATGCCTACAGCATACTTAGTATATATGTACCATTAACCCATTCCTTTGACAACAATTTGTATAACCAGACAAAAATAGCTGTCAATCAAAGGATTGGTGCTTGTTTTCTTGGAATTCTGTGGTAAAAGCATGCTACTTATTATCCTGGCATTGGGTATTACCAGTCCCATGTTTACAGCATGTGCTATGTTTTTGAGGAGGCATTCTGACATATGGTTCATAGTAAGACTTCCATTGCTTGTAGAAGACTAAAGTGGTTCATGTGAAATCAGTAAGATCTGTGGAAGAGTCACAATAAGGGAGGTCCTTATGTGCAACCTGTTGTGTGTAAAGTATGTAACATAGGAATTGCTCACTTAGTTTATTTCCTGTCTTTACTAAAACAATGCACTTTTCCCTTGGCTGTAGGGCATTTGGTGGGTATACTACATATTGTGACAAATGTACACTGAACTTATTTTGAAGGTCCTTTCTCGTTGAATTGAACGGCCCCTTGCGTAATGGTACCTTCCCATTAAGGCCTGTGTAAACATTCAGGGCTCTGTGCAACAGACTTTTAGTTTTCTGTTCCCGAAATTTGCCTTTGCCATCTGCTAGGTATTTTACTATTAGTCATCCCGCTATATTTGGGATCATGAGCAGTATGGTCTCTTGATCTTTCCTTAAACCATAAGTTTCCTTAAACCATAAGTTTCCATAAGTGTCCTTAAACCATAGAGTGCTGATTTCCAACGTTTTCCAATTGTTAGGGGTATATTACCAAATAAAAGAAAAACTGAATAGTGCATGTTTGAATCTTAAATCTGATGTTTTTCTTTTCTTTCCAGCTTGCATCCGTTGTTCTGAAACAGTATGTAGAAACTCACTGGTGCTCCCAGTCTGAAAAATTTAGGTCACCAGAGACCACTGAAAGGGTATGTATTTGCTTTGCCATAAACCAATTACATACTTCCTGGTGCACTAGGTTAGATGTTCGGGTTTGCTGATAATGAGAAACTAATCTGTGACTTGACTTGGCTATGGTGAAAGTAATTGTATATTTCTGGCCCTCCCCTGATCCCAACTCTGGGTGGACATCTTTTGACATAATGTTGAAACTGCTTATGCTTCCTTTTAACCTGTGTCTTAAACCAAACCCTGCCACGCACAAAGCACTGGAAAATAGTTAGAAATTGGAGCAACCATGTCTATTCTATTTAGTTGCCTGGAGGGAATTACTGCTTTGTCTGCATGATCACAGCCTGAGGGCTTGCAAGCATGTTTGTAAGCATCTCTGAGTAAAATATGACCTTCATTGTTGTAGTGTAAGAGTGTCTCAGGTTGATCCAAATTTAAGTGGCATGATATCGGCCATACAGGTGTTAAGAAATTCAGATTCTCAGTTACACCTACTATCATAACATTGTAGGAGACACCGGGATAGTTGTGAAATTAGAATTTAGTTGTGTCCGCGAACTTCAGTTCTACTGTAACAGGAGTGTACAAGAGGTAGATAACATGACTGATGTAGTCTTGCCCCATATTAGCTGATCCGTGGTGCCTTGGTTGCCTTGTATATTAAAGCAGGGGGTCTCTGATTTTTTCCTTCCAGCTCCACAACTGACCAAAGCTGCTGTCTAATATTCTATCAAAGCAATCATGTCTGACTAGCTTTACTGGGTGCAAACGTCCACATTCCCTAGTACCTGAAGTTTCTAACTACGATGACTAGCTAAGTGTGTTAGTTGCAAGTGGGTGAAAACCAATCAAGCAAGATATTTGACACTTGTTTTACCTCATGGTGTATAATTCCTGGAGTCCAGTTAGTGTCAGCTCAAATAGGTATACTATAGAAGAAGCATGCATAGAGTGTGAAGTATTTGATGCCCTCATCTATTCAACAAATACTGTGTAATTGCTACTAGGTGACACCTATAGCGTTTATTTATTTCGCTGGTCTTTCTGATTAGGAGCTGGTAGACACTCTAAGCCTCAGTGATCATCATTCATATCTCAAGCACACAGGCATTTAAATATGACCTGTCAAAATGTTACTGCTTCGCAGGACGAGATGAGTTCTCCTGAAGAGATTCTCTTTCCGGAACCCAACAATCAAATGATATTGCTCTAGGTTACTGCTTATCTTTTTCTCTGTGAAACCCATACCTCCTAGTTGCAATTTGTAATTAATTTTAGTCCCAAATCAAGTCATGTTTGCTAATTTCTTGGACAGAATTAAAGATGAATCCCAAGGTTTGAAAAATGTGTAATTGTTTGCTTGGGCGTGCAGTTTTATAAACATATTTACTTATCCAAGGAATTGGGTGGTACTTATATCTGTCCTGTAAAAAAACAAAAAACAAACAAAATCCACCCGTCTCATTTAGTGCCGTGCAGTGAAGTAACACATCAATGACCGCTTTTTCAATAAAGGTGTGCATTGATAACACACTTGAATTATGCCAGGGCTCGTGCTATGTCAGGGTTTGATTTATAGTGTGGCTCTGACTATGCCACCTTCCACACTGTACTTAAGTATGAATATACCATGCCCATATTTAATTCTTATCTTGGAATATTTATAGGTTATGCATTGGCTCTGTTTATGCTGACTGATGGTAGGCTCTGAATATACCAACACTTGCATTATTCTGATTATAGCCTTACTCTTGATAAGATTGTTCTTATTGGAATATTGCTGTTTATATTTTTCTGGTGTGTCACAATAACTTGCGTACAGTAGATACACCAGAGCAGTTAGTCAATTTTACAAGACGTTACTGTGAATAAACCCAAATGACACTTGCGGTCCAGTGGCTACATTGCCAGTTGAGGATTAAGGAGCCTGCCCTTAGTCAGACCTTCTTCATTTGACCATATTGTGTAATTCTTGGGCAAACTACTTCTTTTTACTGTGCTTTAGTTCCCTGGTGTGCAGCTACAACTAAACTCTGCAAGTTCTTGTTAGAATAAATAAGTTATGGGTCAGATTCTGAAAGCTATTTACGCATGCATGCTTGGCTTACTAATGAAAAAGTTGGTTTTGTATTTGTCGCAGGATTTACTTAGGTGATTTTCATGTGAATTAATGTACTCATCTGGGTTTTTAGTTAAAAGGAAGTGGTTATATGTCTGGAGTGCTTTATTTAGTTTATTGACTCCTGAAAAACTACACCTTAATTGTTGTTAAACTCTCTCCAGTCACTTCTCACACTTATAAAAGGTTGATAATGTACTCCTGAGAAAGATTAACATGTGCATGTAGATATACTTGGCTGATTATATTTGGTAATGAGAAATAGGTAAGCAAACTTTTGTCTGGAAAACTTCCACTTGTTTTGAGGAATAATTCTGTAAGCTTTCATGAATTCTGAAAGCGTTCAGGGTCATGGTCATCGGCCTGTAAGTGCACTTTTACAACTTTCTTTAAGAATGTTGTATTTTTCACGTTTTCCCATGATGGCTTTACACTGATTCTCCATTACTGCCTTTAGTGCTGTCAGTGTTGTATAGATTTTTATTAGAAGTCACTTATTGTCTGTCCAAGAGCAGCAATTCATTTTCCGAAGATATTGCTAGTTAAACATACAGCAGTAGTGTAGGAAAGTACCCTCCTTCTTGACATGGTTACCCCCATTCTGTGTCCGCTGGGTTACTGCTAACCAGGACCCCAGTGGTTATGCTCTCTCTCTCCTCCAAATTATGTGTTTATGGTTGTACACTCCACAATTGGCACACTGGTGCCCCATATAAGCTCCTAGTATATGGTACCCATGTCATTGGGGAACCAGGGGGTCTCAGGACGCCATTTTTATGTGGATTCTGGACATAGGTCCCCACCTATGTCCAGCCACATAATAGTAACTCCAAACCTAGGCATGTTTGGTAACAAACATGTCGGAATCATACCCCAATACTGTAGCCAGTATTGGAAGTATGATTCCATGCACTCTGGGGCTCCTTAGAGGACCCCCAGTAGTGCTCCTACAAGCCTTCTGGTGATTTCCGGGCAGCCAAAGCTGCTGCCACCCCTGAGACAAGTTTCTGCCTTCCTGCTGCTTGAACAGCGCAAGCCCAGGAAGGCAGAACAAAGGATTTCCTGTGGGAGAGAGGGGTAACACCCTCTCCCTTTAGAAATAGGTGTTAGATGTCTTGGGAGGTGTAGCTTCCCCAAGCCACTGGTATGCTTTGAAGGGCGCATTTGGTGCCCTCCGTGCATAAACCAGTCTACACCGGTTCAGGGACCTCCAGTCACTGCTCTGGGGAAAAACTAGCCAATGGAGAGGGGAGTGACCACTCCCCTGTCTATCACCACCCCAGGGGTGGTGCCCAGAGTTCCTCCAGAGAGTCCCTGGGTTTTGAAATCTTGAATTCAAGGTTGACAGGGACTTCTGGGAGCATCTGAATGGCCAGGTCAGGCAGGTGACGTCAGAGCCCTCTCCAGATAGGTGGACACCTGGATAGGTGACCAATCCCTCCTTTCAGGGCTGTTTAGGGTCTCTCTCTCTCTTGGGTGGATCCTCAGATAAGGCTTGCAAGATTCCAGCAGGACTCTTCTGCAACCTTACTTTGACTTCTAGCCACTGGACCCTCCAGGAACCGGCAATCTGCATCCACGATGAAGACTCTGCTTGCAACATTGTTTCCACAGTTCCTTCCAACTTCTGCAACACGTCCCCAGCTGTGAATCCTCTGAGGGCGGCAAGTCTTCAGTCTGCACGAGAAGGAAGAATGCATCTCCCTTGGAGTGAAGGAGCCACTACCCTGCATCTGCAGGCACCAACTGCAACGACGATCAGCTGCATGGATCTTCTCCTCATCTTGAGCTGCGTGGATCCTGCATCATGGGTGGTGGTCTGGAGTAATCATCTTAGTCCTCCCTGCCGGCTGTCCAACTTTGGTGGAGGTAAGCCCTTGCCTTCCACGCAGGACAGTACCCAGTGCACCCCATCTCTTGCAACTACCAAGGCCTGTTTCCATCTGCTCCAAGGGATCTTCAGTCTCCATGTCGCCCCAGCCCACAGCACTTCTTCCTGCGATTCACAGCTCTCTGCGTGCTTCTCCTGCGACTTGGGACCCTTCTCCAGTTGTGCTGCGTGGGCTCCTCACCGACTCCTGGTTCCTTGTCCAGTGGCCTTCCTCTTTGTCCTTGGACTCTCTGCCTTGCTGAGGGACCCTTTACACTCTCCCCGTGGGTTGAGTCCTCCTGTACCTTGCTGGTCTCCGGTAGCTCCACTTTTGCTTCACCACAAATTCTGCCTTTGCCAAGGCTTGTTTGTGGCTTTTCCACCCCACTGACCGACTGCAATCATCCATCCAGCATGGAACGTCAACTGCATCTTCCTGGAACTATTCACCTGCTCCAGGGCTCCATTCCTGACTGTCTTCATCCTACCGTCGACCAACTCCTGCATCCACAGCTGGGTGGGTGGTAGCTCCTACTGGACTCTTCTGTGACTTCTGGGCATGGTCCCCTTCTTCCACAGGTTTTCCTCTTCAGGAATCCACCACTGGTTTCTTGCAGTCTTGCCTGGGTGTTGCATTTTCTTCTTTTCCTTCATTTTGGGTGGTTTGGAGAAAATCTAGTAATTTACCCCTTTCCTCCTTGTCACTAGGGGTCACTGTGGTACTTACCTTTGGGGTTTCCTAGTACCCCCAGCTCCCCTCTACACATTCCACTTACCTAGGTGGAGGGGAGTGGGGGGTCCTGTGTTCACATTCCATTTTTTAGTATATGGTTTGGGCTCCCCCTAGGTCACTATTGTCTATTTGCATTTGCACTGTTTTCTATCACTTTTAATGCCTATTGCTGATAACTAATGTACATATTTAGTGTGTCACTTACCTCCAATTAGAGGGCTGAGTTTCTAGTACTTTTTGTTATTGTCACTAAAATAAATTACCTGTAGTTTTGTTCAACTGAATGTTTTCTTTCATGTGTGTAAGTGCTGTGTGACTACAGTGGTATTGCGTGAGCTTTGCATGTCTCCTAGATAGGCCTTGGCTGCTCATCCACAGCTACCTCTATAGAGAGCCTGGCTTCTAGACACTGTCTACACCATACTAATAGGAGATACGTGGTATAAGGTATAAGTGCATCAGGTACCCACCACACACCAGGCCAGCTTCCTACAAGTAGGCAAGCCTTATCTTTTTTTTTTGTCTGAACAGATGACAAAATACAACAGACGGAACGGTCTTAATCCCACATTTGCCATTGCCTGCATGGAGCTTTTCAACTAGTCACAGGGAAAAACCATTGGAATTATCAGGGCATAAAATGAGAGTGCATATTACTCTTGTATTTCCACAAGCAGAGCTTATATTTACCTGTATCCAGTGAACAGTCTGAGACCATTAGAAATGTCCACACATTGCTAGAGTTTACGGACGTATGAACATTTTAAATTTAGAATTGCTGAGCTTGCGCCTCTCTGGTTTTCATGGGAGTACTCGCCATTACAGTAAAGCTGCATTAATGAGTCGTATATACAGTTTTTAACAACTTGTACAAAAGGATATATGTCTTGTGTCCGTTAGTAGAAAACGGTACTCTCGCTTTGGTTTGATAGGAATTGCAAACCCATTTTGGGTGACATCGATTAGCCTAATGCTTTTGTTTTGGGTAGCAAAAAAAAGCCCACTCCTTTTCTATCTTCCTGGCTGCCACTGCATGTGTCACTTTCTTTTCCTGGGCTCTTGATAATTTTTCACATATAATTCAGTGCTTCTGTTCTTCTCAAGTGCTCAGACAGAAGCAGAGCAACTACTCCAAAATCAGTGTAGTCAATGAAGTTATTTATCTTCTGCATCGAGGCGCACTATGTGCTTATTGGCTCTATTGTTGACTTGCTTCCACTGGCGGTGTGATGCGTGGATGGCTGCATGAAACTGGGTTATTAGTTGAGTGGGAGGTAAGTACCCAAATCAAGTAATAATCACAACCCTTATCAGGACGAACCCTTGAAGTCCCTCAAATAACCTGCTTCCAACCCCACAGGTAACTATGATACAGAGCAGACAGGCTTAACTTAAAGGCAATGTGTAAAGTATTTATTCAGTACTAAAGCAGTGATTTTCAGTTGAATTGCAAAACAATAAAAACCCCGAAACGAATTGGAAAAAGAATAGAATTTCATAAACAAAATTACACCAAAATGTGAAAAATCCTAAAATGTTTAATGTAAAAAATAATGTGGCAAGAAGCAGACAGTACCAGTAATAATCATTGGTGGCAGTAGAAGACGACATGGGTGCAATTTGACACTGATTGCGTTGGAGTGGATCAGATACACTAACCAGGGCCATTGTGAAATACCTTACCTTCCAACCTTAGTCCTTTAAGTCCCAGTCTACCACAAAAGTACACTTGTAAAAAAACCCAGGACCTAAGGGGAGGCACTTGGAGACCTCAGGGTGGCAAGTATAGGCCAACCGGAGGGTCCAGTTGCCACTGGTCATCTGGGTGGCTGCATGAAAAGGCCTTGTGTAGCTTGTTTAAATGAGTTTTCCCTGATGCGATTACTTTGTTTTCCACTTTTTCTAACTCATCCTAATCTTTTCATTATGTCTCCAAAACTGTATTGCTTTTGATATTGCAGGCGAAAATAGTCATCCGGCAGCTTCTTCCAAATGGACTAAGGGAGTCAATCAGCAAGGTGCGCTCCAGTGTGGCCTATGCAGTATCTGCAATAGCGCACTGGGACTGGCCTGAGGCATGGCCCCAGCTCTTCAGCTTGCTGATGGAGATGCTTGTTAGTGGAGATCTGAATGCAGTGCACGGAGCCATGAGGGTCTTGACTGGTGAGTCCCATGAGTGCTTAAGATCTAGCTGTATAGGGTTCTGTAAAGCCCAGTGCATGAAAGGAGGAGGAGGAGGAGGCGGTAGTATTGAGCCAGCCATATACTGTAGTAGTGACACAGTAGGTGGAAGCAACCACTTACTTACTGGAATGCACTGTTAAGGATGGGAGATACACACTTTAAAGCATGTTTAAATAGGAGTGAACATTGACTTGGCCATATGTAGAGTAAAAATGCACAAATTAGTATTGTAATTAATAAGCAATATTAATATTCTAGTGAAGAATTTTAAGTGCTTTATAATGTGTTGCAGTTCCACATGCTAAAAGAACAATGCTACAAACTCGGCGGTGTAACCACATTTCTCAGTTATTTTTGTGGTAAATACGGAGTGTATTTTAACCTCTTAGCTGCTGGGCCTAACCCCTGCCTCCCCCCAAACCCCCCCCCCCCCCCCCCCCACCCCCCCAGGCTGAGCCCTTTTTTGGCTATTTGGGGTAGTTTGCGCATAGGCCTTCATAACTTTTTGTCCACATAAGCTATTCACGCCAAATTTGTGTCCTTTTTTTCCCAACATCCTAGGGATTCTAAAGGTACCCAGAGTTTCTGGGTTCCCCTGGAGGAGACCAAGAAATTAGCCAAAATACACAGAAAATTTTGTATAACAAAGAAAAATAAAATGGGAAAGGGCTGCCGAAGAATGTTTGTGTTTTTTCCCTGAAAATGCCACCAACAAAGGGTTTGCGGTGCTAAAATCACTATCTTCCCAGCTTTCAGGAACAGGCAGAGTTGAATCAGAAAACCACATTTTTCAACACAATTTTGGCATTTTACTGGGAAATACTTCATTTCTACTATTTTTGGTGCTTCCAGCCTCCTTCCAGTTAGTGACAGGAATGGGTGTGAACCCAATACTGGATCCCGGAAAGCTAAGCATTTCTGAAAAGTAGACAAAATTCTGAATTCAGCAAAAGGTCATTTGTGTAGATCCTACAAGGTTTTCCTACAGAAAATAACAGCTGAAATAAAAAAAAAATATTGAAATTGAGCTGAAAAAAAAGCAATCTTTCTCCACGTTTTACTCTAACTTTTTCCTGCAATGTCAGACTTTTTAAAGCAATATACCGTTACGTGTGCTGGACTCTTCAGGTTGCAGGGATATATAGGGCTTGTAGGTTCATCAAGATCCCTAGGTACCCAGGGCCAATAAATGGGGGGGGAACCCCCCCCTCCTCCACCCGCCCCCTTGGTGTTGGCCACTGGTCGTGACCCGCACCAGGGAGGTTGCTGCGGGCATCGGCCACTGGCAGACGACCGCACTAAGGGGTTAAAACCATAGGCAGGCATCTGGACAAAACTGCTTGCAACACCTCACAGACCACTGAACTCTTTGTACCTCACGATGGCACAAAGAAACCACAGCAAGGAGAACAGAGCTCAAAATCGTTACAGGTTAAAAGAAAACATTAATGATGTTTACGGATGGGGTAGATTTTTTTTTAAGCAATAGCATGTAACCAATGCGATTTAGTTATTGATTTAAATTCTTAAAATTGACAAGTGAAGAAAACTGATAGCTTACCAAGGGTGGTTAAGGAAGCAATAAATTTGGTAAATTATCACACCTAAGTACTCAGTCTTGAAACTCCTAATGCTCGAGTTAGGTCAGAGGATTAAACGTGGTGCTTAGAACAAAGCTGCTACCATGTCATCAAAGCAATTCCCCAGCAAATAGGTCTGGGAACACTGAAGGTTTGTATCCAGTGTTCCAAAATAAGATAAAAGACAAAATGATTTATTACTTTTCGCCAATCTACTGCAGCATACGCCTCCCAGAACCCAAAATCATTAAAAAAAAAAAAAAACACAAAAACAAGCTCCAACTGACCTCATTTGTCTTTTTTGTTGTAATTTTGCAATTCTCTGGCGGTTCTAACAGAGCCACTTATCTCCCATGTCTGAATTAATTGAGGCCCTTTTGCTGTCACCATTGTCAGCCCAGGTGGGATGCTGTTTGCTTGAATGAGCCATGCCAGTGTTTCAAGCCTCTCAGGCTTCAGCCTATTACAATACATTGTTCCTATTTTTCCAAAGCATCACTTTAGAAAGTTTGTCAAAATGTTTCCATTCACAAAGTTTTTTTTTTCCTGTGACTGTTACTGTTGGGTACTTTTTAAAAATAAATGGTTGGAAATTCACTAATATAGCATATCACTATTTTTTTTTATTGGGATTTGTTTTTATATAAAAATGTGTATGCATTTTTATGTAATCCGAACAGTAACTCCAGAACAAAAACAACAAACTCACATGTGGTGTTTGTAGTATGCCATCACTGCTATAAGTGGTAGCTAAACCAGTTCTTTTTGACAGAGATAAAGGACCCCGGTAAAAGCTGAAGTCTGTCTTCCTTGTCTTCATCGGGAAGGCGTGAGGGTTCCTTATGGCTATAAAGTATAGTCCCCTGAAAAAGTACTAGGATGACAGCTAAGTAATTGTTCCCTCTGGGGAGCTTCATTACTAGTTGCAAGCGCTAAATAGAAAAGCAAGTCCATCTTCAACAAGGTGGAGGTCAACGCAAAGGGAAAAACATTTTACAGAGCTAACCGAAAAGGTTATGCAGAAAGGCTTGGCCCACTTGGGAGTTGACTCTGGAATCTGTCTCAAGACAGTAATGTCTTATGAAAATATGTATGGACTTACAGTAGCTGCCTTACAAATGCCTGTAATTGAAAATGTTTATCAATAATGCTATATTAGCAAGTCTATACTACACAAACCTGTCTTGCAAATCTGTAATCATCTATTCTTTTCAACTAACTATTTTGTTTGTACAGTGAACATTCATTGAAAACTTTCCTTTTGTTCTAGAGTTTACCCGTGAGGTGACAGACACACAGATGCCCCATGTTGCTCCAGTTATTCTTCCTGAGATGTACAAGATCTTTACAATGGCTGAGGTATATGTGAATTGCTTCATTTTGTTTAGAAAGCACTCTTACCAAAGTAGCAAGTACATTTTAAGGTAATGGTACAACATTTAGGTAGAATAGTGGTAACTGGCTCAAGGGATGCTGAGGGAAAAACTTTAAGTGGCACATGTTCTGCAAGACATCACAGCAAGATGACACAGAAGGAGAGCATTCCAAAGCTTGGGAACATGTAGAGATTTACCTCAAATAGGACTGGACACAAGGAGGGCAAGGGACAGAGAAGTGCTGGGTGCTAGGTAAATTAAGCTTCCTTGTGGGGGAGTGACTGTAAAAAAAAGAAGAGATTTGGAAGGTCAAGACCATGAAATGGTTTGTAGGCAATTTATAAAAAAGAATTTGGAAATACAGCTAACATTGGGGATCTAGGTATGCTGAAATATTAGTAGTAGCAGTAGGAAGTTGGAGAAAATAAGGGTACTAGCTGATTTCTAGATCGTTTGAAGGGCATGTACATAGAGAGCACCCAAAACCTAAAATCCTGACAGCCACTAAACAGGAGCATGAAGGTTTATTGATCTGACAATGGAAAAAAAACAAGTATTGTGGATTTTTGAAAGAAATATGTCTGTGTTGGATTCTATGTTTGGTGTGGAAATTAAAATGGAATGGCAAGTTATGGAGCTTGGAATAAGGAAACAGAATAGAGGTTGTAAGGGGATGTGCCCGAGGGGATGTAGCAGGTAAGCATATAATCTAAGTCATAGTGTTGAGAGTGTAATGACATCCAAGCGAGATTGACTGATGCAACAGGAGAATGTTGCACAGTGAATAGGCAAACGGGGAAAAAAATAGTTCATTGACTCCTCTACATAGAAATGATACTAAAGCTTGAACGAGGAAATATGCGCAGCAAGAAGAGTGTTGCATAGGGAAAGAAAAGAAGGTGAGCACTGAGAAGTCACTCCTGTGAGGACTAAGGTGAATGCTGCTGTCCGCAACGCTTTGAATTAAAAACTGAGAAGTCACATACACATGGGAGTAAAGGTGAGCGCCACTTTGCGCTGCGGCGTGTGCATAATAAAGGTGAGCGCTGCTGTTATGTGCTCCTGCCACACACACACTAGTCACGCACCTGATTATATTGAAGCGGCTCCACACATGTTTGCGGAGGAATATAAATTACTCAACAGAAAATAAAGGAGCGTGGATTACAGCTCAACACAAATTACTCACTGTTCGAAAGAATAAAGTGTGTGGATCATCACTTCCAAAACGGAAGCCACCCATATTTAAAGTAATATGAGCTTAGGACACACAGCACACCTACCACTATTAAGGCTGTCATAAACTGTATTCACACAGCACACACTGCAGTACGCACAGCAGTGTAACTTCTATAATGCTCCCACACACAAAAGAAATTGCACGCCTTGGGCGATTTCTAACTGGACTGTAGTATTTGTGGCAATGGGAGCACTGAAGTGTAGCTGAGCGCAACTACTCTGGAAAAACCTGAACCTAAATCGACGCATCCCTCAGTACTACTTCAAATGGATGGATGCTCTTCCGTTGCAGCAGCTCTGCATTAATCTTGTGTAGTAACACGCTACACAAGATAAGATATGTATCCTCCTTCATTAAATGCAACCAAGCTCTCTGCAGTTACCCAACTGTCACTCCTAACATCCCAAACCCTTCTACATTATGTGATGACAATGCCATCATTACTTCACCACTACACAGAATCGTAAAATAATCTTAACATGTGGTTACATTTACTGCATCAGGAGATGTTCAAGATGCACTTGTAAAATAGCATGCATGTGTAATCCTCCTTAAACTCAGTGCGTGGAGTCCTCCAGAAGCATTATGGGAGGCGGTATGGTCATGGTGCTATGAAGTGTCTTTCTTTAAGGCTGATCTCGCCTCACTTAATTATTTGTAGAACCATCCACTTATCCTCCCTTAGAGGTTGCTTTGTAAGGAGAGAAAACATGGGATTCAAAAAGAATCAGAACAAAAGTATTAATAGGCTATCATTGGGAATTTCATTGGTATTCAGTTGAAGGATTATATTAATGCTGACGATTTATGTGTATAGTAGGATATGAGAAAGGGGCCTAAATAAACTATAATGGTGAGAATAAGGTATAAGGGTAGACTAAAGGATAAGAGGAAGGAAAGGGTTACACAGGGTTAAAATGAGTGCTGAGAATATGATGCACATAGCAAAATCGTTAGGTTTTGGTCAAAAGTTAATGGAAAGCTCATCCAGTGCCCTGAGTTGCAGTCTCCATATTGGGATCATGGGATTGGGATGTCCCTGAATAAAATGGGTGATTAGTGAGTCATGGTCAGAATATGTCCTGACCAAGTATTCTGTGCTAGTTAACTGGAGGAGCAGGTCCTCACTGTTATATAGTGTTCGGTGGCACAGCATGTGAATCTGCAGCGACTAATGCCACGAACAGATGTACACTGGGTAAGTGACATTTTCTTTATCAACTGTAACATGGAGGTCGTAACTAGAGGAGAAAAAGCAATACTCTTTCAGGTTGGGATGTCCCTTCCCCAGACATCCGTTGATGACCAGTGTTTTCCCAAAGTTGACAAAACCTTGGCTATCCTTATTGGTGTTGCTATGTCCAGTGGAGATTCAGATCTGTCCCTGTAGATTTCGTCCACCCAGAAGCATGTGGGACAAAGTAAACTGGGCTATTGCTATTAAAAAGATGTCATACAATTCTCACTGATCAGTGTTCACGGTGTATATGCTAGTTCAAAGTACCTCTTCTTCATCAAAATGATCCAACAGAAAGGCATATCTGCCCTCTGTATCTTCCATCTGTTGTAAGGGTTTGAATGGAATTTCGCCCAGATTATGGTGTCCCTGGCGGTGGCTGAGTATCATGTGCAGAATATCTTGTGTAAGGAGGCCACTTTTATCTCGGGGGTGCCACTTTGGCATTTTAATGAGCCCCTGTCTTATTGTAAGACAGAGCATTTGAAGGCTCAATGTCTGGTGTGCAAATCAGCATATCCATAGACCAGGCAAGCTGCAAAAGTGTCTTTGCCTTGTTCTTGGTGATTTAATAATTTTCAGTTTGGATTGAATAATCATTTTTTGTAAGCTAACAGAATCAGTCCTATGGTTATTTTGTCCTTTCACTGTTGGCTCCCACCTTTTTTTCTCAGTTTGCCATAGCTATCAATATTCTAGTGTGCTTTGTGATTAGTGCCTAGTCCTCTTTGTTAGGAGTCAGTTGATCTGTAAGTCTTGTCAGAATTTAGCAATGGGCCTAAAGAGAAGCCATACTATTGGAAACAGTCAGGTCAAATCCAGTGCCTTGCCACCTTGAAATCGGGGTTCTCTAACTGAACTTGTTTCAAGGTAAACTGGAAGAGTCACAACCACAAGCACACAGTGTCAGGGAACCAAGTAATTGTTAATTGCCGTGGTATATAAATAATCATTAATAGAACAGGTTGTTTTGGGTATTTATTCTGAAGTCAGACAGGTTGAATCGAAAAGGATAGTCCCAGATTCCAACCAAGTAGCTTTGTGCCTTTTTTCCTGCTGGAATGGAAACCAGTTGACCTCTTGCAGTTTAGTGATTTAGACCTAAGGGTTCACAATCTTGACACACAAAACAACTTTTCTGGACAACTAGGAAATTGATTGAGGCAGCAAAGCTCAAAGCATTTGACCAAATGGTCATCCTATATTGGAACAAGAAAGGACAGCAGAGTTGCTTGTTGGAAACCCCATAGTGCTATGTGAATTGTCATTATATCTTGAAGGAATTTGCTGTAGACTGTGAACTAGAGAAAGGGGTCAGACTTGCAGCACTAGGTCTGAAGGTCTATGCAGAAGTGCCCATATTTACATTTTTTAGGTGTTGTAAAAACAAAAGTTGCCTGGAAGGTGAACACAGCGAGTTGCAGAAAATTAACATTGTTGGGGTACTGCATTATGAAGGACTGCAATACTGTTAAAATGAAATTCAATAAATGTATGAATGTATTTTCTGCATCTCTATGCATTCAGAAGGTGAACAATTATTTGGTATTTATTGGGTATTTTTATTTTTTTTGCAGGTGTATGGGATACGCACAAGGTCACGTGCAGTGGAAATTTTTACCACCTGTGCACACATGGTTTGTAACATGGAGGAGCTTGAGAAGGTAAGAAAGCGTCCTTTCTTTGCATGTCTTGTCCAGAGCAAACCAAGTTTAAATAAGTTTTCAATTTAAAATCTGTCTTTGTGTTCCATTTCATGACCCACATGGGGCTAGTTTGTACAGGCTCCTGTAATGTCTGTCTGAGAACAGGCACGTTCCTTCTACACATAAAACTACTACAATCTACCCAATGCTGTGCCATTTCTTTTCTGTTTCTCTTCATCTGCTTACGACCATACAGTGAAATGGTTCTAGCTGGAAGACTTCCAGTGACACTTTGACTTTGATGTTAGTAATTGGTGCCTACAAGTCATTAACTGACAGTAGCAGTGGTTGTTAGGAAGCACATTTGAGGTTTCATTTTGTTTCCGAGCTATATGTGGTTTAATGTGGTTTCCAGACTGCATGTCCTCGAATCTGGACTTCATGCTTCATTGAAACTGTGGTGCACATTTGTCAGAGGTTCTTGGCTGTTACATGTGTTCTCCCCTTTCTGTGGGAACACTTAATCTCATGATGCATTGTAACTAGACCTGTAGAGCTTCACCCCTCGTACTGCCTGGGTTCTCTTCTGGATTCCATCTCTTTTAAACTGCTTTTAAATAAATCTCCAATACATGATTTCTTTGTGCTCCTTGTTTGTTGTTTCATTCCTATAGCTCGTCATTCATAGACTTTTCAATAAGCATCAGTTTTAAATCAACATTGTAAGCTACTGTTGTCCTGCCTTCACCGCCTCACTTCAAAAGGCGCACCCTACTCTTCAATGTTGGATAAGTCCTTGCCTTTTTGGGGGATATAGCCTTTTGTCATGTAACGTCAGTAGTTGATGCATTAAATGATTTCCTAATCAAGGAAAGAAAAAGTATAATTGCACAACAGGAACTTCTGAAATGTCTTTTTTTTTTTTTTTTTAATCAGCGAGATTTTAGGACTACTCCTAAGTTAGCACTGACTATATTAATGGGCCTATCTCTTTGGTCTTGGTAGATGAGCCAGGTCAAAATTCAACCTTCTCCTTCTGCATGCTTGGAGATTGTGTGCCTTACAATAATGCCAACTCAGTTGTGTTAGTTTAGTGTGTTGCTCTACAAGTTGGTCATGTTTCTCCTTACCACTTTTAGTTTTTAGAATTAACACGTCTGAGGGGCCACTTTGGTTTCCTGTGGTGGCTAACTCTACTGTGGGTGTTGCTGTAATGGTGTGTGTTGCTACTATAATGAGCTGCTTAACATTGCCTTAAAGGCCTCCCATTTGTTGCTGACGTCTGTTCTCTTGTTGGCCTCGAAGTCTGTCAATTTCTTCCCTGAACATGTAGCTAAATGAAGTCTCCTCCAGGTCCCGGGGTTGCATTCTCCACTTTGCGATCATGGTCCCTGAATAAAGAGGCGATCAATGGGTAGTGGTCAAAATGTGTCCTGACCATGAATTCTGTGCTAGTTAACTAGGGGAGCAGGTCCTCACTGCTATATAGTTTATCAAGACTAAGAAGGAGGTTGTAAATAGAGGAGAAGGAATACTCCTTCAGGTTGGAATGGTCCCTTCCCCAGACATCAGTTGATGACCAGTGACAAAGCCTTGGCTATCCTTATGCTGCTGTGTCCAGTGGAGATTGAGATCTATCTCTGTAGATGGGCACTCATTGCTCGGAGTTTCACATTTCACTTTGGTTGCTGAACTTTAGTACTGTCATAAGTTGCTGCACCATAACAACTTGCTTTTTTTCCCCTTGAAGCTGGTTTTGCATGTTTCCTTCATTTCTGTGCCAGAATTAGCGTGTTTTTTTTTCTCCCATATTACTCAGCAACCTAATTCAGCTTCCTGTATTAATTCACAGTACATTCGTGCAAGGCCTTGCTAGTATTTTGCTACTAATTCATTTGATTTAAGTGACATTTTCCATGAGTGCCTTCCACATAATTCATTGTTAATTAAAATTTATGAACACTCCACAGAAAACACCATTTCAATTCTGTTTTTTAACCTCTGGGAGTGTAGTAACTCATGTGTCTTAATCTATGCAATTTCCCTTCTATCCCGTAATGTTGAGGGTATCTGAGTATTGTAAATAAAGCAAGCTGAATCCTTCTCCAGAAGTGTAAAAGTAGTTTATTAGGCAATAACCTTGTGGCACCTAAAGGACAGGCACTACAGCTGCAACCAGCAAAAACAATTGATCATCATCAGATTTCTAAAGTGAACAGCTACTGCAAACAGTGTCCTGGCACAGAGAGAACAGATCCCTGCAGTACCCCAAACAAAAGCAAGGAATATACTTACTCTGTAGGCTACCAATAAAAACGAGGTTTTGAGAGCCTTTCTGAACTGCTGCTCATTTTCAGGCATGCTGAATTGCAAGGGGAGGCGATTCCAGGCTTCGGTTGCCAAGAAAGAAAAGGAAGAGTCCCCCTTCTTGTTAAGCCTAATTTTTTGAGTAAGAATTAGCCCTGCATCAGTTGATTTGAGGGCTCTGACAGGACAGTAGTTAGGAAGTCTTTTTGAGAGCTATGCAGTGTCAGTGCCACAGGAAGCTCTGTGTGCGAAAAGCAAAGTTTTGAAATAGATCCTCTCTTTAATCGGCAACCATTAACGCTCCTTCAAATAAGGGGAGATAAGAGTCATCCACAGCATCCTTGATAGCTGAGCCTTTGCACTCTGATTCACCTGAGGCCAAGATAAACAAGCAGGGACTCTAATGATTCGGGCACTTTGAATTCCATTGCACACTGTGTATTCCACAGTAACACATTACTACACATCTCCTCTCTTTCACAAATAGTGCTCTACTCTCAAACTGCACACAAACTCATTTGTACTTTTGGTAATGTTTTAGTTAGGGTGTGCAGTTCTCTTCAGATACTTAGAAAATATTTCACAATTCACAGAGTCTTCAGATACAGGAAGTTCTTCGGAGCCAAGAATTCACACCCATAATACACATGGGTTTGCCCCCTCCAGTATGGATATAGGTAAAAAGATACAAATAAAGCAATTTTTCACATAAATAACATTAGTATACTCCTGTCATAAATTGACGTATGAAGTCTTCCTAAAATGTTCTACCGTTCTCCCTCTATGTATTGACATAATGTCTAATATATGATTTATGTGTAGTAACTAATTCAACTTAACTTGTGGTGGTGAAACATATACCATTGGAGAAATCTAGGAGAACAGGCCATCTAAAAGTATTATAATTGGCAGCAAGGATATACTAAACGTTTTGCAGCATCTGTTTGCTATTTTCCAACCCTTTGTTAAGCAAAAATGAAAAAATAGACAAACAAGTTTAAAGTGTGAAATCAGGAATCAAGCTTCAGTTAAGTTAGGTTTCAGCCCATAGAATTCAAGAATAGTATTCATTCAGTTCAAGAATTCCTACTATCTTCAAATGGATACCTGAGAAACAAGCAAAACCCTGCTTTTGAAGTTTCTCGAGCAGTTCTAAACTTTGAGTTCAAAAGGAAAAGAAACCCTAAAAAATATTCCCAAACTCTTTTCTTTAGTTCAGGGTGGTTCTTGTTCAAAATTGAACTGACATCAATTTGTCAAATTGATTCTTTATCTGTAGAGACTACCATATGTCCTTTCAGGAGATGTATACTTGTTGCTCTCTTTTTTGTTGATCTTTTAGCTGCAGGTGATTTGCTTTCACTGTTTTCAGAGTGTACCGTAATTGTATCTGGCTTTCCCCTGATTGTCTCTGGCTCTCCTCTGATTGTCTCTGTCCTCTGAGTCTTCCAGTGTAGTCTTTCAGTACTTCTCATTGATTCTTGTCAGTTATCTCCTCTTTGCACATTCTGATCTTCAGATTATTTTGTGAATTATGCAGAATCACTTGCCCATAGATGTTTGCTTTCCTCTGCATCAGCAGCTTGACTCACAGTAAACCGCTTTTCTCTGGGGGTTCCTGAAACTCAGTTTTTTAGATTTACACCTTTCTCACAAATTGAGGTTTCAATCTCTTGTTATTCCTGTTCATGATATTGCAATATTTCTTAATTTTGATTCTGATTTTCCTCATCCCCTGTGGGTCCATACAGCAAACCAAGCTTTCTACTATGTATGGTATCACTACTTCTTCATCTGCAGGCTTCACTCTGTGTGAGCTGCTTGGATCCACTGTCGGATACCAGCAGACCTCACAGTAGTGTTAGTCGCAAGAATTATTTTGTAGGGCCCCTTCCATCTTGGCTCCAGAACGTTTTTGTGAATGTGCTTCTTCACCAGCACTCAGTCACTTTGCACAGAACTTCTGTTGTTGATGGGGTTACCAAATTCACTTGATGAGGGACAGATTGCACCACATCAGCCAGGCCTTTTGCAGTAATCCAGTACAGTGTAATCACTTATCAATACAAGTGCAGTTGAATTCCAGGGACCCTGATAGCGCTCCCCATAGTGACTATCTGTGGAGAAAAGGATAGTCTTTCTATTTGGAGTATTTCTAAAGCTTATCAACACAAGTGGAAGTGCATCAGGCCATTTGAAAGTCATAAAGTACACCTTAAAAAGTTAGGATTCCTATACTGCCATTCATTCTTTCAACTGCACTTGATTTGTCTTACCTGTAGCTGCAGTAAAACCTCTGTTCAGTTTGTAAAGTTGTACATAATAGTTTAAGGATCTCAGCTTTAAACTGAATCTCTGTGTGTCTCAGTAGGCTTATGCATACTGAATCTAGAAATCAACTCTCAATAGTAATTTGGCCACTGTTACGCTATTGCATCTCCTAGTTGGGTAGGTCTCATCCCATTAAGAAACTTAGCACACTGTCACTAATATTTAACTCGGACCACTGTAAACAGGCATGGTGATGGAAACAGCTTGAAGCCTAGTGAATGATTCTTCAGCTTTTCCTGACTGACTCCTGGTTACTGATGTTAGTTTGTCTTGCTTAATCCTCTGAGAAACATTGCATCTTTGACTTAGATGTTCAGCTACAGCTCTAAAATGGTGGTAAACCAGTATTTTCAGAATATTCTAATGAGGGCATCTTTTCCTACTTGTTTGGCCATGCATCAACCTGGCCATTGATAGCAGCATTGAATCAGGTGATTATGGACTGTCAGAAGTTACCCAAACCTCACAGAAATCTCTTGCAGCCAGCTGTTTCCCACCTTTTCCTTTTCATCTCCTAGTATGTCCTCTGGAAGCCTGCTGAGCTTGCTCATTGTTGCTTGCACTGGATTCAACAAAAAACAGTTTGCATTGTAAGTTTCAGCAGTTTCAGTTTGAGTTAGGTTGTTCTTGCTCTTTCCATTTGATTGTTACAGTTGCAAGAATAAAATACTTCACAACCTTATCAGCATATTTGGTGCCCAGAGCAAACACATCACCATTCATGAGCAACACATTTTACAACTGTATTTTTTTTTTTTTTTTTTTTTACTTTACTGTAAAGAATCCAACAAGTTCAAAATATGTCTTATTCCTGGATAGAATGTCATAAAACCCCTTTGTGATCTTAATTGTCCAAAATCATGTACCACTCCAAAACCATACATCCTATCTGTGTAGATTGTCACACTAAGTTCATTAGGTAGACAGCATGCTCTTGTCAGTTCTGCTTCTTGTGCTGGTTAATGTGCAAAAGTATAATGCTTCAACAATTTCAGAAATAGAACATGTAGTATATGCTGCTTTTAATATTCCATAATAGTTTCTCAGACAGTAACCATCCACAAACAGCTCAACCACTTTGAGTGGAGTGTCTTTTATGTCTGTGCTTAGTTTGGTACATAATTGTGTTACATCAGTGCAGTCACTGTCATATTCTTCTTCTTCTTTGCTTGAAATCGGCAGTAGTGTGACATGATTCAATATATTGCACCTTTTAATTGAAATGTAATCAGATGCCAACATTTGCTCATATTTTGTCAGGCGACTGCCAAATTCTGAGTTGGAGTATGAGTCAACAAAATCTCAATCTCAACAAAATCTCAACTGAATGTGGAACTAACACAGTAATGGTGTAACCCTTCATAATCGCTTCACTTTGTTTTATGGCAAGAGAAACCACTGCTACAGATTACAAATAACTAGGAAGAGCTGCGGAAACTTGATCTAATTTAGCCTAGAAGTAAGAGATGGGCTGCTTCAACTCACCATGCTTCTGCACTAAAACGGACAGTGAGCACCTTTTCTTTCGTGAGAGTATTGGAAAAAGACCTTCTCATAATTTGACATTCCTAGAGCTAGTGCGCTGCAGAGTTTATCTCTGAGCGTGAGGAAGCCATTCATATATCTGTCATCAAATGGGTCCGGATCCACAATGTCTCTGTGAGTAGGCCTAACTAAAGACTTTGTAATCAGTGAACAGTTTGGAATCCACTGACGACTGTTGCCAACCTTCCCAAGAACATCCTCAATTCCCACTGGGTAGTCTGAGGATTCATTCACAGGACTGGTGAAACACATTCTTTTGCCACCTTTCTTGCCTCTTTCTCAATGTGATGACCCATATAGATCACTTCTTCCATACATACTGTGTTGCCCGAACGCAGAGTTTCCTTAAAGAAATGAAAGACAAGAGGCGTTTGGCAAAGCAGGAACAGTTGGTTTAATTAAATGTAGCGGCCTGGAGAGCACAGTACAGAGTCTGGGTCTGATGACGCTCACGGGGCCCAGCGCGATCCTTCTGGGGCTCCGGCCCCTCTGGCACAGGGCCCAGGAAGCCGCCGGAGAAAGAACCGCCTCGCGGCCCAGGCCGCCGCCCAAGCCGCTCCGCGGCCCCGATCACGTTTCGGGGCCGACCGCTCCTCGCTCCCCAGAGCAGCATCTCGCGCCGCTCAGCCTCTGCCGGGCGACCACCAGCCCACGGCAGCGCCCGTCGCTTCGGGGGGGGGGGGGGCCTCAGGGCGTCCCCCTGCCGGGCCAGTCGACGGTGTTCCGGGCCATGGCGGCGGAGCTCGGACGGGCACGTCCTAGCGCGCCACCATCTTGGCCACGCCCCCTCAGTAACCTTTTTAATTAAGATTAACACATGCGTACTAATGTTTGTGTCTTTTTTTGCAAGAATCGGTACTGAGGAAGGAGAGGGAACTCATAGAGGTATAACCTAATGGCATCCTGGGTATTGCCTTGAAGTTTTGGTATTCATGTTGTTATGCCATGAAGAAGTGGCTCACCTCTGTTAAATGCATGTTGGCTTTATGGGTTTTTGGTGATTCTTTATATACAGAATAGGCCATGTGAGGTTTTATGATACATTTTCTACAAACATCAATGAGTGAAACCTCTTCATATATATATATATCTCACCAGGGTTACTCCAAAATTATTAAAAGACCATCACCAGCTATTTCCTGCCAGTTGTAGTTTGTAATCTCTGGTGTACTATTAGCTGATAGCATCAAAATTGCGTCTTATTTACCTCCAACCAGGAGGAACAGTCGCCTGGGGAATGGAGACATGTAGGGATCTGTGAGAAAGTGAAGTGAAGGTGAGTTTAAAATTACCTATATGCCCAGACATAATTCCTATTTATTGTAATTGGGATAGGGGAGCGATAAACAGTGTGATGTGATGGAAACAAATTACATGTCCTTCACATCAAGTGGTTGAATATTTCAGCCTATTTTCCCCTAAAGAGGTTGTCGGCTTTCTTCAGGACCTTTTTATTAGAGATCCCATTATATCAAGAAGGATATTGAGATCTTCTACTGATCTGGAGGCTTTTGCTGTCAGCCCTAAAAAAAAAAAGGAAGGTGAGTGCCACCCACTGCACTAATGAACCCTGCAAAAACGTTGACTAAAATGGTCCAAATCCATCAGTATCATCACTTTATGCCGCCTATGTTGTACTTTATGTGCAATATTGGCCACACTAGATTGGTGTGACAGGAATACAGTAAAGTCCCAAAGAGGTATTCCCACAATGTTATTAGTGGTCACAAACTTCTAAATGATAAATATTTAAGCAATGAGAGTGAAAAGCACACTTTTTTAATTAAAAAGAATTTAGGAGAGATGACAAGCGATTGCTTTGAGTATTTACAGTAAATCATATAGAAAATAATGGATAAATAAATTAAAACAAACGTGCAAGAAAATAGAACTTTGCCAAATACATAAAGGAGACATCATCCTGAATCTCTAGAACTGTGTATTCTACTTAATCAAGTGTAGATAAAGATGTAAAAATTGCCTCTCTTACATTATGTGAAGTATGCAAGCCTACCACCAAACTGTTTTTTGGTTGTTTTTTTCAGACATGCTGATAGACCTAATACGATTAATTTAACTTGGGCAAATATACAAAGGTGTTGTATGTTTAAGTATAGTGGAAGGTTGAGGGGTGGAATGTAGAATGTGGGGAGATGGAACCTGGGGGTTGGAGGTTGAGGCATTCTGATATGGGAGACGGTTGAGAAAGGATGTGTGGACCAGCTTGAGAAAATAAACTTAAGATATACAAGATTACGTGTGTCCTCATCTTTACATTTTGGCGACGAGGGAAAGGAAGATTCAATGAAAGAAGTAGTGGACTTTTAAAGGTTTGACAGGATGTACTCCAGGCGCACACTACGGAGGAGGTGAAGGAGTAGTACTTCACGCAATTTCAACAGAAGGAAACACATGAATTGAACGGGTGCGCGATATGGAGGCACGGCAGTGAAGGTGGGCTTTCAGTTTTTATTTTATTTTGGTGCTTTCTGTTCCTCCTTCTTCGCTGCCTTTGCCTGCCCGTTTGAACTGCCGTTGTGGGTTTGGTCGCGCGGCGCGACATCCTTTTCTGGATCCTAGAGCGTACTGTACATTCTGTGCTCTACGCGCAGTAGCGAATCTTCGCATCGTACCGGATTGAATTTAAGTGGAAGACTGCCGTGTTGAGGATTACATTAGCAATATACCTTACTTGTTTGCGCAGCCCTGTGTTGGAGTACACTTGTTTCTTGCTGTTCCTGCCGTCTGTGCTGTTCTCTGCATATTGTTCTGGGCGGAGCCGGGACTTTGTCTTCTAGACATAAACAGAGGACTATCGGATGGTTTCTTCTATTATTGTCACTAAAGAAGGTCTTTAAAGGAAAAATGCGAAAAAGGAACATCTTTGTGACAAATATTCATTAACTTTATGAACAACTAAAGTCACTTACATAAATTTCTTTTTATTTATTTATTTATTTTCATATTTTTTTCTCCCCCCTTTTTATATTTAAATATACTTATTAAAAGGAAAAGGGAGAAAAGATGCGGTTTGAACCTCCTGCAAAGTTTTTACAGAACAAGGGAAAACCACCATTGCATTGGACTAGGTGGAAGGAAGAGTTTTTGACTTATATGAAAGCTACTGATGACGAAATGTCACAAGATAGGAAGAAAAATATTTTATTACATTGTTTAAGCTCTGAGGGGCAGATGGTTTTCAGAACTTTACCACCAGTACTGTTACCAGATCATACGGAGGGAGAAGTGGACGTTTTCAAGGAAGCGCTAATGAGATTGGAGAAGAGATTCAAACCTACTGCAAGTCTGGCATTAAATAGATTCAAGTTTTATACTAGGGCACAGCATTCTGATGAGACATTTGATGAGTTTTTAACAGCACTACGATTGCAATTTTGGTGATATGACTGATGAGATGATTCGGGATCAAATTATAGTGCATGTGAAAAGCAGGAAGATCCAAGAACATCTGTGGGTTATGAGGGATCCTAAATTGCAAGATGTAATCTCTAGTGCGAAAGCTCTAGAGCAATCTGAGAAGTGGATGAGATCTGTACAGGATGTCGATAAAGTTAATAATATAGAATCTGAGGTGGTGGGTGCAATGATGGGTAGTAATTCGAGTGGTAATCCTGGTTTCAAGAATACTGGTGTAGGTAAGAAATGGGTGAGACAAGATAGGATGGAGAAACTATCCTGTTTCCGTTGTGGTAGTGTGAACCATCTTGCATCGTCGCCCCAATGTCCGGCAGTTGGAAAAGAATGTATGAAATGTGGAAGGTTGGGACATTTTGCTCAGGTATGTAAAGATTTCAAGAAAAGTAACTATGTAGCCAAAGGGAAGATGGCGTGTGTTAGTAGTGGTAAAGATGGTCATGATTGGCTGAAGGGTGATAATGAGCAAAAGGGCATGGTGTTGTCACTCAAGCATGGGGATAAAATACGGTGCGAACAGATAAAACGACCTAGATGTGAGGTACAAATCGCTGGGAGGAGGCTGGAGTTAATGGCATACTCGGGGTCACCTTGGACAATTGTTACACAAGATTATTTTAAGCAAGTCTTTGAGGGAATTTGGGATTTGACCTATTTGAAGGAACCAGATATTATTGCTGAAAGTTTTGAAGGGAGGACTATTGATGTGACTGGTTTTGTTGAAACTGGAATCACTTTTAAAGAGAGACGTGCCAATATTAAATTGTATGTTGCAGTTAAGGGGGTTAATGTCCTAGGATGGAGGGACCAAGGAAAATTGGTTGTAATTTTGAATCCCCGGTGTAGTGAACCTGTATTAGTGATAGAGTCCAGGGAGGCAACAGAGTGGATTACTTCTAAGTTTTCACTAGTAAATTGGGCAAATTGATCAACTACAGCCACAGAATTAAAGTCAAGGCTAATGCCAAACCTGTAATTCAGAAACTTAGGAATGTTCCCATTAGTGTCAGAGATGAATTAAAGAAGATCTTGTCAGATATTGTGAATGAGGGTGTGATAGAAGAGATTGAATCCTCTGAGTGGGTTTCTCCGATCGTTTTAGCACGAAAATCTGACAATTCTTTGAGACTGTGTGTGAATCTGAGAGCTGTAAATGTTAACATCATTGTGAATTGCCATCCTTTACCCAAGATAAATGAGGTCATTAGTATGTTGGAGGGGGCGAATATTTTTTCCACATTGGATTTGAGATCGGCGTATCACCAAAGTGAATTAACGGAAGATTCTAGACATCTCACGGCGTTTATCACCCCGCAAGGGTTATACCAATTTAAGAGGATGCCGTTTGGATTGGCGTCAGCAGCGTCAGTCTTCCAGAGAGCGATGTTTCATTTGTTTAAAGACATGGACAAATATGTGAAGTGTTTTCAGGATGAATTTTCTCAAAAGATGAAGTTGAACACAAACTGCATGTAGAAAATGTTTGTAAAGTGTTGAGTGTGAATGGTTTGACTTTAAGGGAGAAGAAGTGCAAATTCTTCTTGAAATCTGTTGAGTACCTAGGTCAGACAATTTCGGGAGAAGGTGTTGTACCAAAACGATCCCTAGTGGAAGCAATAGTAAATGCTCCTGCTCCTGATGATCGTGAAACATTATTATCATTCACTGGTTTGTGTGAGTATTATAGCAAATTTATTGAGAATTTTGCTACAAAAATGGAGCCTTTGAGGGAGCTTACGCGAAAAGGAGTCCAATATGTATGGACAGAAAAACAGAGTAATGCATTTGAGAGGATTGAGAAAGAGATAATACAGGCGCCTACTTTGAGACCTTTTTGTGTGGGGGCACAATGCATAGTTACTGTTGATGCAAGCATGTATGGGATTGGTGGGGTTTTATCTCAGAGATGTGGGAGAGACAAATGGAATGTTACATTTGCTTCTCGCACATTGACGGATGCAGAAAGAAGGTATGCAGTAATTGAGAAGGAATTGCTAGCATGCATTTGGGCTGTGGAGCACTTTCGGGACTATATTTGGGGGTCCAATTTCATTCTGCAGACAGATCATAAGCCTTTAGTAGGTATTTTATCTCCTGGGGGAGGTTGGAATGCCACTGCCCGTATTGCCAGACTTGTTTCCAGGTTGCAAGAGTATTGTTTTAAAATGGAGTATGTGCCGGGTAGAAGTAATGCTGTAGCGGATTGTTTCTCGTCTTCCACAGGATGAAGGGAAAGGTGTGAGTATTGTGGAAAGGGATGTGGTATCTTCTGTGTCTGGATACATGTCTGCCGAGTTTGGTAGTATACATGAAGATGAGTGGATGAAGTGTGATGAGGAGGATTTAGTTTTCCAAGAGGTTAAGAGATATGTGAGGGACGGTTGGCCAGGAAGGAATTGTATAGCTGCTGAGTTAGAACCATATGGTAAAGTTAGGGATGAATTGCATATAGAGAGTGGGTTGTTGTTTAAGAATGGGAAGTGCATTCCACCCAAGGGTATGCGAGATGTGATTTTGAAACTGGCACATCGTGGTCATCCTGGAATGTCTTCTATGAAAAGATTGATACGCACTTGTTTTTGGTGGCCTGGTTTAGACAAAATGGCAGGTCGGGTTGTGAGGGAGTGTTGTGTGTGTGTAAATGCGGAGAAAATGCTGAGAACAGTACCTGCTCCCCTTGAACCTATTCCCTGGCCGAATTGTCCTTGGCAGAAGTTAGGTTTTGATGTTTCTGGACCATTTTTTTCTCTTCCAACAGATACACGTTATGCTTTGGTGTTAACTGACTATTTTTCCAAATGGCCAGAGGTGAAGTTGGTTGCTCAGGCGACATCTGCAGCTATTATTGAGTTTTTCAAGGAGGTATTTGCTAGGGAAGGATATCCGGAGGTGTTGATTTCGGATAATGGCGTCCAAATGACTTCTGGTGAAATGCAAAGTTTTTTTAAATATAGTAATATCAAACATGTTACTACACCTCTGTATGATCCTCAAGGGAATGGTCAAGTAGAGAGATTCAATCGAGTTCTTAAGGATAGTATTTACTGGGCAAGAGGATTTGGGGGAATGTGGAAAGAGAAATTAAGGGAGAAGTTGTGGTATTATCGCATTACCCCGCAAAGTACCACGGAAGTGAGTCCATTCAAATTACTGAAAGGAAGACATCCTGTGTCTAAATCGTGTCCGTGGTGGTTTAAGAAGAAACTGAGTAAGGACTGGGAGGATATCTCAGTGGAGGAAGTTAGAGAAAGGGTGAGGGGGAGTTAGAGAAGGGGTGAGGGGGAAACAAGAGAAATTTAAGAAGAGATATGATGACAAGTGGAAGGTGAGGGAACCTAGTTTTTCGGTTGGTGATTGGGTAAAGGTGCGTGAGCCAGGTTTTGTGAGGAAAGGTGCATCTAAGTTTGGCAGGGCTTTGAAGGTTGTAAAAGTGTTCAAAAAAAGTGTTGTTACACAGGATGGTAAAGTGTGGAATGTGAGCAGATTGGCAAAATGTGCTGGTAATTTTGAGTATCATGACGGAAATTGTGGAACTGATCCGTTAGTGATGTTTGGAAGTGGGATGCAATCTGGTGTTTGTATAAAAAAAGGGGCAAGTTGTGAACAACAGGAAGTCATGGAGAATGGTTCTTGTGAAGGAGAGGCTAATATGGAGTTGGGTGACAGTAATGGTAATGTTACTATGGATGATCATTCTGTTGTGAATTATCATCCTGTGAATTATAATTCTGTTGCGTCACGTGTAAAGTCCTATGTCAGGACGAGACGACAGCCTGCAAAGCTCAAAGACTTTGTTTAGAAAAAAAGTATGGTGTTTACATTATGTTTTGATTTACAATACATTTTCTGTATTCTGTTGTTATATGTATTTTAATGTTTATTTTTCTTTTCTTAGTTTTGTTTAAGGAGGGAAAGTGTGTTGTATGTTTAAGTATAGTGGAAGGTTGAGGGGTGGAATGTAGAATGTGGGGACATGGAACCTGGGGGTTGGAGGTTGAGGCATTCTGATATGGGAGACCGTTGAGAAAGGATGTGTGGACCAGCTTGAGAAATAAACTTAAGAAATACAAGATTACGTGTGTCCTCATCTTTACAAAAGGTCTGCTGATTTTTGTTTTTATTGAAATCATTGTGTGGAGCAAGACAGAAGGGCATGTCCTGATATATGTCTGGAAGAGCAGATCTCTACTCGTGCCTGCACCTAGAGACCTCGGCCCACGCTGTCATAAAACAGCTGTTTATTTTGCTGGTGAAGGTCTCCTGGTCACAGAAGAAATAGAATGTATCACACTGTATTACTCACCACATCACTCATTATATTTGCATTTAACTTCCCGTTTGGTAATTTACTACTCATTCATCAGATATTTTTCCAGTTCTGTTAATGTTTGTATGTTGGAGGTGGTTAAAAAGTTTGTGTTTTACCTGCTTTGCTAGTTGTAAGGTAATAGTTGTAAATGGAATGTACCTTTAATAATCAGTTTCTGTTGCTCCTAAACAGGGTGCAGCCAAGGCTCTCATCTTCCCTGTGGTGCAGCAGTTCACTGAGGCCTTTGTCCAGTGCCTCCGGATGCCTGATGGGCCCACTGCAGATAGTGGGCTTAAAATGGAAGTTCTAAAGGTAACACAAAGAGCACTGATGTCTTGAAAGGTTCAAACAGCATCTCTTTTGTGTTGTGTGGTCAGTTGGGTGCCTCATGACGATCCTGCAACTTTCACAACATTTACTCTATTTAAACATAAAAATAATATAGCCCATAACATTGACTGCAAGAAAAACCTTAAAAGAATGTGCTTGAGCCACCCCTCCCACATTGGACACAGGCTTTGTTTTTTGTTGTACCCGTTAATAACCAACCAATAACTATCCATAATGCACACCACAACAGTAACATAACACTACTCAAATAATACCACTTAGCCGACTGTTGAGCAGCAAAAAAAGTGCCGTTTTGTGAGTATGGTTATAATAATGACTGACTGTGCTAATTGGTCACAAGGCGTATGTTCTTTTCTCTAAGAATCCATGGGTTTTGTAGTCCTTGGTTGTGTTAACACGTTTGATGAGCTGCTCAGTTATTAAAGAAAGAAAATGCATGATCCTCACCTCTCGGTCATGACATAGAATCAATAGCTAAAGTAAGCAAACTAGTTAAAAAGAATAACACATAATATGTTTAAGCTCACTTTATACAAAATCAAATGTTTTAACAGCCCCAAATAAATTTAAAAACAATTGTAACTGGGCCTGAAAAATTGTTATTTGGGAATCTTTTCTGAGGGGTTTTGTCATTTTGAGGTTTGCACGCCTATGCAGCTCAATAAGGGTTGGAAGTTGGCTTTGATGAACAAGACTTGGTAATTTTTATGAAGTCCCAATTTTAACTGTTGAGATAGCCACGAGTTTTGATACAAAAAGGGCTGCAGAAGGTGAGCCACACTAAGTGCCACTGGGGGCATTACATATGAATATGAGGTTCTCGGCAGGCATTAGGAAGCCTAGGAATAAGAGGCCCCATGTGTTTCAGGGTTTTTCCTTATTGCTTCTCTAGTTCACATTGCTTTTCCAAGAATTCGCTTATCACTGTATCCCTCTTCCTCATTACAGTCTTTGTCAATGAATGAGCTATGCCTAGGTGGCTGCACTAGCACTTTGAATTTAACAGCCCTTGTTACGCAAGCATAGTAACTGACCTCATCTGGACATTCAGATTCTGTTTCTTTTAAGGCCTACTCAGCGTTGGATGCTTCTTTTTATGCTGCTGCTTTTCTTATCTTTTTTTCTTTGCTTTCTGTTAGCAATTGTTTTGGATGCTAAGAGATCCTGCTCCTACAGTCCTTGTGTGGGTAGATCTTGAAACCAACCTGTGTTAATAGTTCTTTGTTTATAGGGTTGTTCCCTGCTTTGTAGGCGGATCCCCTGGGAGTGCTTAGCATGTCACACATGCTATCTCAATGTTGCATGCCAGTTCCAGCTCCTCCTTTAGTAACACTTTTTGGTTTTATGTTTAGAATGGCAAGGTGCTGCCGAATAATTTTTATGTCCATTCTGCACCTTCTCTCCTTGTGTCATTATTAAGAAAGTCCTGTCCTGGTAGTGTGGGTACATAGGGAACTTAGCTCATGGGAAACAGCACACCCCCAAACCATCGTTTTGATTGATCTAAACTTGGTTGTACTGTTTAGTTACCCCTCCTACTTTTTTTTTAGGTCGAGCCTAGGCAGCTTGCAAGCGATGTCTCTCGACATGTAAGCTACATCTGTGGCCTTTGCAACACGCCTATCTCACGCCCATCACTTTCATTCATTCCTTGGCCTGCCTTTCCAAATTTCCTTGATTTTGTAGGTAAATGCTTTACGTTTGTCCTGCCTTGAGGCTGCTTTGTTGCCACCTTGGAGACTGGCACTCTTACATGTATTATTGCATAATCAGCCATATACTTTAGTGTGGTGTACTACTTTTTTCTTTTGCCTCGCTGCGTCACACATGTTGTTTGTTCCTTTTCATTTAAAAAATAAAAATAAAAAGGTTGATATAGTGCAGACTCGATTGGAGGAGCGCTTTACATGAGGATGTGAAGTTTCATATAGCGCAAACTCGATTGGAGCAGTGTTTTACATGAGTACCACAACAAGTTTAGTAGTTGAAAAATATACAAACTGGAACATTTAAGACAGAAAAAAATGCAGAAATCCTCAAAGCAGCTTTCCTGGCACAGCGGGAGAGCTGATACTACAGTATGCACTGCACTTTGGGAAACTCGCCCCATAACGCTCTGTGGAGCATTTCATTAAAAACAAAATTCCCCCAGAACTCAACCTGTGGGGGTCCTGCGACAATGGGACCACCACCAAACTGTTCAGCAGGACGCTCGCTTTCGGTCTAGGTCATCTCTGGGTCCTCTCACTAGGTTTGGGTGGGGTGGAAGGGGGGGGGGCAAAAGTACTCTCTCCCACTATTCAATGTGTTTTTAAGCTCTCTCATGACTTGAACAGCTGTTTTACAGCTGGGCACAGTTTGTGTTTTAAGGGCCTTGTTTGTAATATTATTGCAGTAGACTTGCTAGGCCTGGAAATGTGTAAGGCACTACGCCCTCTAGGGATTACATCTGTCGCGGCTGTGACAACGAGAAGGGGCAGGGCGGCGCGCGTGGGGTGTGCAAACAAAAAATTAAATTTTAAAAAAAGGAAAACGCGTACCTCCTCCAATGTGCGCTGCTCCTTTGTCCTTCGTCGCTGCTGCAGGCACAGGCTCCTAGCATGCCCTGCGGCCAATCCTGACGCTGCTCAAAACAGTGTCAGGATTGGCTGGGAGTGCTCCGTCAGGGTGCTCCGAGGCAGAACTGTGTTGCTGGGATTGAGAGAGCCTACTGCGCATGTGTGTTTGGCCGGCCAGAGACGGCTGACCAAACATACATGTGCAGTGAGGGGGAGTGCTGAGCACTCCCCCCCTCGCTGCGCTTCACACCCGTGGCCTGCTCCTTTAAGAGAAAAGGATAGTAAACAAAGTTTATTATCCTTTTCTTTTAAAGGTTTTGCAGCTGCTGGAGGGGGGAGACAATGCACAAGCCGCCCCTGGGTTACATATATGGTTACACTGTATAACTTTCTGCCATTCTGTTTTCATGGTATGCCTTCTAGTGGCTAACTATATGGTTACATGACCATGTTTCTTAAAATTCTGTTTTTATTAGGGTGCTCCCTAGGGGCAGGTCTGAGCATTACAATTAAGATGCTACAATATTCACTGCACTCCGAAAATTGCTTTGCTCTGTATCCACTGATTACGGTTTATTGAGCTTTCTGTCTTTAGAATCAAAACTGAGGAGAGCTGAGGGTCG
Organism: Pleurodeles waltl; assembly: GCF_031143425.1. Classification (NCBI taxonomy): domain Eukaryota; kingdom Metazoa; phylum Chordata; class Amphibia; order Caudata; family Salamandridae; genus Pleurodeles; species Pleurodeles waltl. Next base: position 660,480,123 of record NC_090445.1, on the reverse strand, counting down.
TGTCCAAGATGGTGCCCAAGTAGCTGCATCCTCACGGAGCTTTGCCCGCCCCTCTTTCTAAAATAGCAGGGGCAGTGTGCTCTGGGACAACCTCCAGCGCACATTAGGATGCAGTGGGGCCCCCCCGGAAAGCCACAACGCAGCACACAGGAGTACTTCCTGGCCCAAGGGGAGGCGTGCTGATGCACCCAAAATGATGGCCGCCACAGTGCCCTAAGTTGTATGACCCCAGATGGCTGCAATGAATCGCCTGGCTCCTTCCTCTGCTGAGGACTTCAAAATGCTAGCGGTAAGAAGCGCAACTGGCACAAGTGCGTTTTAGGCAGAATGGACCCAATGGTGCACATGATGACGGAGGGATGTGCAGGTCCAACCCTGCCTTAACTACTCCTAACACATCTACAACCGCCAGAGTAAACATAACACATCGCACGGCCCAGGGACCACTGGGCAGCCTTTTTTTTAATGCCATCCAGACTGTTGACTGAGTTTGGTTCCACCAAGACAATTATTGGGGGAGACTGGCATAGAGCGCTTGATCCACATTTAGACTGTTCCTGCCAGATAGAGATAACACTAGGGATAGAGCAACCTTGAATGATGTAATGAATGATCATGGTTTTAAGGATCCATAGCGTTTGACACACCCTAAAGATAGAGAGTATACATTTATCTCCTGTGTCCATGGGACTTGTTCCCGGATATACTTTTTTAATGTGCCATGTCTCGTTTGGCTTCCTAAGAGATTGTTGTATTAACCCTGGGGGGAATCTCCGAACATGCCCTAACAGTTCTGGAAATTGATCTAGGACATGTGTCCCCTGTATGAAAGCGTTGGAGACTGAATATCTTAAATTTCCATACCTCGTAGAGTAAACTAAAACTTTTTTGCCATTTACGTCAATTACTATTAGAAAATGTACCCCCCACAAATTCAGCGCAGATGTTATAGGCAGCAGGGAAGGCCACCTTGAGAGGTATGCTGATGCATGATTCAGCGATCCGTAAGCTTGAAATTATTGGTGCGCAATCTAGAGTTGAGAGGGAGGTGTGATCTCACTGATGCTTATGTGTGACATCCCACAACAGCTTCTCTCTGTCAGTTAGAACGAGTAACATATGATCTTAATACCATTTCACTACGTAAGCAGAATATGCCCTCCATCGTCTGAAAATGGAGTCATTATGAGCAAGGCGAAAATTTAGGCACGCTTTTTGCAGTTCATTTGCACCAGCGAGAGGTGAATTCTGCTATTCATAGCGAAACTCAAGATTTACTCACACACTCAGTGGAGATCAACTAAACTTATGCATGCTTCATCTCAGCACTTTATAGCTCAGAGGCACCTCTTTATCGCTTCAGCATAAGGTATCTTTGTCTAACTTGTCTGCAGAGGATACACAGTTCCTTGAGGGGAAGATCACAAAGGAGAAGAGCTCGGAGGCTAGCAGGAGTATGCCCTGTAATTAATCTCCAGGAGATGATGGTAGAGTGATCATCCGTCTAATCTTGAAGCCCGATAAGGAGCCTTCTAGTTGTGCGCGTTACCGTCCTATTTCGCTCATCAATGCAGACATGAATGGTCCTTGCAACTTGCCTCAAGAAAGTTCTGCCTAACTTGATACATGGCTCTCAAGATGGTTTTCTACCAGGACGTTCTTCTCGTAATCACATGCGTCTTTTGTCCAATGTAATATGCCAAGTACAAAATGATTCAGGTGATAAACTTCTGCTCTCTTTGGATGCGAAAAAGGCTTTTGACCGGGTTGAGTTGAGGGTAGCTTTATTGTACCTTAAGCAGGGCAGGGATAGGTAGCTTTTTTGTCCTAAATTCAGTGGCTATGCACAGCCTCTTTGGCGCAGATTGACTGTGGTACTCATTTATTTAACCTCTCTCACATCTCGTGAGGCATGTGCCAGGGCTTCCAGCTGTTGCCTTTGTTGTTCTTCTAGCACTTAAGCTATTGGCGGCAGCAATTCGTCAGTCACCTCTAGTTCAGGGTGTGGAAACGCCTGTTGGTGCTTGCAAATTCATAACTGTACGTGGATGATATATTATTGACTGAGTGGGGCAGCTTCCTCTGTTCCATAACTCATGATAAGTGAGGCTTTTTCTGTCTTCTATGGGTATAAAATAAATTGATCTAAGTGATGCAATCTCACTCAAGTAGAAACCAGAAAACCATACAAGTTGATTTTGGTCTCATCAGGTTTGAAGTTTTTGTGTCTGCTGATAAATAGTATGGTGGTTGATAACATCCAGCCATTGATGGATAAGATGGAACAGGACTTTGTGAGATGGTCTGCCTTACAGGTCTCCTTTTGGGGTAGGGTACAGATGATTAAGATGGTGACGGCTCCCAGATGTAACTTTTTTTTGCATGCTGTCCTTTATTATTCCTGCGCGTGTCCTCCTCGCTGTAAATCAGAGCATAAAGAGGTTTCTCTGAGCAGGCAGGAAAGCACAACTTAAATAGTCAAGATTGCATGCGTATTCCAGAGCAGGTGGTCTTCGGCTTCCTGACATGCAGCTTTACTATTTGGCTCCACATTTATTGCTTTATGATAAATTTATTGCTTATCTTTTGCCTCCTATTGATGATCAGCCACATTAGGTGGCATGGGAGTGGAATATTGCTAAGACTTCTATGGGTTTAGGTATCTTGTACAATACTCGTGTCTTAGCACCCTTGTTTGCCCTCCGACCATAAGGGGTATGTGGTCCGCTTGGAGAGATTCGCACTGACTCTTCAGAGTGCATAGCACAGTTCATAAGGAAGCGCCATTTTGGAACAATGAGGGAATTGCTGTTGATCAGCTGTCAATCAGAAGTGCTGTATGGGACGAAAGGTGGAATCATATCAATTAGAGATCTCCTTGATGGGGACGTGTTTTGTTCCTTTGAGTCAATAATATCTGAACTCTCCTTTCTCCAGTCACAGCTCTGGAAGTATTGGCAAGTGCAGCATTCCTTGAGAGGTAAACTAGGGTGAGATCCGATTCACCTCTCAGCTTCGCTGATAGGTGGTGTGTCTAATATTTACCAAATACTTATTCATAATTTATACTCGTGTGATAATTGTTGTGCAGAGAAATCCTATCCGCAGGAGCGGTTAGGAGTGGAATACTTAGAGGGCAACTGGAAGGAAATCTTAGAGTACCATGATCACTCACTCAGTGAAGTGTGCTTAAAGTTTGCTTATTTTAAAATTCTACATAATTGGTACTGGTCTCCTTTCAAATTGTATAAAGCTCATTTCTCAATGTGGAGTGTTGGAGAGGTTCTAGCATAGCGTGTGATGTATCACATACTTTGTTCACATCCTGCAGTAGATGCATGTTGGCATTCTAAATGAGAAACAATAAGTTCAACTAGTTTTATCCCTTTTGAGGAGTTGGACAAAATGGCTGTGCTACATTTTGAGACATTGGCGTACAGCACAGTTGCCCATGCATTAAGAATGGATAGCTGAGCTCTATATTCTGTCTACGTATGACCACCAAATTTCTAAGGTTCAGGATGAAATCCATGTTTTTGATGAGGCTTGTTTTTTTTTTTTTTGGACTTTGTGATCATTGACTGTTTTCCTTTGGCATGGGATTACTTCTTTAATCCATTTAATTGAGATAGAGCTTTGAGTCCTTTCATTTTAGGACTAGTATGGGATGATTAATTATTTGGGGTTTGTGGCATTATATGTTTGTTTGGTGGGGGGTATGTTTTACGTTGGGGGAGGGTTACCTTAGATATTGCTTAAACTGTGCTGGCTGAGTGTGATGGCCCATTTGTTTCTTATTGGTGATTATTTTTCTTCTCTGTTTCTCTCTCTTCTTTCTTATGATCTTAATGTTACCTATTGGGATCATATTTAGTCTATTTCTTTTGTTGAAGTGAGGTACTTTGTACTTCATTATAGTTAATTTTTGTGTATTATGAAATTCACAAAAATGAAGAAAAAAAAAAAAAGTCCATTGACGTGAACTATTAGAGCTGCGCAACAATGACTAATTGCAATACCACTTGGAAGATTTGGAAAATAGATCACAACGCTCACATATTAGAATCAAAGGGGTTCCATTGCAAGCAGACTCCGGAAAACTGGAGGACTATGTCATTCGCCTATTCCTCCATGTCGCACCTGATCTGGCGGACAAAGACATTGTTCTGAACTGCACTCATAGAGCAGGCCGACCAGCTAAATCCCGAGGCTTGCCCCATGATATCCTGACATATCCACACTACTTCAGTCAGAAAGAAGCTACCACGGCAGCAGTATGAGATCAGAAAGCTATCTCCTTCGAGGGAAGGAAGATATGATTGTTCCAAGACTTGTCACCAATAACACTACAGTGCAGCAGGGCCCTCCGGCGTGCCACCACCTTCCTCTGGGGGAAAGTGAGGCCACCCTTTCAGACTCATTTTTCATTGCAATAATGAGGCCCCCATTGTCCGCACCCTGGAGGAGGCACATTCTGTGTTGGGCATTGAGGCACCCCAAGAGGAGGAGACCACTCACCCAAAGACACAAAGCCCAACGCAACACTCCACTAAACTGCTGCGCCCCTTACGGCCACAAAAAATAGTCCACCAAGTCCACTTAAACGGCAAGCCCAAAGAAAGAACAACCTTGTTGTGTCAGCCCCAACACCGACATGTCAAATCCTGATAATGAATGATGACTGGACATAATGTTGGTGTCACACCGGTCTACTGGTTCACGGTCTACTGGTTCAACCTTGGAGGTCCACCCCGATTCTGGCTTCAAATCCCAGATGCACAACAACCTTCTAGTTGACACTTCTCAGTTCAGTGGAGCTCCGACCCCACTTACTATCCAGCACATAGATATCAAACTGCCGACAACATGGAGCCCTCGCGCCTGGTATATTGTGTTTCCAAAAGGGGAACGTCTCAGTTGTATGGTTCTATACTATATACCCCCTTTTCTAGCTGTACAGACCCGCTGGGATGGAAGCGCCGCTCTTTGACCCACACCTGCATGCTTAACTTCCCTACACACTCATACATGAGAAAGATAATTAATTTAAACGGCTGAGGCCTTAACGCCCCAGTGAAGCGCCTAATATTCCTCTCCATGCTTAGTAACTCCAAATGCGATATTGCCTTATTCAAGAAACCCATCTTCTCACAGCAGACTGGATTCGCTTATGGTCCCGTTGGTTTTACCACCAATACTTCTCTCGGGTCCAGTAAAAGAGCCAGGTGTGGCAAACCTATTGGCCTAACACTTTCTTGGTCGGGTCATCCAGACACAAGCTGAACTACCAGGCAGACTACTTTCCTTGCGCATGGTGATTAATACATACACTTTCACACTTGCCAATGTCTATGCCCCCAATGACCATCAAGAGGTCTTCCTTTTGGAAGCAATGGGCAGGGTGATGGCCAAACCTGATACAGATACCATTGTTTGGTGAGGAACTTTAATGTGGGTCTGTACACACTCCTAGTTCATTTGGTTCAGAGGACTGGACAAACCGGTGCTTTCACACCTATAGGCCTTCAATGGCTGAGGGGCATGGGGGTTGGTGGATATGTGGTGCTTGCATCACCCACCAGTGAAAGATTATAAGGTCTTCTCTGCAGCCCACCAAACTTATGCTAGACTAGATTTCTTTCTCACCTCGCCACTGTGCCTACCAGACCTCATGCTACAGTCCAGCTTATGGTGCGTCAAACATATGTTATTGACACATGAGTCCACCATATCTGAAATCAACAAAACTATCCACACCAATGACACCCCCAACACGTCCATTGTCTTACTGTGGGACACATTGAAAGCAGTGATACAAGGCCGTTTTAAAGGCTATGGCTGCATGACTTAATAGAGACAGAAAAGAAAAACTGCTCCGCTTGGAGGTCAGGTGAAAGATTTAGAAGAGGCACATAAACAAAGTGGCTCCCAAAGAGTACGGCGCCAACTCACACTAGCTTGAAAAGAGCTCATTCCCTGAACGACGTGGATAAAGCGGAATATGCTGTCCTCCTACTAAACAATACTGTGCTGTGGTAATAAAGCAGAGTGCCTCCTGGCGCATTGGCTGCATGCCCAGGTCCTCAAACAGAGAATACCAGAGATTGAAGGGAGATGGGGTATACCAAGATGCACAAATTCCTAGCAAATTTGAACACTTCTATGCCAAACTGTATACGGCAGAGAAACATAATCTAGGGGACAATGAAGCGTACCTGACTCAGGTTCTCACGGATTGCATTCGAACTGCAGATGCCTCACAACTAGACAGGGATATCCAGCTCAACGAGGTACTGATGGCTATTGCCTTCTTGCAACTGGGTAAAGCACCTGGGCAAGACTGCTACGCCTCAGACTTTTGCAACCACGCTAGCTCCCATATTTGCCTGCCTTTATAACTCCTGCAGTGCCTCCGGTTTACTCACTGAGGGAAGCTATTTTCATGGTACTCCTCAAACCTGAGAAAGGGCCCTCTGCACTCCTCCTTATAGCGCCCCATATTATTGTTAAACGTAAACACAAATGTTTTTACTAGCACACTGGCAGCCTCTCTTCCTCCCTACATGCAGGGCTTGGTTGACCCAAACCAAACCGGTTTCATTCGTGAATGGGGCTGCAGTGACAATACCAAGCACCTGTGCCATCTAAGAGATAAAATCCACGAGCCCGTACACCAGCGCTCCTGCTCTGTCGATGCCAAAAAGGTGTTTGATCATGTGCATTGGCCGACACTCCAGTTGGTGTTGACCAAAACTGGTTGTGGCACAGTTTCACTGCTGGATATAATGCAGTTTTTCGAATCCCACGGCTAGTGTCAGACCAGTGGGCTACTGTTGCATCCCTTCACTATAGCACGCAGCACCAAACAGGGCTGTCGTCTCTCCTTTTTGCCTTATATGTGGAGCCATTCACTGAATGACTGCGCAGACACCCCTTTACTGCAGGAGTTACCATGGGAGGCATGGAACATAAAATAGCCGTATACGCAGATGATACCATGATAGCAGTTACCCAAGCCTTCACATCCCTCCCCTCACTGATGCAGGAATTGGAAGCCTTTAGGAGGGCCTCGGGTTTTACAGTGCATCTTCAGAAATCACAGCCTTTGAATCTTATCATCACACAGGGTGATCAGCTCCAATTAGAGCACCTCTTCCTCTTCTCTTGGGCCTCTAATGGGGTCACGTACCTGGGCCTGCAAATACACCCCTGAACAGCGGAACATAACTATGTCACGTTGCACTCCACCACTGGGTCAGGCTTACAGTCATGGAAGGGAAACATCTTCTCTTGGCTGAATAGACATGCTGCAGTTAAAATGACCCTACTATCCAAAATATTATGTTCTGCAGACACTACTACTACAGCCTCCCCCACATGTCATCAGCAAACTGAAGCATTTAATTGAATACTCTATACAGGCGGGCAAGAAGGCACGCACGGCGGAGAAACAAGCATATTTGACTATGACGGAGGGTGGCTTGGATATTCCTTATTTGATGTGATATTACCAGGCTGCACAGCTCCAATATCTAGTAGAATGGTCTAGGGTGCGCAATGAGAAGCTTTAGTGCTCTACTGCCCAATCAGTAGCCTGGATCCACATTTAGAAATTACCATGACTCCTCAAACCACATAGACCTCCAGGGGAATACAGCTCTCCTATAATTAGGATGACAATGACCGCCTGGGACAAGGTACAGATAACACGGAAGCTCTCCTTCTGGCATATCCTCACTGACACCAATCCTAGTGACTCCCGATTTCCCACTGGCCCTTCGGGTAACTGCATTTTCGCAATAGCAGACCGCTAAGTGCAAGAGGGTAGGAGACTTCTTTGACCAAGATGGGTTTATGGACTTTGCGCAGATCCAGACTAACTGTGGTATCCCTCAAGGTGCACACTGGCAGTATGTCCCCATTAGACACTGGGTCTGCAGCCCCACATACGTCCGCATGGCAGATGATTCCTCACACCATTTGAGAAATGGCTTCTTACTTGTAACACAGACAAAGGCCTCCTCTCTGATATTTATGCATTTCTTAACACCCAGATGACCGACACTAAATCCTCGGCACAGTGACAATGGAAATCAGAGTGTGAATGCACATTCTCCCCTATGGAGTGGTCCGATATTTTACACCATTCCCGTACGTCTGTTTGTAGCGCCACCAGTATGGAGACCCAACTGAAAATTGTGTATTACTGGTATTGCACGTCGGCTAGATTAGCTAAATGGAAGCAAGGTAGAAATGATGACTGCTGGAGGCAATGCTGACATCAAGGCACCCTGATATATATTCTCTGGCATTGCCCCAAGCTACAACAATATTGGTCTGATGTACGGACTGACATGAATTAAATGTATGACAGACATGCCTCAGTTCCGTAGCTACATCCTGCTGTCCCTTCCTAGTGTACTAACATGTCCCCTACGATCGGCTAGGGGAAGGGCCATCGCCCTCTGTGCAGCAAAACAAGTTATAGTGTTTAAGTGATGGGGACAGATAAGACGCCAACACGGCTGGACTGGCACCATATACTATGGGAACTTCTGGGCATGGAGAAATTGACAGCAGTTGTGGATAGTAGATGACCACAATTTGACAAGACGTAGGACCCTGTAAATGGTTCTTATCTCAGGAATTCAGGAAGCTATCTTTTCCAATCTACCTGTGGGTGCTCCACCTCACACAGACGGGTCAGGGAGCCGCATGAGACATGGCAGTGGTGTCCCAACATGGACTCTTTACTCCATAACCCTAACACCTCTCTGCTCATACTATCAGGAGTCGTCAAGTAGACTCCCTCCTTTTCCCCCGATATCTTTCTATCATCCTCCTTTCCCTCGCAAATCCCTTCTTTATCCCCCACACTCCTGGTTATTCTACTTATTCCCTGTTACACCTCACCTGCCTGTGGATGTAGGTGAAGAATTTGTTATGTATTGTCTGTTTACCCAAAATACAATAAAAATTGATTTAAACCTAAAAACTCAGAGCTTTGCTGAACAGTTGCTGCTAGCACAATGTTTGTACATCGGGCTGATATTCTCATGAGTTCTTGAAGGTGTCAGTGTTTTTTTTTTTTCTTTGAGGGGGACCTCCCTCAGTGTTTTGATTTTCCCTTGGTCCCTGGGGATAGTAGGATAGGTTTGGCTCAGTTCACCAGAGAAAGTTAATTTTGTTAAGAACTTTGGTTTCTTTGTTACAGTGCTCCTTAGAAACCAACAAGGTAGCTCAGTTGCTTGAGCGAGTGCAGCCTGAGACCTGCTGATCACACTTGAGTCCTAGATGGGATGACTCCCCTACTTAAGTTGTGGATTGTGTTAGCCCTATTGAACACCCTCATAGTATTGCTACTACCAATGTGTTTCATGCTGTGAGGAGCTCTTTTTATTTTCAAGCGCTCATGCATTTTGTGTACAGCCTCTTCATATGTTTTTGGTGTCTTATGTTTCATGATGACTGTCTGAATCCCTCAGTAAAGTATTGCTGCAATAGTGTTCTTGCATAGGGCAAGAGGAATCAAAGGATGATGTATTTGCATGTGCTGAGGAGTGAATGGGCCATATGGATTATGACTGAGTGTCTTGTAAGGTCCCATGGCATTAGTCTACCTACCTCTGCACTGGGACTCTGTTGCTAAGCAGGCCTTATCAAAGCTGTGACTCTTGACAATGTTATATAGGTGTCCGCCCACTTTGGAATCCATTGTAATCAGCAGAAGATATGTTTGTTGTAAGTAAATTGCCTTGGTACATGTGAGGGCATTACTTTGAAAGACATTTTAGTTTCATATCATCACCAGTCCCTGCAGTTAAACAGGTAAAAATCTGAGCTGGTGAAATAATTTTCAGGGTTTGTGTGTGCCCTTAAGCAACAGCTTTGCCTTCTGGAATATGAAGTTAGCTCTCTGGATATTGAAGACCTTACAGGGATGAAGAGGCATGATGATTCCATTGTATCACTTTTGCCTTCCGTTTGAGCCTTTCTTCTTAACTAGTTCCATGTTTACATTCACATAAAAGGGAACAAATTCACCAACTCCTTTACTGTGTTAGGTGTTTGAAGCTCTTTTCTGCATTTCCAAGAACTACTTGTAAATATTTCTTACTATACCAAATAATGATGGTAATTCTGTGTTATAAAAATTCACATCCTTACACTTTTCCTGCTTACCAGTGTTTGGTCTCCTTCGAGTACTTGTGTATACATGAGCTTGTATGTCTGTTAGTTAGTTCATTTTATGCCGGCTCTTGGATGTTGCTTTCACACCTCTGGCTCTTGAACCTCTTGCACATTGGCAGTGTTTAGATTTTGGTGCTGCTCTGGTTCTGCCTACCCTTTGATGAGCTCGGTGCTTGGAGTTTTGCTAACTTCATCAAGTCAAAGTCAAAATCTTTATTTGGTCAGAAGACCATAAAAACACAGAATAAAAACATATACATATTACATGTAAAAGTCATTACAATACACAATCATCCAGATTTGTAAGTCAGTGCACTAATTCAATTAAAAACATCCACAATTATTTAATTTGACACATATCTCTTCCTAATTTTAATAGAACCCACAATATAACTAAGCTGGGCAAGACACACTTCCAGGGAGGATAAGCTTTGCAAATATCTCAAGCCCGGCTGTAAAAAGCAGCTGCACAAAGAGCGATATAAAGTGCATAAAAGCATAAAATGTACAGTTGATTGGGAGCATCATATCACATTAGCACATGGCAGGGATGGAAACCAGGTACCCACCTGGTGCTGACTTACTGATGTGACAAACAGTTACACATTCATCATGTTCAGATGGTTCTTGTTTTGGTTGCTTTTCATTGACCATCCTGCACCTTTTTTGCTTTTCTTTGTGAAAGACCAGAACTCTGTTCTAGGTTCCCCATGGAGAGTTAACATTCTTCAAGGAATGCAGTATTAGTAAAGCTGATATCAAAAGGGTCCTGAAGTGTGTAGCCCAAAATGACAGGGTTCACTGGCCAACTCGGTCCCAAACAATTTCCACCGCCTAAATTATCATATGTGAGGCAGCATAACACACATTGTAGCAATTCATAACACAGTGTATCAGTTTTCCTTATTAATATTCCTGTGAGTTCAGGCTCCGACACCACGTAGTATTGGATGGTTATTATCACTACATGAGACTTTACGGTGGACCCTTGGGTCACTCAACCCTAATGCAGCCATCCTTGTCCAATGACTCCATTGCAGTCGAGTAGATTCAGTAAGAATTATTGAAAAGGAAGAGTGGCACCAGGTTCTCCATTGTGAGTAGATTCAGTGCAGAGCCAAAATAGTGCAAGGGAAGGAGATGAGGAGGATTGGCTTTAAACTTAATCTAGCCAGCCAGTGTGAGGTTGCTAATAGAGAAAGATAAAGTGTGATGTACTGTGAGAGTGTTGGTAATTTTTAAAATAAAGCAGTACAAATAAATGTGAAATGACTTGGGGGGGGGGGGGGGGGGGATCTTTTAGAGTCTTAACAAGCTGCGACAAGGATTTCCTTACAACAGCAATTTTGCAGTGAGTACATTACATTCATAGAGCTCCCAGGCAGCGGGTTTTCATCCCTGAACATGCAAGGAGAGTAAGAGCTTGGTACAAATAGAGAAAAAAAATGTGTGCACAAATAACAAGTGACTTGAATGTCAACAACCAGGTCTGGAAGCCGCATTCTTACAAATAACATGGAAATAAAAATAAAATGCGAAGAGTGACGAAGGAGACGCGCACGAATGATAAACCACAATGGGTGAAATGTAGCAGAAGTGTAAAGTGGAAGATAGGAGGTTGATCTATGTAACTAGCTGATCAACAACCTCACACGTTTTGTAATCACTGATTGGATTAGGTCTGCAAAGCACACCCTTTCATCAGGTCATATTAACAAACCTCTTTAAATAGGTTTGTGTTGATCATAGCAGCTACTATTGTCTGTTTTTTGGCTGAAAACCGTCCACACATAGTGAGGAAATTAGCGTAATAATATGAAGTTGTTTTCATAGTAATTCTTGCACTCTTAGTGATGTGCCTTTCTCACTACTCACCTTCTCACACGTGTATAATTACTTCCTGGTGGAGACAAAAGAAATTGAAGCAGCTAGTTCCGATTGTTGGAAATGTCCTTTTTATTTTCAGCTTTCCTAATGCTGTGCACATGCTTCTTTTCTGTCTCCTTGTGAATTGGCAATATCTTGCTTTGTGAAAATAAGGCAGGCTTGGTATAGACGAGTACTGTGTGTGGCACAGATAGCAGGCTGCTCAAATGTCTTAGTAAGACAGAATTCAGTGATCGTCTGTGTTGGTGTCTTAAGGAGCATTTTGTTGTGTTTTTGTTATTCATGTTTTATTTGTCCTTCTGTCTTTCAGGCTGTGACTGCTCTGGTGAAGAACTTCCCCAAGCATATGGTGTCTTCCATGCAGCAGATATTGCCGATTGTTTGGAATACCCTGACTGAAAGTGCAGCTTTATATCCTTTTTAAAAAACAGAAATACTTTCTTGCCTTTCTCCCATTTAATTCCTGGTCTTTTTTATTTTCACTCTTGCCATGTTCGCTGTATGTTTAGTAGTTTCTCGAGCCCTGAGCTGATCAGCTGAGAGCATCATGGGATCAGTTTTGGGGTATCACCCCTCATGAGCCAGGCTAGCTTGAATCCATTGACACTGTAAGAAACCCTGAAACCGGTCCCAGGATGCTTGTTTCTGATGTAGGGAGGACCTGGCCTGGCAGTTTTGTTGAATTTGATTCTGTCAGTGAGTTACATCTGTGTAGGCACCAGTGTTTTGAGTTTACCTTTCAGAAACAGGGTGGGTGGGGAGAACACTGAGACCTACCTAGTTAGCAGGGTGACTTTGACAAACTGAATACTGAAACCTTGGCATGTTGCCCAACAAGTCGACTCTACAGATCAAAGTGTATTTTCTTTGAATGCAATAACTTTATTTTTCTTTTCTGGAATTAATTGAATATAATTTGCAATGGCTGAGTTACCACCAGGCCCCATATCATCTTCATCAGGCGGTCCTGTGTTTTTTTTGTCAATAGCATTCTAAATTGAAGAACGTGTGGTGTTGCTTTTTCCATTGTGATTTGCCTGTAGCATTTGCAACTTCTGTCTAAACAGTAGTCCAGCAGGGAGTCTGCAATGAGGCAAGTGGTGCTCTTCTACCTCTTTAAGATAGTGAGCTTAATTTTTTTTTGTGTATTAGCTGACAGTTTGAATTAATAACATGTGACTTTATAAATGATCCAAATGTTAGAGGAGAAAGTTACTTACACCTAACAGCAGTTGTCCTGTCTTTCTAGTATCTTTCTATAAGATTCACATGTATCTGTAGCTTCTAACTCAGTCTGAAATATGGCCGACCTAATTAATTGCAATATATAGAGTAATACCTCTTACTGCACATATTGAATTAAGGGTTATGTGATAAAGCACCTCCACATTTCCCCTTTATAAATTTCAGCTTTCCAAGCGCCTTGAAATGTGCAAGGGGAAAATGCCCTGTAAATGACAGGACATGTACATGTTGGTACACACTAAAATCTGCATTTAATGCCCCACTTTAATCTTAGTGATAGTATGTAGGAAGTTGGCTCTGTATGTACTATTTCAAAATAAGAAATAGCATGCACAGAGTCCAAGGGTTCCCCTTAGAGGTAAGATAGTGGCAAAAAGAGATAATTCTAATGCTCTATTTTGAGGTAGTGTGGTCGGGCATTAGGCTTATCAGAGGGTAGTGTTAAGCATTTAATGTACACACACAGGCAATAAATGAGGAACACACACCCCAAGACAATTCCAGCCCAATAGGTTTTTTATATAGAAAAATATATTTTCTTAGTTTATTTTAAGAACCACAGGTTCAAGATTTACAAACAATACTTTAAATGAAAGGTATTTCACTCAGGTATCTTAAGAACTTTGAATCAACACAATAACATGTACAGTTGTGGCAAAAATGGCAATAAGATATTTTAAAATTGGACACTGCAAAAATCAACAGTTCCTGGGGGAGGTAAGTATTTGTTAGGTTCACAGGTAAGTAAAACACTTACAGGGTTCAAAGTTGGGTCCAAGGTAGCCCACTGTTGGGGGTTCAGGGCAACCCCAAAGTTACCACACCAGCAGCTCAGGGCCGGTCAGGTGCAGAGGTCAAAGTGGTGCCCAAAACACATAGGCTTCAATGGAGATAGGGGTGCCCCGGTTCCAGTCTGCCAGCAGGTAAGTACCCGTGACTTCAGAGGGCAGACCAGGGGGGTTTTGTAGGGCACCGGGAGGGACACAAGTCAGCACAAAAAGTACACCCTCAGTGGCAGGGGGGCGGCCGGGTGCCGAGTGCAAACAGGCGTCGGGTTTGCAATAGGTTTCAATGGGAGACCCAGGGGTCTCTTCAGCGATGCAGGCAAGGGGGGGCTCCTCGTGGTAGCCACCACCTGGGCTAGGGAGAGGGCCACCTGGGGGTCGCTCCTGCACTGGATGTCGGATCCTTCAGGTCCTGGGGGCTGCGGGTGCAGTGTGTTTCCCAGGCGTCGGGTTCTTTGAAGCAGGCAGTCGTGGTCAGGGGGAGCCTCTGGATTCCCTATGCAGGCGTCGCTGTGGGGATTCAGGGGGGTCAACTCTGGCTACTCACGGGCTCGCAGTCGGCAGGGAGTCCTCCCTGTAGTGTTGGTTTTCCGCAGGTCGAGCCGGGGGCGTCTGGTGCAGAGTGGAAATTCTCATGCTTCCGGCGGGAAACGTGTGGTCTTTAAAAGTTGCTACTTTGTGGCAAAGTTGCAGTCTTTGTGGAACAGGGCCGCTGTCCTCGGGAGTTCTTGGTCCTTTTAGATGCAGGGTAGTCCTCTGATGCTTCAGAGGTCGCTGGACCCTGGGGGACGCGTCGCTGTTGCAGTTTTTCTTGAAGTGGGGAGACAGGCCGGTAGGGCTGGGACCAAAGCAGTTGGTGTCTCCGTCTTCTCTGCAGGGCTTCAGGTCAGCAGTCCTTCGTCTTCAGGTTGCAGGAATCTATCTTCCTAGGTTCTGGGGGCCCCTAAATACTCAATTTAGGGGTGTGTTTAGGTCTGGGAGGTTAGTAGCCAATGGCTACTAGCCCTGACGGTGGCTACACCCTCTTTGTGCCTCCTCCCGGTGGGGAGGGGGGCACATCCCTAATCCTATTGGGGGAATCCTCCATCTGCAAGATGGAGGATTTCTAAAAGTCAGAGTCACCTCAGCTCAGGACACCTTAGGGGTTGTCCTGACTGGCCAGTGACGACTCCTTGTTTTTCTCATTATCTCCTCTGGCCTTGCTGCCAAAGGTAGGGGCTGTGGCCGGAGGGGCGGGCATCTCCACTAGCTGGGATGCCCTGTGGCGCTGTAACAAAGGGGGTGAGCCTTTGAGGCTCACCGCCAGGTGTTACAGTTCCTGCAGGGGGAGGCGAGAGAGAAGCATTTCCACCCAGTACAGGCTTTGTTACTGGCCACAGAGAGACAAAGGCACTCTCCCCATGTGGCCAGCAACATGTCTGGTGTGTGGCAGGCTGGCAAAAACTAGTCAGCCCACACTGGAAGTTGGGTATGTTTTCAGGGGGCATCTCTAAGATGCCCTCTGGGTGTATTTCACAATAAAATGTACACTGGCATCAGTTTGCCTTTATTGTGCTGAGAAGTTTGATACCAAACTTCCCAGTTTTCAGTGTAGACATTATTGTGCTGTGGAGTTCGTGTTTGACAGACTCGCAGACCATATACTCTTATGGCTACCCTGGACTTACAATGTCTAAGGTTTTGCTTAGACACTGTAGGGGCATAGTGCTCATGCACCTATGCCCTCACCTGTGGTATAGTGCACCCTGCCTTAGGGCTGTAAGGCCTGCTAGAGGGGTGACTTATCTATGCCAAAGGCAGTGTCAGGTTGGCATGGCACTCTGAGGGAAGTGCCATGTCAACTTAGTCATTTTCTCCCCACCAGCACACACAAGCTGGCAAACAGTGTGCATGTGCTGAGTGAGGGGTCCCCATGGTGGCATAAGACATGCTGCAGCCCTTAGAGACCTTCCCTGGCATCAGGGCCCTTGGTATCAGGGGTACCAGTTACAAGGGACTTACCTGGATACCAGGGTGTGCCAATTGTGGAGACAAAGGTACAGGTTAGGGAAAGAACACTGGTGCTGGGGCCTGGTTAGCAGGCCTCAGCACACTTTCAAATTATAACTTGACATCAGCAAAGGCAAAATGTCAGGGGGTAACCATGCCAAGGAGGCATTTCCTTACATAGTCATTTTGAAAGAGTACTATAAATGTAGAGACCTCATTTCTTTATGCTGTTTAGTACCTCATTGAAAGGTGGTTTCTTTCAGGATGATCTGAAGGCAGTGGTTACACAAGGCTTATCATTGTAGGACGACGCACCTGTAGCTGACCCCAGTAAGATTCTGGAATGTTCTCTGAAGGATTATGACATTCTTTTTTTTACAGTTGTGGCCGATTCTAGATAGGTTCTAAAGAAGGTGTTCTCTTACAAAATACTATCAACCTTGATTCATGAAGTAATTTCAGATTTCCTTTTAAACAAGGTATTCAACTACCTACCTTTTAACTGAGATTCGTCCTTGCCAACAGTGAAAGCTTCTCCACACCTTAGGCATAAAGTAGCTCTGTGATAAAATCTCAACATAACTAAGATCATCACATTTTTTTTCCTGCAGTCCATAAAACTGCATTCATAAATGGTGTTATCCAAACAATCTATAGGTTAATGAATTGTTTTCACTGTTATTTTTTAACAGCTGGTGAGTGCTTTCAGGAAGATTTAAGGTGGATAAAACAGAGGAAAGTCAACAACCATTCTTGGAACTGTCTAAGTTGCCAAAATTTGTAGACAGCTGATAGCCTCCCCATATATGCTCTCACCATTCAATCTCCATTCAGACCTGCCTCCTTTATTGAACACCAGTCTTCTGTTTTGTCTAATTTCCTACTAAATTGTCATACACAGTATTTTCTTAAATCGGAAGAAAAATCACTTTTTTCCCCGCAAATTAACCATAAATGAGCCAGTATAAATTGCCTTATTTTGAAATTGGTAACCTCTTAAACCACCCAGTGAATCCCAAGGTCCTGAAGGAGTGTCCTTGAGGCTCTTCTAAACCAGTCGCCTTTCACAATGCTCTGTGTTCCAGTCGAGAGGAAGGGCCTGAGCCAGTTCACAGAGTAATTAAAGGTGCTTGTCTTCGTGTTCGTAGTTGGGTAAGTCCCACTAGACGTCCAAGAACTCTGAGTCGAAGTGCTCTTTGACTTCACCATGCTGGTCTAAATCTTCCCACAAATTGCCTGAAGGATGTCACTGTAGGTCCCACTCCACATTGAGCCTGCCTCTGGGTCTGCTCCGTGCTTCCCTGGGTTTCCTGGGGCTGAAGCAACTCTTGCCCAACTTCGTGAGATTCTTCTTTGGACAGGCCAACCTGTCTGGGGCACCTTTGGCCCCATGGATTTCGTGGGTACCCCCACTGGATATCCACCAAGCCGGTCAGGCCCTTGGATTCGGTTCTGGACAACCACTCCAGTAGAGACTGGATCATAGTGCTGGTCTTGCAGGATACCTACTTCCACATTCCCAGTCTGCCTGCTCTCAGGGGTTATCTGCAGTTTATGGTGGGTCATGAGCATCATCAATTTGTTCTCCCATTTGGTCTTACCAGCATCCATCGAGTGTTCACCAAGGTGATAGCGGTGGTCGCAGCATACCTGTGGAGGTAGGGGGTTCCAGTCTTTTCATACCTTGATGATTGGCTGTTGAAGGCGGGCTCACCTAAGGCAGTCTTCTCCCACCTCTAGACTGTGGTCTACCTTCTGCATTCACCGGAGTTCACTATAAATGTGCCAGTGTCACACCTGATGCCCTCTTAAATGCTTCTTTTCATCTAAGCTGTTCTGGATACAGTGCAGTTTCTGGCCTATTCCCCAGAATAGTGAGCACAGTATATATGGACTATTAGTCTAATGTTTGAGTCTCTATCCTGGATTTCGATTTGACTTAGTCGAAGACTATTGTCCCTCATCAGCACCTGCATCCTGCTGGTAACGCATGACTGTTGGCATATGTGTGCTCTA
The DNA here is from genome assembly GCF_031143425.1 of Pleurodeles waltl. Taxonomy (NCBI): domain Eukaryota; kingdom Metazoa; phylum Chordata; class Amphibia; order Caudata; family Salamandridae; genus Pleurodeles; species Pleurodeles waltl. The sequence goes on along the minus strand of NC_090445.1, from coordinate 660,462,010 downwards.
CAATGCGACTTGGGACTTGGGACTTCAGGTCGCACTGTAGAGCAGCATCAGGAGAACCTCTCAGACCTGGCCCAGATATCAGAAGGAACTGTAAAAGATCTGCAGTGGTGGCTGTGATTGGGTCAGCGACTGACCCCTCTCCCTTCCCCACCCAGAGCTGACTGTAGTGACAGAGGCATCACTCCTGGGTTGGGGAAGCCACCTGGGAGAAGTGGGGATTGAAGGTCTCTGGTCTCCAGCTAAGTCTTTGCTCCATAACAACATGTTGAATCTGACAGCAATCCCATTGACATTGAAAGCCTTTCTTCCTTCCACCAAGGAAAGTCTGGTACAGACATTCATGGACACCACCACCACCATGTGGTATTGCAACAAGCAGGGCAGAGTGGGCCCTGTCTCAGGAGGCCCCTCTATCTCTGGACATGGCTGGAACTTCAGGGCATTTCCCTAGTGGGTCAACATCTGGTGGACCCCTTGAACTCCAGAGCGGATAAACTCAACCGTCAATGCTTAGTGGATCCTGACTGCCATCTTCATCAAGAGGTGGTGGAAGGTTTCTTCAGAGATTGGGGAGAACCTTGGTTAGATTGGTTTGCCACCGACAACAATGTTCAGTGTCCGCGCTTCTGTGCACTGGAGTTTCCAAGGCGACTTTCATTTGGAGATGACTATCTTCTCAAGTGTATCTCAATCCTGCAGCACACCTTTCTGCCAATACCACTTCTGCGCCGAGTTCTTAAGAAGATCCAGAACGACTGGACACACATCATTCTTGTGGCCCTGGATTGGGCATGGTGATGATGGCATCCCACACTTCTGAGCATGAGCATCGGTCCTTCGGTCAGGATTCCTCTTCAGGAGAATCTACTGTTGCAACAACTGGGCAGGGTATTGCACCTGAATCTGCACATGCTCCACCTTCATGCATGGAGACTGAGGGGCGCCATGTGATAGTCTTTGTCCTGCAGAAGTCTGCATTATTGTGGCAGCATGCCGTCCCTCAACTAAGACAATGTATGCCTGCTGTTGGGACAAATTTGTGGCTTGGTGTGCTTTGTTGACCTTCTTTCTGCACTCATCTCAGGTTTTGTTCTTTGTTCTCTCGTTAGCCCGGCAAGGCCTTGCTCTGGGCACTGTTAAAGGGTACCTTTTGGCCATACCAGCATTTTTTAGGCTGCTGGGTCACCACTCTGTGTTGTAGTTGCCTATTGTTACTCAGTTCTTACAACCACTGTAGCATATGTTCCCTTTGCAGCACTTTACTTTGCCTAAATGTGACCTGAACTTTGTTCTGACCTTCCTGGTGTGCTTTCCCTTTGAGGCCCTGCACAATTTCCCTCTACGCTTGTTGACCTTAAAGACTGACTTTTTACTATCCATTCCATCTGCCAGGAGGGTTAGTGAACTGCAAGCAATTGCTATGCACCCTCCTTACACAACTTTTTTCCCCCTAACAAACTGGTTTTAATAATGTGCTCCTTTTATGTCAAAAGTGGTAACACCTTTTTACGTAGACCAAAACTTGACTTGACATTGCTTACTTTCTTTGCTCCATTTCACCCTCTTAAAGAGGAGGCAAGACTCCACCACTTGACCCAAAAAGTGTGCTATCCTTCTCCATTAATCGTACCATAGAGTTTCGGGTGGAAAATCAACTCTTCATTGGGTTTGTTGGGGTGAAGAAAAGAAAGCTGTGCAGAAACTGACCATCTACTGATTGATAGTGCTCTGCATTAACATCTGCTACACATTGGCCAAGAAGCAGCCGCCTGAAGGCTTGCAAGCTTATTCCACCAGAGTCAAAGCTTCTACCACTGCGTTAGCTTGTGGAGTCCCTGACCGGGGTATCTGTCCGACTGCAACGTGGGCATCTCTTCACATGTTAGAAAAACACTTCTGCCTGGACAGTCAAGTCTGTTGTGATGGACATCTTGCCTGGTCAGTCCTCCAGGATTTTTGGTCTAAATCTGTTAGCAGACCCAACTCTGTAGAGGTTTTACTCTGGTATCTATTCTAGAATATAAATCAGAGAATAGAAGTCTGTATCAGATGAACAAGTTACTTAGCTTTGGTAACTCCTTATCCAGTAGAGACTCTCTAGTTGCTGATTCCTGTCCGACCTTCCCATCCTCCCAGCTCCACAAACTGATTTCACTGCATAGGGTTGACATTATAAGGTCTCTAGTGTCTGCACACTACTACATCACCAACCTTCATGGCTCCTTGCTTCCTGTCTGGAAAGGTTGGGAGAAATGTCAGTACGCTGGAGTGGTGCCTAATAGGCACTGCACATGTCACTTTCAGTGTGAATGACCCAAAGCCGAGCAACGGCACCTTCTTACGCACAGAGGTACTGTTCGAATATTTGCCTGATCGATTCTGACATCTGTGGAATATTCTAAGGTAAGGAATTTATGGCTATCAGATAAGGCGTTACCAAAGGTAAGTAACTTGTTCACTAGCATGTAGAGGCTTACTTCTGTATGGTGCCTCAAATTCTTTCTTGAGAAGCTTGTTCTTTTCAAACTTGCTAACATAGGCTAGTCCTAGCTGTTTGTGAGCAAGGATAATAAGTAGGTAATTTTCCATTCAATTAATTGTTTATAATATTCCACCCTATCAATAACCAAACACTTGGGTGAGTATAGTTGATTGTATGCTGGCTGTTTGAATACATTTTACTCTTCCTGCACATTAGGCCTCCTAAACTCCCCACACTAAGATTCACTCAAATATGTAAGTAGGACATGACTGGTTTTAGGGAAGATGGTTCTTTGACTTTTGTATCTTAAACTTGATGGTCTTTCTTGGGAGGTCTCTTATAGTTCGTCCAGGGTTTATTTTCTTAACAGTTGTGTTGGCCATAGTAAGCCCATTAGAGATGTCCTAATCTAATTGTTTTTAATTCATAATTATTACGCTCAAACTTTCCTTCTATCAAACTGGTTTTAAAGATAGCTCTTGGGCTAACCTGGTGTTAAATACATGTGGTTGAGTCTGTTTTGCTAGAAGGTTGACATTTCTGTGAGTTCCCTTATGTTCTGCTATAAGATGATCCCTTCTGTTATGCTCTAACTTCGTTCTTTATTTTGAGTCATCTGAATTTGCTTCTTGTATAGGATGGTGCTTCTTGGGATTTTCTTATTCGACCAATTTGTACTTCCAGGTAATTCCCTTCTGGAATGTAATTGTGTGTCTTTAAGTATCTCTGATATAATAGAATGCCTCTTGTGTGTTCTCGTTTACAAGTCAATTCTTCTTAGGAGGTTTACAAGGATAATGCCTTTAAAGAAACCGTGTGTTATATAAAGTACACAGTTTGCGTTTTTTTTTTTTTAATGTAAGGTTCTCATTTCCCACTGGAGCCTTTGTTCTTAAGAGCAGAATATAAAACCAAAAGACTAAAACCATTATTAAATCCACACAAAGTAACACCAAGTTGATGGTGCTGATACAGTGTTTCAGCTCAACTATTGACAAATTGCACAATTTAGACACATGTACTGGATAATAATTAAATGAAGACTATTTTCTTTAATGGCTTGCACTTATGTGAGAACGGAAGTAAACTACACAGAGGAGGTGGAAGATCCCGTTGATTCTGATGGTGAGTCTTACTTCTGTTAATGTTTACAATGTCTTTGCCTATATACAGCCCTGGTTCTGAAGGTGTAATAGCTTATCTTTCATGTCTTGGTTTTGTTTCTCTCCACACCATGGCAGGGTTCTAGAGAATTAGGTTTACTCCAGTATTGGAACTTTCATAGATTCACATGCTTGAATCATTCCCCGTCGTCGAGATGGGAGTCCCGGTACAATTTTCAAAAGTAATGTTAAAACATATTGAAGAGAAAAAGGCCCTAGGCCTCTTCAATTTGATAGTCTGTCAGAGTCATTTTGTGAAAAGGACCAAACCTGATCCTCCACCAATCAGGCGACAGCACCCTTCAGAACCTCCTGAGAGAAGCTCTAGCACCTCAGATTTTCTAACGCACGTCGTGCTAGGGAGTCTCCTCAGAGCTCTGCTCTGTTTTCACACCTTTATTCAGCTCTTTTTCTCTCAGAGAAACTCATTTATTTGGATTTGTCAGCTATTTTTCAACTATGTCTGACAAGGAAAAGAAAAGTCTCTTTAGAGACTGCAAGACTTGTGGAAAGAAAAGACTTCATTCTGAAGATCCTCATCAAGATTGCATTTACTGCCTCTATCCAGATCATTCAGCCAAGGACTGTAAGATTTGCCGTACTTTTTCTTCTAAGACCTTAAAGGATAGAGAAGGCAGATTATTAATATGGCTGCAGAAACTGAAGCATAGGAAGGATCCAGTTTCTGATTTTGAGAGTGAGGAATCATCAACATCCAAGAGATCAACTAAAAGGGCAAGATCACGCTCTAGATCTCCCTCACAAACCTCAAGGAAGGCCCTCAAAAAGACTGCTTCAGGGTCTTATAAGGGTCGCAGCCCATCTTCTTCCCCAACTGTACTCTCAAGTAAAGAGGGGAAAAAACATTCTTCCAGTTCTGAGAGGCACAGGAAATCCTCATCTGTTCCACCATCTGTGCCTTTCAAAAAGCCATCCTCTGTGACTGGAAAAAAGGCCTCGTCGACCGATTCCCCGTCGACGGCACCGTCGGTGGGCGCATTGCCGACGACAACAGCTACTTTAGGTTTTCCATCGTCAGCGGCTCCGTCGGCGACATCGTCGATGAATACACCACCGTCGACGAGAACTGAAACGACGACATCAGCGTTGACGGCCGCCTACACCTCGTCATCGTCGACGGCGCTGATGTCAGTGTCAGCTTTACCGTCGTCGACGGTAGACTCGTCGGCGAAGCTTGCTGCTATTAAAATAACGGTGCGTCCAGCGTCGACGGCACCGTCTACGACAAAGTCAATTTACACGTCGTCGATGAGACCGTCGACGACACCGTCGACGAGGGAAAAATATCAAAAAAGAACAGAAAAATTAACTCCAACCCACACTTCACCTAGTAAGGTATCCTCCCTGGTACCAGTACATCTTTTGGAGGGAGATGAAGATTCAGATGAAGATGGGCCTTTTGGAACAGCCCACAGCCCCTCTGAATTGAATGTAAAATACCAGGAAGAGGAGGAATATGAGGAAGCTTATGATCCCCAGGCTTCCTTGGAGCATCAGCAGTATCAACAGGGAACGTATATCCCTTCCGACCTGCTTACTGGCCTTAGAGCCATGTTGGTGGATTACAACAGAAGGTTTCCTCCACAAGGAGAACAGCCTCCTCTATCGCCCATTTCTGGTCTTTCTACTCCACATCAAAGACCAACGTCTTTGCATCTCACAGATGTGGCCACCCCGGACATGACAATTCCCCAAGACACTGACTTTTCAGAAGGAGATCAGGAGGAAGGAGAGCTCGTAGATACTCACTCAGAGTGGGACGAGTATATTATTCCTGCTCCATCTTCTCCTTCTCATTCGAAGGTGGAGTCCCCACCTGAAGACATTGGAGGTTTTCACAATCTCTTAGAGAGGGCAGCCAAGCGTTTTGCATTACCGCTACCTACGAAGCAAACAGATTGTTTCCTTTATAATTTTAAAGAGCCCTTCCAGAAGTCTGTGCGCTCTATCCCGATGGTGAACTACCTGTGGGAGGAAGACCTTAAAGTCATGACTAATCCGGCAACAGTAACAGCAGTTTTACCACGTCTGGATAAGAAATACAAAGCTCCTGATGATGCCCCAACATGCTTGACAGGCCATCCTCCTCCAGATTCAGTAGTAGCTCAAGCGGCTCAAAGAAGATCAAAAAATCCTTCTGCTCCGATTTCCGCGCCCCCAGATAAGGAGGGTAGGAGGCTAGATAATATAGGAAAAAGATTCTCCTCTATGGCCAGCCTAGTGCTTAGAGCTGCCAACTCCTTGGCTATTTTGTCTCGATACGACAGACAGCTTTGGGCGGATATTGCACCTTTTATTAATCAACTGCCGGAAGACGTAAAATCAGAGGCAGATAAGACTGTAGAAGAGGGTCAACGCACGTCTGCAGAGCTTATAGACTGTGCAATGGATATAGCGACCACTGCTTTCAGACAGCTTGCAGGTGCTGCTGTATTAAGAAGACAGGGCTGGCTCAAAGCCACCTCATTTCGTCCAGAATAAAATCCTAGACTTACCCTTTGATGGCCAAGCGCTATTTGGGAAACATGTGGACGAAGCCCTACAGTCAATTAAAACGGACACGGCAAGGTCATTAGGGACCCTGCAATATCGAAGATCGTCCTTTCGTCCTAGGGGCGTGCCCAGCCCTCTTACAGAGGGGGATATCAACAACAGAGATACTCTTCCTATCCATCATCTTCACAACAATATCGGCCATACTACTCCCAAAGACAACCGACTCAACCAGCCTACAGTAGACCGGCAGGCCGTGGACGCTCAACCCGCCCCGCTAAAGATTCAGCTCGTAGAACCTGATGTTTTCGAGGCGCCGACTACGCCCAGTCCTCCTACTGTCACCCTGGGCGGAAGAATTTCCTTATTTCTCAGTCAATGGCAAACCATTACATCAGACAAGTGGGTCCTACAATTAGTGGAACGGGGCCATACTTTAGAATTTATCCAGAAACCTCCCTCCAACCCTCCCTGCAGGACTCCTTCAAGATATCCTCAATAACTCAAAGAAGAGGTCTACAAGCGCCTTCTCAAGGGAGCTATAGAGAAGGTGCCTCAGGATCAACGAGGAACAGGATTTTATTCCAGGTTCTTCATCATTCGAAAAAAGTGGAAGGATTGGAGACCGATCCTCGATTTAAGGCAACTAAATGTATACCTAAAGAAGCAATCGTTTCGAATGATCAGCCTGCAAGACGTCTTTCTGCGTCTCAATCAAAGAGATTTTATGTCATCGCTAGACCTCAAGGACGCATACTTCCACATACCAATCCACCCTGCCCACAGAAAGTATTTGAGATTTACCGTAGCCCGGAGCCATTATCAATATCGCGTCCTTCCCTTCGGGCTCAAATCAGCCCCAAGAATATTTACCAAATGCCTAGCACCAGTGGCAGCCTTTCTCAGGAGAAGAAAGCACCAGGTCTTTCCATACTTAGACGACTGGGTAATAAAGGCAAAGACTTACACAGGAGCACACAAGTCAACAAGAAAGTGCGTTTCCTTACTGACCAATCTCGGATTCACGATCAACTGGGAGAAGTCCAACCCTCTACCAGTACGCAGTATTACTTTTCTGGGAGCAAAACTGAACACGAAGTCCGGCATGGCATGTCCCACGTTAGAGAGACAACAAAGGTTACTAACCCTAGGGAGTTTCATACACAAAAGACGAAAGGTTACAGTCCGTCTCTTCAAATCACTATTGGGCATGATGTCTTCATGCATACCTCTGATCCCTCTGTGTCGACTAAAGATGCGCCCCTTGCAGGAGCAGCTAAACCGTCAATGGCTTCAAGTATCAGGAACTTTCGAAGAGCAGATACAAATAACTCCGATAATGATCAAAACCCTCAAGTGGTGGTCTCAAAAGCATCATCTCTCAATCGGTCTCTCGTTTCTTCAACAGCCAGCCCCGTGGACCATAACAGATGCCTCACTGGAAGGCTGGGGCGCAGTATTACAGGACCTGAAAATAAGTGGCAAATGGCCAACTCATCTGGCATCAAGGCATATCAATTGGCTAGAACTCAGGGCAGTGCACCTCGCCTTACAAGCGTTTCTCCCAAGAATCTCTGGATCGCGAGTGGTGATAAGAACGGACAACACCACTACGATGCACTATCTCAACAAACAAGGAGGTACAAGATCTCTCACCCTCTCCAGGGAAGCCCAAGCGATCTGGAACTGGGCCTCGCAGCAAGGCGTCACACTATCGGCGGTACACTTGCCGGGAATAAACAACAAGGCAGCAGATGCACTCAGCAGGCAGAAATTGGACTGTCACGAGTGGGAACTAGACCAGACGGTACTAACCCAGATTTTTTCCCAGTGGGAAACACCAACAGTGGATCTGTTTGCGAAGAAGGACAACGCCAAATGCCAGTTCTTCGCAAGTTGGCATCACCAAAAGGGATCTTGGGGGAATGCGTTTTCAATAGTCTGGTCAGACATCTTTGCTTACGCCTTTTCTCCCATTCCGTTGATCCCAAGGGTCCTCACGAAGATGAAAACAGAACCGTGCACTCTCATACTGATAGCCCCGTACTGGCCGCGCCAACATTGGTTCACAGAGCTCCTCATTCTGTCAGTCAAACCTCATATTCCACTGGAGCCGTTACCTCATTTACTAACAATGAACAACGGCCAAGTTCGACACCCCGATCCGCAGTCAATGCGGTTAGCAGCATGGCTCCTCACCACAGAGAATTTGCGCATTTGAACATCCCGCAGGACTGCAGAGATATTTTGTCACAGGCCAGAGTGGATAGCACTAACAAGGCGTATAAGTGTAAATGGAAAAGATTCTGTGCCTGGTGTCGTCAGCGTCAAATCGACCCTCTACTTTCACCACCAGAAGAGATGTTGCTGTATCTCTTTGAGTTAGCTCGATCTGGCCTAGCACACTCGTCCATTAAAGTTCATGTAGCAGCCATAGCTGCATACAGACGTTCAGAGGACACACCCTCGCTCTTCTCGGCTGATTAAGAGATTTCTGTAGGGGCTGTTCAGAGTTTACCCTCCTTTCAGACCTCCACCTCCTTCGTGGGATTTGAATATTGTTTTGGCACAACTGATGAAGCATCCATTTGAACCGATCCACCGTGCTTCCCTCAAATACTTGTCGTGGAAGGTTGCCTTATTGATAGCTCTTACATCAGCTAGGCGGGTCAGTGAGGTGCAAGCGCTCTCCATCCAAGAGCCATTCCTGCAGCTTAAACAAGATAGACTACTAATGCGCACTAACCCGCATTTTATGCCAAAGGTTCCGTCAGACTTTCACATGAACGAACCTTTGGTCTTCAAGTCCTTTTTCCCTCATCCATCTACTCCAGCGGAGAGAGCATTACACTCTCTAGATGTGAAAAGATGCGTTCAATTTTATTTGGACAGGACTAAAGCTTTTCGGCGCTCTAATCAGCTATTTGTGGCGTACAGTGCTCCTAGGAAGGGGTACCCGCTATCCAAGCAGAGTATTTCTAGATGGATCGCCTCTGCTATTCGCTTCTGCCATCAGGCAGCGGGCAAACCTTTGCAGTCATCTGTGCATGCTCACTCGACAAGAAAAGTCGCATCGTCCGCGGCACTGTTTGCCGGAGTGCCACTACAAGACATATGTAGGGCAGCAACATGGAAGAGCTGTCATACCTTTACTAAGCACTATTGCTTGGAGTCCCTCTCGCACGGAGAGGTAGCAGTGGGCCAGGCGGTTCTCAGGAATCTCTTCAGGTGAAGGTGAGCCATTTCTCCTACATCCCTCCATCCTTGAAAAGGTATGCACATTGGAAAAAAAAAATTTTATCTGATAAGAGACCGCTATCATAGTCCCATGAGTAAGCGGGTTGTCAGACATTGATCAGGTTACATTAGTGTCTTATGATGTTTTATTACTGGTTTGTTATTCAAATTTCATCATGTATCTTCACAGGAATATCTCTATATATATTAGAGATAAGGAGATACTTATATTTATATATGTACATATATATAGATAGATGTGTGTGTGTGTGTGTGTATGTGTATATATATATATATATATATATATAGAGAGAGAGAGATATATCAGTACACTCATATACTTCATCAATTTCTACATGATGATAAGAAGGGTTGTGGTTTAAGATAACTTGTTTATTAAAGATGTAATTTTACAATGTGCATAGTTATTGCTTTCTACTCTGATTCAAACATGTGAATCTATGAAAGTTCCAATACTGGAGTAAGAAAATAAGTTACTTACCTGTAACTGTAGTTCTCCAGTATTGGAATCTTTCATAGATTCACATGCGACCCACCCGCCTCCCCGGAGAAGCTCACTTCACCTCTTTCTTTCGATTTATACATATATTCAACATAATGTAAGCACTTGTGCTTGGAAAATCTGAGGTGCTAGAGATTCTCTCAGGAGGTTCTGAAGGGTGCTGTCGCCTGATTGGTGGAGGATCAGGTTTGGTCCTTTTCACAAAATGACACTGATAGACTATCAAATTGAAGAGGCCTAGGGCCTTTTTCTCTTCAATATGTTTTAACATTACTTATGAAAATTGTACCGGGACTCCCATCTCGACGATGGGGAATGATTCAAGCATGTGAATCTATGAAAGATTCCAATACTGGAGAACTACAGTTACAGGTAAGTAACTTATTTTCTTCTGTTTACAATTTAAATTGTAGAGTATAGGCTTCCAAATGGACTATTTTTTCATGTACATTGTAATGTTAGCTGGGTCCTCGGACAGCCTGTCCATCCAGGCTCCACACCCCCTGACCCCCTCTCACCAGAGAGGCTGTCCGGGTAATATCATAGGACTTGCATAAAAAGTGTGCACATGATCATTCTGTTTTTCAGCCTGTGATACTGAATACCTTTGGCTGAGGAGACGTCTCTTCAGGAGTGTTTACACTTGGAAATCCTTACCCAGTTATAGAAACGGGGTATATGGACCTGTGTGTCCGTACACGTTACATACTAACACTTGTATTACTAGGCACATTTTTTATGACCCATCCAGCTTTACCGGGTAGTGAATGCCTTACTGGAGTAGAATGTGAAACAACAAATCTAGGATAAGGGGTCTAAATATATTGGACACATCATGGACAACAGTGATACAAACCTCCCTCAAATATAGAGCAGAGTAACCTTTATGAAGTGTGTGGAAAAACATTAGGAGATGAAATTAGTTATTCCCTGCTGCCCTTGTGAGAGTGGGAAAGTGTGGCATACTTCCATAAGAATTTGCATGCAGGGTATACACAGAGCTGGAACCTCCTCCTGGACGAAGCAGTCAAGTTGGGATAGACATTTCTATCTGGTTCTGCTACATGGGGGAACATGTAGACAATTTGTTTTTTACCCACCCTTGGCTCGTCTTCTATCTAGCATCCTAGCACTAAAGCATTAGTCACTGATTGCCTGAAGAAAAAAAAATGTTTTGGTTAGGACTCCAATATCATTTTTCAGATTGACATTTAAGGACCTAAAAGACTTTTTAATTTGCCCAAATATTCCCTGCTTTTCTGCCCTTATGGAGTGTCTTGGCCATCTGGGAAGATGGTTCATTTTACAGCATCTGAGAAGATGTGTAGGATAGGTACCTTATCACTTATAAAGATTTCCATAAGTATATCTGTGCATAGTCTCCCATATTCTGGAGCAAGCAGTCTGTAGTACTGGACAGTCCCTAAGCATATGTACCAGGCAATGTTAGTTTGCTAGGGATCTCCAGCATTTTATGCATAGGGACAGGCTTGCATTCTCAAACTTTATAGGTATTCAGTATCTCTCACTGAGTATTTAGTGTGCTTCTATAAATCTGTGGCTATTCTCTCCTCAGAACCATTGCTCATTTTACATATTGACAGCTTACAGTAGATTTGCATGTTTTTAACAGATGAGAACCCCTGTTTAGAATGTGACGCTTGTGCTAAATAAGAGTATCAAATGTAGATCGGACCCCGGTGGGATGTCATCATTTCAAAGGATGATTTGATTTTCCCAGTCAGACTACATGTATCCTTGAATTATCTTTTGAATTGTAGGCATCATATTTATGTTGTACTAGGCTTTCAAGAGACAATATCACTTAATTGTTTTATGTCTTGTAGTATGTGAATTTCCTCTTTCTAGCTAATATCCTATATTTGGGCTTCCAGGTGAATGTAGTTGTTTACTTCTCTGTATCTTTGCCTCTGCCAGCACTGGTCACTTGTGTGGAGTACGGGATGGACCTCTTGAGAGGTACTCTTGGCTACCAGAGAACCTTCTTTAAATCATGTCATTCATGGTAAAATAAAAGAACCTCTGCACTATGAGAACCTTTATTTCCTGCTTTCTGATTATGTCCCCAAAAGTTTGCAGTATATGCAATCTGTGTCTTTCTAGACTGTTGAGAACAAAGAAATACTTTTGTGCATTGATATGGGTGGGCTATCAACAGATTTCTCTCTCTCAAATGATAAGAAAGCATCTAAATTAACCTTACCCACTAAACGATACAATTATGTTGTCAGCTGCCAGTTATGAGGCAGTTCACTTCAAAAGGTAACTCTTCCCTTTGGCGCCTGTGTTTTTATCCCCTCATGCAAGTCCCGTTTATACTGTAGACCCTCATCCGCTGCATCACCATCCTTCTAAAACTTAAATAGAAAAGGAAAACAAATAAAATAAATATCAACGCTTTAAATTGGGAATAGATTTGATTTAAAAAAAAAAAAAAAAAAAAATCACATCTAATAAAATTTTAAGTTTGCTTTTGGAAAGAGTTTGTCTGAGCATCTTTAGATTTGTCCTTTTGCTATGTTCATTATAGGTCTTCAGTTTTGCATTGAGCATATTGCCCAGAAAAACATTTATTAGGAGTAGTTTATGTAGAAAAAATATGAGTAAAACTTGGTGTCACAGTTTACCATTAGTGCAACTCAATGACATAGGACTGTGGTGACAAAACTGAGAAGAGTTTTGCAGATTTCAAAATATGGACACTAGGTTCAGGATAATGTGTGCTAGTGGGTTCTCGTGCAAAGTCTTTCCTGTTTTTTGGACCACCTACACATAATTTTGCTACACTTTTAAGAATTTACTGTGTATGTTTATTTTTTTTTCAGGGGAAGTCCTGGGCTTTGAGAACTTGGTATTCAGTATATTTGAGTTTGTTCACATATTGCTGGAAAATAACAAGTTTAAAAGTACAGTGAAGAAAGCGCTGCCTGAGCTCATCTACTACATGATCCTGTATATGCAAATCACTGAGGAGCAGGTAAAAATGCAACTGTTAAGGGAGTTGAGGGACTAGATAGAGTGGTGGCGGTGGTGGGAGTAGTAGGGGATCTGCAGCTATCGGGGGAATATTTGAACTTGAAGTAGATTTTTACAGCAGATTTCCATCTATGGCTGGGAGAAGGATTTGGTGGCTTGGTTGTGTGGTGGTTTATGGTAAATGAGAAATTTGTTTTTGACTGTGCAGGGTATCTGAGACTCTACAGTCTTTTAAGTTTTCCTAATAAGCAGCTGTCCTCTACCAGCACAAAAACAGGGTTGCAACATTATGAAAAGGCACTCTAACAAAAAAAAAAGTCAGACATTTTTCATTTCACTTAGCAGTCCTTTTCAGTCTTGCACTCAACACGTTCAGAAGAGTATTTTATGTTTTGTAAATCTACAAGAATTAAAATTAAAATGTTTTGCTCTTCCTAAGAAGTTTGTTTTTAGATAGGTAGGGAGCCTAAACTGTAGTGCTAAAAAGCTGATATCCCTTGCTTTGCTGTACAATTGTAGAGAACTCCTTCATTTAGCTTTTAGAGTATTGCATTCTTGTATTGCCTAGAACAAGACTGGATGTTTGTCAGTCAGTCTGGTTGACACTTCCTAATATGAAACCAGCAGGTTAAAGTGAGATTTGAAAGTATTTATAGCAATTGATATTCAAATGTGCAAAATCTGTTTGCTGACTCCGTAATATACTGAGACCAGCACTGCCACAATTTCCCCCAAAAACTGATACATTTTAGCACTCGTCCTGCACTAATCTCATTATAATCTACACCTAATTAGCTCAGATTTATACAAAGAAATAGTTCAGCTGCTAGATAAGACTCTTGAATACACTATTGAAATGGACCACAAATATAGGTTTTGTCATACCAGTGAGCAGTGAAATACTACTTATGCAAGCTAAAGATTTCTTATAGAATAGTAGATACAGATTAATACAATTCAAATTTTCAGAAAATCTTTGCACAATTATTTTGTCATACTACCCCACCTATGTTTATTTTTGAATACTTTAGATAAAAGTTTGGACTGCAAATCCGCAACAGTTTGTGGAAGATGAAGATGATGACACTTTCTCCTACACTGTTCGTATCGCTGCCCAGGACCTACTGCTGGTAAGAACTACTGCTTTGCTGACTACAAGTACCATGACCATTAGCCAAAACTTTATTTTCTCTTTCTGAGAATAATGAATGTTAGAGTCTCACTTCTGCTGTTTTGCTGTTTTAGCAGGTATCGTCCTCAGACGTTACGCTGACCTTTTGTACTTTCTAATACACTAGATTTGCTTGTGTTTCCTAATGGAGTTCATCCCGCCCCATGCTCTCTGCCATCCGGTCTTCCCAAATTCCAGCACTCACTCAGTACACGCTCAGCTCTCTCTTGGTCTACTAACTACGATGTCTTTCTGCAAGATTACAAATGGGGTTTCCCTCCTTCATGGCCAGTGAACTTCAGAATCGGCATATAAAAGTTTATTTGCTCTTACATCAGACCCAAACCCCTCTATTTTCAACTCATGAAAGCAGTGACGTATAAAAACATCTTTTGACTTTCTCTGAACTTAAAATAGTCAAAACATCTCCTTACACACTGGTCATCCCTGACAGAATGATCTAGGCTTGGTTAAATAACTTCACGTCCCGAGCATAAGGGGCATCCATGTTAGTTTTTAAATTACTCCTCCAACTCCCCTCCACTTTTAATTTTCAGGCTGTTTCCACAGAATTTCAGAATGAGAGTGCAGCAGCATTGGCTGCAGCGGCGACCAGACATCTGCAAGAAGCTGAGCAGACAAAGAGCCATGGGTCTGAGCACTGGTAAGGAATAGATAAATTGGAAAAGAATGGTTCCTAAATAGGATGGTTCTAAAAGGGGCCGGTCAAGCAATGAGTGATTCTTAGAGGGCACATATTCTGAATAGAGTAAGTCTTGGAAGGAGTACGATCAAGATAATGTTGAAGGGGCAGGATCAAAGCGTGTGTAGGTTTTGTGAATTAGGGAATCAAAGCATATCAAAACAGTGCAGAAGAGGACCATAAAAGCAGTGTAGAGCATGCCTTCCCCTGTAGAGCAGTTGGTTTACATTCATTGTACTATCCAGCCATTCTTCTGCTCTTCAAGGCATGAAGACCTGAGCAATCATTGTAATGGCAGTTTAAAACGAAATGTAAGTGTGAAATTGAAAAACCTAGTATGTTGTTTGAGTGCTGCAATAGACTGAAAGTTTAATAGACAATAAAAATGTAAAACAAATCATATGTCAGCGAAAGCGATGGCCTGATGGTTGCTAGTGATATCAGTGCAAATGATAAACAACAGGCATGAGGAGAATTGGGATATTGGTAAGTAGGAAAATGGTACAGGTCATCAGTGATGTGAGGTTAGACTTCGAGCTAGATGGCTTGATAGAGAAGTTGGTTCATAAAAACGGAACCTGGGAGGGAGTAGAGGGTATGTGCTAGTCGAGTGGTTGAACTGGCAAGTAATGGAGGGGTAGAGCAAGCAATTGTGATACCAGAAAACAAAATACAGCCATAAGCAAATTTTGATCATTAGGGGAAAATTACAGTGCATCAGTATGTCCACTCCACATCAAATGATTTACGATGCTTGTAATCATAAGGCAATGGGCATCTCAGAAAATGCATGTTACAGTGTCGTTTTTCTGCTGCAACTATGGTCATACCAGTTCCCAAAATTGTTTTGGGTGAGCCCTGAGGTGCACAACATTGTTGTAGCCCTCCAGTAGCTCATTACAGTTTACCATGTCCTTCATCTGCATTTCCTACTTAGGGGGATTGGTGATCTTCCAACACATCACCACCTGACACTTAGCCAGGAGCAAAGCCATACATAAATTCACATACTTTCTTGGGTACCTGTTTGGTGTCACCCAAAAGGCGAGCTCAGGTCTTGGAAGCATAGTGGCTCCCACCATCTCATTCAGGAAGGCAAACATCTCAGTCCAGAGTTTTAGCCCTGGAGGGAAAGCAACACAATATGAAGAAAGGCTATATTTGTTGCTTTGCACTTCTTACAATCTACACTCCACATTGGGAGAATTTAGCTATACGTTCCTCGGTATAACTCATACTGTGGAGGTATTTGAATTAATTTAATTTGTTCCCCTAACATGAGCACAACAGTACTTCCTGTGTGCCCCACTGAATCATATTTTGTGAGCAACACAAATTCTGCGGACCATGAAGGATGTCTGAAGCAATAGCCTTCATGGCCAGTCACATTCTATAGTACAGCAAGATCACCATTGCAGTGCTGCCTCCTTTAGCTTTATTCTCTTGCAAATCTATAAAGATAACATTAGGGAACAGGTCTCCCAATACGGATATGCCAATTTCCTTCAGAATCCTTTAAGAAGATTTCTCTAACTTAGGAGGGAGAAATAGTGGGGCTGCAAGGGAGTCGTAAAAGAATATGGCAGCTTGAACGAGCTGCTCCTTAACCCAAGCCAATCATTTTTTATAACTTCTGCTAATGATTGCCCCAAGATTTCCTTGTGTAGAATATAGGAGTGCTGTCCTAGGTCAGCAACAACAATTTTGGGATTCAGCAGTGTGGTAACTGGCGGGCCGCAGTAACTGGGACCTGTTGGCCTGAGAAGGCACACTGAGGAGTGGTGCTATTGCATCACGGGGCTCGTGTCTAGGGAGATTGGCCGTGGTGGTCATAACAGACTAGGGGCCAGCACTAGAGGAAACAGGAGCTGGATGCCTTCTGAGCTGATCGGATGAAGAAGAAACGAGGGGCTTGGCATTTTGGACAGCTGTATGCGCCTGTGAGACTGTGGGAGGGAGCCCAAAGTGAAGAGGTCTAGGGACTGAGATGCAACCTGCCAGCACTGATCATCTTACTAGGAGGTGAGTAGCAAAACTGTCAGCCCCTTATGATAGAGTAAAAATGCTGCAAATGAAAACGTGAAATCAAATTGCAAAAGTGAAACACCAAAATATCAAACTCACAGGGGATCTCCCCCTCATGAAGGAAGACAAATTACTTTGAATGACTGAACTATTGTGCTCCTGTCAATATCCGCTTTGAGAGACGCTTGACAGTGAATTCAGTTACAGTCTAATTGGAGAATCGCTGCTGACAAAATAGATACAGGACCATAACACCACTATGAATTCTTCACTTCATATGGGTCAATATATACTGTGAATATAAACACTGCTCATCTATGGAACTGTGCTCCCATTCATATGGATGAATATACTGTGAATACAAACACTGCCCAGCTATGGAACTGGTAGTTATGACACAAGGGGGGGGGGGCACAAATGATGCTTTCTTTGTGAGAAAACACAGCCCAGCCATGAAATATACCTAAAGGGCAAAGCAGATCAAAAACAGGCAAAGCTAATTGATGAGGCCAGGCGCTTTACAAGGTCATCTCCAAGAGGAGAGGACCCAGCACCTATGGACCGAGAGATGGAGTATGGTGAAATGGAAGACACAGATTTTAAAACATTACTCCTGAAAATAAAAATGGCCTTCAAAACATTGATGGGAAAAATTATACCCTTTCTAATAGTATGGGTAGAATGAATGGAAAAAAATGATAAACATTGAGAATGATTGGCGATAGAGATATGCCTATCCAAAACAGTGGATAATGTGGCTGAACAGAAGAAGATATAGGAGCTGGAAAGATATTTAGATTTAATGCAGGCGAAAAATTAACATTTAGAGGCACGGTCAAGGAAAAATAATCTATGCATCATCTAGATTCTGGAGTCTGAAAATCCATGTTCACTTCCTCCCCTCAGGGAATCTATTTAATTCACTATTTGGGCTGATTCATTCTCCCCATTCATCATCTTTGAGCCCACACACAGGCTGCTGGCACCCAAACCACCTTCTGGGGCTTCAGTGTGACCCATCATTGCTAAGCTCTAAACTACCTCAACCGTGTTATGGGTTTGAGGCTGGCCTGGGAGAAAAGAGATTTGAAGTATGAAGCACCTACAACCTCACTCTACCCTTACATAACAATTGCTGTGCAAGAAGCCTTTAATCAAGTAAAAAATAAACTCTAGCAGCATGAACTTTGCTGATTGCCCCCCTGCCCCCCAGCAAAACCTAGTTACTAACTCTAAGGCAGTGATGTCATTTTTTTAAAGAGATGTAGCAACCTGCACCTAAGGAACTGAGGAGATCCACGTTGCCAGGAACTCAAGAAGACTCTGAAGCTAGCACAGAAGGAACATAGTTTTTAGTGACTGACAACTTTAGCTTTCGTGCTATGGGTTTTTACCACTGCTCACTGTAGGAAATGCTCTATTGCTGGGTTTTTTATATTATGCTCTGCTTTTTGATTACCCGGAGAGTGCCAAAAAGACACAACAGGGAATATTTTGTTTTCCAAACCATGAATTTATAAATGTGGTCTGGTAATATGTTAGCCTACTGTACATAGGTTGTATGATTAATATGTGCAAGGATACTATGTAGAATAAAGGGTTTGGGCACTAGTGGCAATATTACCCCAGATTTTTGGCTACTGGGAGGCCTCAAACATAATTCGTAATATATATTGATCACATTTATTTTTGGTCATGTTTTTCTAGATGGGGAGGGAAACATGTCACAGAGTTGGAGATCAGTGTGGTGGGTAGTGAGGGGAGAGTTACATGGGAAACGTTTGTTCAACCAACACAGAATATTCACGATGTTTAATAAGAATGTGAAGTACTGATGCTCAGATTACATGGCAGTGCACTAAGTATTGATATATATATATATATATATATATATTCAATGGCATGTGTAGCTGCAGATACACATGCTGTGCGTTATCCTTCCATCCAGTGTTGGGCTCGGAGTGTTACAAGTTGTTTTTCTTCGAAGAAGTCTTTTCGAGTCAAGGGACCGAGTGGCTCCTCCCTTTCGGCTCCATTGCGCATGGGCGTCGACTCCATCTTAGATTGTTTTCTTTCCGCCATCGGGTTCGGACGTGTTCTTCTTCGCGCCTTAATTCGAATCGGGGAAACTTAGAAAATCATCGAAATTCGTCAATATTGTTTGCGTTCGGGACCGGTTTAGTGTCATCACATCGGCACCGACAACAAGACCGCTTCAGCTGACCTTCGGGGGTTCCGCACTTAATCAAGGCCTGGTCGGCCCGATCACACCTGTCGACAAAGAACTAATGGACCAGACCCCTTTCCGTTTCTGTCCGAAGTGCCACGCCAAGTATCTTTACACAGACCAGCATCGGGTTTGTAACCTGTGTTTATCACCCGAACACAGAGAGGATACTTGCGAGGCCTGCAGAGCGTTTCGATCCAAGAATACCTTAAGAGATCGACGCGCAAGATGGTTACAGATGGCGTCGAAAAAGTCGCAGCATCTCAAAGCCAAGGAAGAAGAGATGCGGATATCCAACCAGGGTTCGGACTCGGATGAATCCGACGGGGATCGACCACCGACGGCAGCACAATAAGTGAGTACACCTGCCCCGTCCCACACCCAAGGTCAGGTCAAGAAACAAAAGGCCTCGGGGACGCCACTGCCGGAAGGCCATGGCTCAACCCACAGAAAAGATGGTGACCAAGTAACATCGGCACCGAAAAAGGCCAAATCAGTGCCGAAGACTTCCGACTCCGGTCGAGAAACCGGCACCGAAAAAAGTCTGCATTGAATAATCGTTTCGAGTAAACCTCGAAAAAGCCATTCGGAGCCGAAACCAACAATCTCCATTGTGGTTTCGATACTGAAAAAAACGGCTTCGGAGACGAAAAAAGCATCCTACACGGAAGAGCAGGGTCTCTCTACAGCTCAAAGAAAAGCACAGATTTGAGCAGGAACTGGATCTAGAAGAGTATGATCAAACTCCACAAAGGCTAGAAATCCAGAAACATACAGGGAAGATAGAAACAATCCCTCCGCTCAAGGCCAAAAGAAAACTGACTTTTCACGAGACTGAGATGCAACCAAAGGTCAAAGTGGTTAGAGAAAGATCACCACCCCCACAGTTCTCACCACAAACATCCCCACTTCAATCTCCACAGTTGTCACCAGTGGGTACACCAATGGCACTGTCACCCACACATACTGGGATGACTCAAGACGATGGCGACCCCTGGGATCTATACGACCCACCAGTTTCGGACAATAGTCCAGAGTGTTATCCGACAAAACCTTTGCCACCAGAGGACAGTACGTCCTACACGCAGGTACTGGCCAGAGCAGCAACATTTCACAATGTAACAATGCACTCAGAACCAGTGGAAGACGACTTCCTGTTTAACACTCTGGCATCCACGCATGCATCATATCAAAGCCTGCCAATGTTACCGGGCATGCTTAAACATGCACAGCAGGTTTTCCAAGAACCAGTGAAAGGGAGAGCAATCATGCCAAGGGTCGAGAAAGAATATAAACCGCCCCCGTCAGACCCTGTGTTTATTACACAACAGCTCCCTCCGGACTCAGTGGTTGTGCAGTCATCAGGGGATGCGCCACCCCCTGATAAGGAAAGTCGTAAGTTCGACGCGGCTGGGAAAAGAGTGGCATCGCAAGCACCCTATCAGTGGCGAATTGCCAACTCACAAGCCCTCCTTACCCGATACGACTGAGCACATTGGGACGAGATGCAAGACATCATCCAGCACCTCCCCAAAGAGCATCAAAAACGTGCCCAACAAGTGGTTGAAGAGGGACAGGCCATATCAAATAACCAGATCCGCTCTGCAATAGACTCTGCTGATACAGCGGCACCAACTGTAAATACAGCAGTAACAATTAGGAGGCATGCATGGCTGCGAAGTTCTGGGTTTAAACCAGAGATACAGCAAGCGGTATTGAATATGCCATTTAATCAACATCAACTATTCGTCCCGGAAGTGGATACCGCAATAGAAAAAATGAAGAAGGACACGGCCAAAGCCATGGGCGCGCTCTACTCCTCTCGATACTGGGGAACATTTAGGAAACCACAATTTAGGGGAGGGTTTAGACAGCAACCATCAGAACCATCCACCTCCCAAACAAAACCTACTCACCAATCTCAGTACCAGAGAGGGGCGTTTTGTGGTTCCTACAGAGGACAGTTCCCAAGAGGAAGAGGGAAATTCCAGCCTACCAAGCAGACCCCTTGTAGCAAGCAGTGACTTCAATGTCACACTTCCCCAACATACATCACCAGTGGGGGGGGGGAGATTAACGAAATACCACCACAATTGGACACACATTACCACAGACATGTGGGTTCTATCAATTATCCAACATGGTTACTGTATAGAGTTCACAAGATTCCCTCCAGATGTTCCCCCAAGAACGCACAGAATGTCAATACAACACTTAGACCTATTACAAATAGAAGTCCAAGCACTACTAGCAAAAGAAGCCATAGAACTGATACCTTCTCACCAGAGAGGAACAGGGGTTTATTCCCTGTATTTCCTCATCCCAAAGAAAGACAAAACGTTAAGGCCTATTTTAGATCTCAGAACACTGAATCTCTTCATCAAATCAGATCATTTCCACATGGTAACACTACAGGATGTAATCCCTTTACTAAAACAAGGAGAATACATGACAACACTGGATCTAAAGGATGCATATTTTCACATACCCATCCATCCATCTCACAGGAAATACCTCAGGTTTGTAATACAAGGCAAACATTATCAATTCAAAGTGTTGCCATTCGGAATAACAACGGCCCCCAGAGTATTTACAAAATTTCTAGTTGTAGTAGCAGCTCATATAAGGAGAAATCACATGCACGTATTCCCGTATCTAGACGATTGGCTAATAAAAGCCAACACTCAACAACAATGTCAAAATCACACGCAATATGTAATAGATACTCTGCATAATCTAGGGTTTTCTATAAATTACCAAAATTCACATTTACAACCATCCCAAATACAACAATACTTGGGAGCAACACTCAACACGCAAAGAGCAATTGCCACTCCAAGTCCACAAAGAGTCCAGTTGTTTCAAAATATAAAATCAAGCATGCAATCAAACCAACAATACACGGTCAGGTTTGTGATGAAACTACTAGGCATGATGTCCTCATGCATAGCTATTGTACCAAATGCAAGGCTACACATGCAGCCCTTATAACAGTGCCTAGCAAAACAATGGACGCAGGCACAGGGTCAACTCCAAGATCTAGTGTTGATAGACCGCCAAACACACACTTCGCTTCAATGGTGGAACCCTGTAAATTTAAACAAAGGGCGCCCTTTTCAAGACCCAGTACCTCACACCATTATCACAACAGAGGCCTCCATGATTGGGTGGGGAGCACACCTCAACAATCACAGCATACAAGGTCAATGGGACAGTCAACAAAAACAACTTCACATAAATCATTTAGAACTGCTAGCAGTCTTTCTAGCACTAAAAGCCTTTCAGCCCCTTCTAGCCCACAAGCATATCCTTGTCAAGACAGACAATATGACAACAATGTATTATTTAAACAAACAGGGGGGACACACTCGTCACAACTGTGTATCCTAGCGCAAAAAATCTGGCACTGGGCAATTCACACCAACATTCGCCTGATAGCACAATATATACCAGGCATTCAAAATCAGCTAGCCGACAATCTAAGTCGAGATCACCAACAGTCTCACAAATGGGAAATACATCCCCAAATTCTAAAAGATCACTTCTACCGCTGGGGGACACCAAACATAGATCTGTTTGCAACAAAAGAAAACGCAAAATGCCAAAACTTTGCGTCCAGATACCCACACCCTCAGTCTAAGGGCTATGCTCTATGGATCAGCTGGTCATCCCCTCTCCCGCTCTTATGCTTTTTCCCCTCTCCCGCTCATTCCTTTTCTGGTCAACAAACTGAGTCAAAACAAACTCAAAATAATACTCATAGCGCCAACGTGGGCGCGCCAACCATGGTACACCACACTGTTGGACTTCTCAGTAGTACCGCACATCAAACTACCAAACAGACCAGACCTGTTAACTCAACACAAACAACAGATCAGGCACCCGAATCCAGCATCGCTTAACCTAGCAATCTGGCTCCTGAAATCTTAGAATTCGGATATCTAAACCTCCCAAAAGAGTGTATGGAGGTCATTAAACAAGCAAGAAAACCCCACAACAAGGCATTGTTATGCTAATAAATGGAAAAGGTTTGTTTTCTACTGCCAGGTCAATCAAATTACGCCGCTAAACACCGCCATACAAAACATTGTAAGTTATTTAATACACTTACAAAAAGCAAATCTTGCTTTTTCTTCCATTAAAATCCATTTCACTGCAATATTTGCAGATTACACATACAAAATCGCTTTTTAGAATCCCAGTCATCAAAGCCTTTATGGAGGGACTAAAAAGAATCATACCCCCAAGAACACCACCAGTACTTTTGTGGAATCTTAATATTGTACTAACACGACTCATGGGTCCAATGACCAATGACAGAGATTTTTAACGCAGCCACCTGGTCCACGCCCCATACATTTACTAAGCATTACTGTGTAGATGTGTTAGCAACACAACAAGCCACAGTAGGACAGACTGTACTGAGAACATTATTTCAGACAACTTCAACTCCTACAGGCTGACCACCGCTTTTGGGGAGATTACTGCTTTGTAGTCTATGCACAGCATGTGTATCTGCAGCTACACATGCCATTGAACGGAAAATGTCACTTACCCAGTGTACATCTGTTCGTGGCATGTTGCGCTGCAGATTCACATGCGCCCTCCCACCTCCCCGGGAGCCTGTAGCCGTTTTAGTTGCATGTAAATTGTAAATATGTAAATAAACATTCCTTTAATACACTATGTACATACATTTCTACTCCATTGCATGGACACCTCTAGTATCCTTACTTTACCAACTCCTACCTCACCCTTTGCGGGGAAAACAATCTAAGATGGAGTCGATGCCCATGCGCAATGGAGCCGAAAGGGAGGAGCCACTCGGTCCCGTGACTCGAAAAGACTTCTTCGAAGAAAAACAACTTGTAACACTCCGAGCCCAACACTAGATGGCAGGATAATGCACAGCATGTGAATCTGCAGCGCAACATTCCACGAACAAATGTACACTGGGTAAGTGACATTTTCCATATATGAGAAATTTATTTAATTGATCAAGCCTGGGGTAGACATTAGTATTTAGAGTCCTATAACTCCCCGCCTAGAGGAGGGGTATTCTTAGTTAAAATGGGGGATAGATTTTAAATGTATTGTTCAGATTGCAGCAGAGTCCTACTAATGCAAGTTATGATTACTGACACCTGCCTAGTTTTCATAAATACATGCATTCAAATTAAGCCATTTTATCTCAGTGTAGTGTCGAGTGGTAACTTCAACATTATCCTAGACACTGAGGAAGACTGTTCAACTGCTTGAAAACCTCTTCATGCTCTGCCCAAATGCTGGTACAGACAATAGAAACTCATTCCCCGACGGACACTTGGCACCACTAGTATGCAACCCGTTGTGACTATACCTATACTATTAATGCATTTATGATGCATGCTCTTGAGTAGACTACTGTCTTGCCACTAAAGAACTTGCGTAAATGCCGCTAGAGCGGACATCCGTCCCCGCACTCTCTCTGATCATTCACACATTCTTTTAAAGCTATTATTTCCACAGGTGGTTTCAAGTAGCTAGCTGAGGATATTTCCTTCTAGTTCCTTGTTTGATAGAGTATTTAATGAAGATATCAGACAGGGTATTGGTGAATATTTTAATCTTACTACTGTCTCAGTCTCCAGGTATGCATCCCGTTAGGCATTTAAAGTTTATATTCTAGGAGTATGCATCTTGAAACTGGAGTACTCTGGAGATACATAATGTACTATAGAAAGGGACCCCAAAAGATTAGAAGCTGAAAGCTCAGACACACATAATGTTACATTCCACTTCAATTAAATTTCAGGAGTGAGCTGACAGAAGTCCGATTTCCAGGGAAATATGCGTAGGTGCACCATTTTGGGAAATGAAACAGGCCGAGCAGAATACTTGCTTGTCAAGGAAGGGTTGGGCAATAACAATAGAAGACCCTAGAGATCTTTGATGATAGTGTTCACCCTCTGATAACTTACCTCCTTCTCTTTGTTGCACACTGAAAAAAGTCCAGAGCTCCCTGCAGTTACTAAACTTCCAGATGTGCATAAAATAATGTGCTCACTAGAGTGCTCTTAGTTATTTGCGATGTTGAAAAGAGTGGGACTGGGGAAGGGTATATTTGTCTTGATGATAACATTGTTGTACACCAGTCTGATGGCATGCATTGGGATTAATCGCCAATTAAAACCCACAATTAAGACATGCAAGCATGACCCTCTTCATCATGTATTTGCCACTGAACTCTGATCATCACAGGGAACTCTGCCAATAGAATAGTTATCTGGGGAGGAAGCTATATCATCTCTGTATGCTTTTGACAATCCTATTGTGTTAAACATCCCAGCCAAAATGTTTATACTCTCTGAGAATTCCTTCATCTTGCGTGAGTTTCAGGACTCCAGGTAAACTGGACTATATCAGTAGTGCATAAGTTAATAAGCGCTACCTCCAAATCAAATGTTGCATTTCCTCTTGTGTGCTCTGAGGACTCCATCCAACATTTAGTAATTAAAATTCTCAAAGATCCTTGAACTGTAATACTGGAAAATTATGGGACAGCCCTGGTTAAAGTGCATGATAAATTGGCCAGATGGCAGCAACTCCCTATTTTCCTGGGTGGCAGAGTGGCAGCAATGAATATGGTGTTCCAAACCCAATTTCTATACCTCTTTTTAAATATACCTCACACTGTACCTAACATTTTTCAGATCCATCAGAATTCCTTTCCTGAACTTTATTTAGTCAGACAAGAATGAATAAATGGGCACTCTGACATTTCTTTTACCTGGGAGATGAATTTGCAGTTACTGAACTATACTATTGAGTGGCACTGGCTTAGTATGCCTATGGCCGGTACCATGCAGACAAAACTTCCATCAAAAGCAATAAAGTTGAAATTACCCTACCCTTAATATTGGCTACTTATATCTAGCAATCTTCGAAGACCTGCAGTAAATAGGAGTCCAGTTGTACACACCTGCTGTGCATGACACAAATTAAATTGCATTGCAGGACTAGTTAAATTGTACTCACCTTGCGCCCTTCTGTTTGACAATCCTATGCTA
The DNA here is from genome assembly GCF_031143425.1 of Pleurodeles waltl. Lineage (NCBI taxonomy): Eukaryota > Metazoa > Chordata > Amphibia > Caudata > Salamandridae > Pleurodeles > Pleurodeles waltl. The sequence goes on along the minus strand of NC_090445.1, from coordinate 660,435,919 downwards.
ATGGCCACTCTGGAACCCTAAGCCAAACAGTAGCTGTAACAGTTTGGATTAATGAGGATGGCGGTTTTATATGTGAAGGGAATATTTATGACTATAGAACTTTTTACAAATAGAGGCAGGATATCTCTTTTAGACATATTTTTGTGTTTATTGTTGTACTGACCTAAAGCGGCAAGGGTATGCCTAGAGTGTGGGACCCTTTCTCGCTGTGCCACTGGAACCAAGCTACACCTTACTGGTGAGCCCCAGTCAGGGCAAAAACAGCCTTGGGTGCTTGTGTTCTGACTCCGGAAGAACGTGGTCTGGAAGGTCAGACTGTACTGTTCCTATTGGAGCAGGTTCAAGACTTATTTGCCTATAGCTGGATCCAAACTGAGGTGGCATGGTGGGCCATATAACGATGGGTGAGAATACTACTCAGAGGAATTGTCAGTGGTTAGACTTATTGCAAGCATTCTTCCCATCACCTTTTGTGTTTTTGACATACTTTTGTACTTCAGATTGAGGCACAAGATTCAGGCCCACTATCTTGATTTTCCAAAAGAGCCACTCTCCTGTTGGTGCTGAATTATGTTATTACCACCAAGAAGTCTCTCAGTCCAGTTTTCCAAATATACCAGTTGATGTCTAAAATACACAGACTGCCAGGTTCGAGAGCGAGGAGTAATTGGTTACGTGTCCTGGGAGAGGACCTGACTGACTCAATCTGTTGATATTGCTGAAACGGGTGAGGTGTTACTCAACAGTAGGTGTAGATTAATTAATTCAAGGCCCTGCATAAAATAAACCACATCCCCAGTCTGTGATATTGGACTTGATGTGCAACCTGGATGCCCCAGGTGTAAGGCTGATAGAGCTGACGTTATACACTTAGCTTAGACTTGCCCAATGACTGTTGACTTCTGGAAACAAGTGTTTGAGACTCTTATTTTTATGATTGACTCTAATAACCATCCTTCACTTGTTGGGTTATGTTAAAAAGATACCTACGAAGGTGAGAAAATGTGTTACCTTGGCCTGTGTGCAAGCGCCCCCCACCAAAGTTTCGGATTTGGTTAAGGACTTAATTTTCTGTAACAATATAACCAAAACATATGCTGAAACTCTATCATTCACCTCATACCTTAAAGATCGCTGGAATCGTCTAAAAGATCCACCTCTTAACTGCTTTTCAGGAACGTGTCCCATCGGATGAAAAGGTGTCTACTAGCTGACATATAGACATGCATAGGTACCATCCAATACCTGCAATGGCTCCTGAATTTAATTAAATGGTGCTGATGTCGGATTTTTTTATAAGGATCTACATAATTAATGTCATGTCTCTGGGAGTTAATTTGTCTAGTAAAAATGCCTTTGCAAGTATAGATTTGGTCTCTTCATGATGTGTGTCGTGAAGATACACGTACATTATGCTAAAATAGTAATTTCAGAAGTAAGACACTTGAAGTTACTACAAAAGTCATGTTGCCTTTATTTATACAGACCCAATGTAATATGTATTTTATACTTGTCTGTGAGAGTCTTATACCCCTCATTATTGAATAATACTGTAAATTAACGTCTGGTTGATCTAAGTTATTTATGATGTTGTAAAGTAATAAAATCATTAAAGCAAATTTTAGGTATTACAAAAGAGCTAATTGATTGATTGCACGTTTAGCAAGGGTGAAAATGGCAGCTCCCAACGGCCCATCCGGTCATCCCAATTACATTTACTTCGTCATGCTGGGCAAGCACTGTTCACATAATACTGTTAACGAATGAGGTCTCGCCACTGCATTCTCTATCTGTACATGTGTAAGGGAGGTCTGATCTCTGAACCTTTATTTCACAAGTGTGCTTGCGGAGCTAGGTAATGATTCCAGTACAGACAGGCTGCCCTTAGCCATTGGTTTACTTAGAGGCCCAGTTAATACAGTGTTGTTTAGCCCCCAGAGCAGTCACAGCAGCAACTGTCTAAGTTGAGAAAAGATGTGTCTGACGTGGTATAGACACAAGTGTATGCAAGTCAAAGGCTGTTACACTCTGTAGAATAGTGCATCCCAATTTGTGGTCCGGGGACCCCTGGGGTCCACGAAGCCTTCTGGGAAGGTTTGTGACTGCATAGAAAGTTAACTAATATTAACAGATTAGTAAAATGTCATGAAAAAAGTGGCTAAATGTACAATTGAATATTTTAAAACGTACTGTAAATGTCAAGGAATTCGAAGTTGGAGACTAAAAATAAAATTATTACCTTCAAATTGATTTGTGGGAGCAGTGCAGATGCATCGGACGGAATATTGTATGGGCGATGTGTGGGATCAATTGAATTTAGAAAAGTTGCAACCTTTCCATTAAGCTTTAAATGTTTTTCTTTTTTCTGTTTGCAAATTAAATAAAATGTGTTATCATATGTGTATGTTTGATGAAATGCTTGTTTCTGTATTTTTGTGTCTATTCTTTTGAGGTTCAAACCATCAATAATGTTTAGGTCTGGGCTACTGACATCCAGTAATGACTCATTGCAGAGTCACCGGATTCCAAAAATGATTCATTGGGTGGGGGTTCCTGGGTTCCAGTAATGATAAAGTGGGGGTCCATAGAAGTCAAAAAGTTGGAAATCACTGCTGTAGAATAATCTGACTGCTCTGGTGTAGGAAGTTGGCTCTGTATATACTATTTCAAAGTAAGAAATAGTGTGCACAGAGTCCAAGGGTTCCCCTTAGAGGTAAGATAGTGGCAACAAGAGATCATTCTAATGCTCTATTTTGTGATGGTGTGGTCGAGCAGTAGGCTTATCAGAGGGTAGTGTTAAGCATTTGTTGCATACACATAGGCAATAAATGAGGAACACACACTCAAAGACTTACTCCAGGCCAATAGGTTTTTATATTGAAAAATATATTTTCTTAGTTTATTTTTAAGAACCACAGGTTCACGATTTACAGTTATTACTTTAAATGTAAGGTACTTCACTTAGATACTTCAGGAACTTTGAATGAAAGCAATATCACATACAGTCTTTGTAAAAATGTCAATAAGCTATTTTCAAAGTGGACACTGCAAAAATCAACAGTTCCTGGGGGAGGTAAGTAAAGGTTAGGTTTGAAGGTAAGTAAAACACTTACAAGTCTCAAGTTTGGTGCATACGCAGCCCACCGTTGGGGGTTCAAGGCAACCCCAATGTTACCACACCAGCAGCTCAGGGCCGGTCAGGTGCAGAGGTCAAATAGGTGCCTAAAACACATAGGGGGTCATTCCAACCCTGGCGGTCGGTGTTAAAGCGGCAGCCAACCCGCAAACAGGCATGCGGCCAAAAAAATTGAATTCCGACCCTGGCGGGAACCGCCAACACAGCCCACCACTTTAACACTCCGACCGCCACGGCGGTACAGACAAGCAGCGCGGGGGTCACCGCCAACAGACAGGCGGGAGACAATGTACCGCCCACCCTATCACAACTCACCAATCCACCACCTTTTCCGGGGCGGAAGCCCCGCCGATAAAAACACCGCGGAAACAGACTACGAACGGGAAAACGCTCACCTCTACACACTCCACGAGGAATCTGGACAGCATGGAACCAGAACTACACATCCTACCAGCTATTGTCTACCTGCTCCTCTACCAGGAGCACGAACGCCGGCGCAGAAGACAACGGTGAGTACTGCACCTACGACACACGGGAGGGGGGAGGAGAAAAGATTACGTGCACACACATATGCGACCCCCCCCCCAACTACCTACACACCAATGCAGAGCAACAACTCAGAGTGACACCCCCCAAACCCCCCGGAAGAATGCAAAGACAAAATAATAAGTTAATGTAATACAAATATATTGTAAGGCAAAGTAAATAAGTAAGACGAACATCCCATAACTATATACACATATGTATATTGTCCCGTCAGAATTGGCTTTCTGTCATTGTACGTGGGCCAATGGTCCTCAACACATGGGCAAAGCCCACACATGAGACCCGAATCCATTGGAGAGAACACTGCAGGGGCATCAGATAGGAAAACTACTGGCACCTCAGGGGGAAGGGAAGGGGGGCCACCTCAGCCACATGAGTCCACGATGCCAGATCCACGAGGGGCCTCCACGGCCAATGTTCAATCCTGGGGAGTGCAAAGCCACAGTCTCTCAAGTTTCTACAGTGTGTGGGTTGCCCACTGTGCCATCCTGGGGAGTGCAAAGCCGCAGTCTCACAAGTCTCTACAGTGGGTGGCTTGCCCGCTGTGCCATCCTGGGGAGTGCAAAGCCACAGTCTCAAGTCTCTACAGTGGGTGGCTTGCCCACTGTGCCATCCTGGGGAGTGCAAAGCCACAGTCTCTCAAGTCTCTACAGTGGGTGGCTTGCCCACTGTGCCATCCTTGGGAGTGCAAAGCCACAGTCTCTCAAGTCTCTACAGTGGGTGGCTTGCCCACTGTGCCATCCTGGGGAGTGCAAAGCCACAGTCTCACAAGTGGATGACAGACTCCAGCGGTACTGGAGGACTCTTGGTGCCCAGAGTGTATCGTGCAGCCCTGTCCGACACTGATCCGGGCCTGCCCCTTCTGCCAATGTGTCAGCGGTGCTTGAGATGAAGGGCCAAGCGGAGCGGTGCAGAGACGGCGGTGCCCAGCGGAGCGGTGCAGAGACGACGGTGCCCAGCGGAGCGGAGCAGTGCTTGAGAGGAAGGGCCCAGCGGAGCGGTGCTTGAGAGGAAGGGCCCAGCGGACTGGTGCTTGAGAGGAAGTCCCCAGCGGAGCGGTGCTTGAGTTGAAGGGCGGAGTGGTGCAGAGACGGCGGTGCCCAGCGGAGCGGTGCTTGAGTTGAAGGGCCCAGCGGAGCGGTGCTTGAGTTGAAGGGCCAAGCGGAGCGGTGCTTGAGTTGAAGGGCCAAGCGGAGCGGTGCTTGAGTTGAAGGGCCAAGCGGAGCGGTGCTTGAGTTGAAGGGCCCAGCGGAGCGGTGCTTGAGTTGAAGGGCCCAGCGGAGCGGTGCTTGAGTTGACGGGCCCAGCGGAGCGGTGCTTGAGTTGAAGGGCCCAGCGGAGCGGTGCTTGAGTTGAAGGGCCCAGCGGAGCGGTGCTTGAGTTGAAGGGCCCAGCGGAGCGGTGCTTGAGTTGAAGGGCCCAGCGGAGCGGTGCTTGAGTTGAAGGGCCCAGCGGAGCGGTGCTTGAGTTGAAGGGCCCAGCGGAGCGGTGCTTGAGTTGAAGGGCCCAGCGGAGCGGTGCTTGAGTTGAAGGGCCCAGCGGAGCGGTGCTTGAGTTGAAGGGCCCAGCGGAGCGGTGCTTGAGTTGAAGGGCCCAGCGGAGCGGTGCTTGAGTTGAAGGGCCCAGCGGAGCGGTGCTTGAGTTGAAGGGCCCAGCGGAGCGGTGCTTGAGTTGAAGGGCCCAGCGGAGCGGTGCTTGAGTTGAAGGGCCCAGCGGAGCGGTGCTTGAGTTGAAGGGCCCAGCGGAGCGGTGCTTGAGTTGAAGGGCCCAGCGGAGCGGTGCTTGAGTTGAAGGGCCCAGCGGAGCGGTGCTTGAGTTGAAGGGCCCAGCGGAGCGGTGCTTGAGTTGAAGGGCCCAGCGGAGCGGTGCTTGAGTTGAAGGGCCCAGCGGAGCGGTGCTTGAGTTGAAGGGCCCAGCGGAGCGGTGCTTGAGTTGAAGGGCCCAGCGGAGCGGTGCTTGAGTTGAAGGGCCCAGCGGAGCGGGGCTTGAGTTGAAGGGCCCAGCGGAGCGGGGCTTGAGTTGAAGGGCCAAGCGGAGCGGGGCTTGAGTTGAAGGGCCCAGCGGAGCGGTGCTTGAGTTGAAGGGCCCAGCGGAGCGGTGCTTGAGTTGAAGGGCCCAGCGGAGCGGTGCTTGAGTTGAAGGGCCCAGCGGAGCGGTGCTTGAGTTGAAGGGCCCAGCGGAGCGGTGCTTGAGTTGAAGGGCCCAGCGGAGCGGTGCTTGAGTTGAAGGGCCCAGCGGAGCGGTGCTTGAGTTGAAGGGCCCAGCGGAGCGGTGCTTGAGTTGAAGGGCCCAGCGGAGCGGTGCTTGAGTTGAAGGGCCCAGCGGAGCGGTGCTTGAGTTGAAGGGCCCAGCGGAGCGGTGCTTGAGTTGAAGGGCCCAGCGGTGCTTGAGTTGAAGGGCCCAGCGGAGCGGTGCTTGAGTTGAAGGGCCCAGCGGAGCGGTGCTTGAGTTGAAGGGCCCAGCGGAGCGGTGCTTGAGTTGAAGGGCCCAGCGGAGCGGTGCTTGAGTTGAAGGGCCCAGCGGAGCGGTGCTTGAGTTGAAGGGCCCAGCGGAGCGGTGCTTGAGTTGAAGGGCCCAGCGGAGCGGTGCTTGAGTTGAAGGGCCCAGCGGAGCGGTGCAGAGACGGCCGTGCCCAGCGGAGCGGTGCTTGAGACGGCCGTGCCCAGCGGAGCGGTGCTTGAGACGGAAGGGCCCAGCGGAGCGGTGCTTGAGAGGAAGGGCCCAGCGGAGCGGTGCTTGAGAGGAAGGGCCCAGCGGAGCGGTGCTTGAGAGGAAGGGCCCAGCGGAGCGGTGCTTGAGAGGAAGGGCCCAGCGGAGCGGTGCTTGAGAGGAAGGGCCCAGCGGAGCGGTGCTTGAGAGGAAGGGCCCAGCGGAGCGGTGCTTGAGAGGAAGGGCCCAGCGGAGCGGTGCTTGAGAGGAAGGGCCCAGCGGAGCGGTGCTTGAGTTGAAGGGCCCAGCGGAGCGGTGCTTGAGTTGAAGGGCCCAGCGGAGCGGTGCTTGAGAGGAAGGGCCCAGCGGAGCGGTGCTTGAGTTGAAGGGCCCAGCGGAGCGGTGCTTGAGTTGAAGGGCCCAGCGGAGCGGTGCTTGAGTTGAAGGGCCCAGCGGAGCGGTGCTTGAGTTGAAGGGCCCAGCGGAGCGGTGCTTGAGTTGAAGGGCCCAGCGGAGCGGTGCTTGAGTTGAAGGGCCCAGCGGAGCGGTGCTTGAGTTGAAGGGCCCAGCGGAGCGGTGCAGAGACGGCGGTGCCCAGCGGAGCGGTGCTTGAGATGAAGGTCCCAGCGGAGCGGTGCTTGAGAGGAAGGTCCCAGCGGAGCGGTGCTTGAGAGGAAGGTCCCAGCGGAGCGGTGCTTGAGAGGAAGGTCCCAGCGGAGCGGTGCTTGAGAGGAAGGTCCCAGCGGAGCGGTGCTTGAGAGGAAGGTCCCAGCGGAGCGGTGCTTGAGAGGAAGGTCCCAGCGGAGCGGTGCTTGAGATGAAGGGCCCAGCGGAGCGGTGCTTGAGATGAAGGGCCCAGCGGAGCGGTGCTTGAGATGAAGGGCCCAGCGGAGCGGTGCTTGAGATGAAGGGCCCAGCGGAGCGGTGCTTGAGATGAAGGGCCCAGCGGAGCGGTGCTTGAGATGAAGGGCCCAGCGGAGCGGTGCTTGAGATGAAGGGCCCAGCGGAGCGGTGCTTGAGATGAAGGGCCCAGCGGAGCGGTGCTTGAGATGAAGGGCCCAGCGGAGCGGTGCTTGAGATGAAGGGCCCAGCGGAGCGGTGCTTGAGATGAAGGGCCCAGCGGAGCGGTGCTTGAGATGAAGGGCCCAGCGGAGCGGTGCTTGAGATGAAGGGCCCAGCGGAGCGGTGCTTGAGATGAAGGGCCCAGCGGAGCGGTGCTTGAGATGAAGGGCCCAGCGGAGCGGTGCTTGAGATGAAGGGCCAAGCGGAGCGGTGCTTGAGATGAAGGGCCAAGCGGAGCGGTGCTTGAGATGAAGGGCCAAGCGGAGCGGTGCTTGAGATGAAGGGCCAAGCGGAGCGGTGCTTGAGATGAAGGGCCAAGCGGAGCGGTGCTTGAGAGGAAGGGCCAAGCGGAGCGGTGCTTGAGAGGAAGGGCCAAGCGGAGCGGTGCTTGAGAGGAAGGGCCAAGCGGAGCGGTGCTTGAGAGGAAGGGCCAAGCGGAGCGGTGCTTGAGAGGAAGGGCCCAGCGGAGCGGTGCTTGAGAGGAAGGGCCCAGCGGAGCGGTGCTTGAGAGGAAGGGCCCAGCGGAGCGGTGCTTGAGAGGAAGGGCCCAGCGGAGCGGTGCTTGAGAGGAAGGGCCCAGCGGAGCGGTGCTTGAGATGAAGGGCCCAGCGGAGCGGTGCTTGAGATGAAGGGCCCAGCGGAGCGGTGCTTGAGATGAAGGGCCCAGCGGAGCGGTGCTTGAGATGAAGGGCCCAGCGGAGCGGTGCTTGAGATGAAGGGCCCAGCGGAGCGGTGCTTGAGATGAAGGGCCCAGCGGAGCGGTGCTTGAGATGAAGGGCCCAGCGGAGCGGTGCTTGAGATGAAGGGCCCAGCGGAGCGGTGCTTGAGATGAAGGGCCCAGCGGAGCGGTGCTTGAGATGAAGGGCCCAGCGGAGCGGTGCTTGAGAGGAAGGGCCCAGCGGAGCGGTGCTTGAGAGGAAGGGCCCAGCGGAGCGGTGCTTGAGAGGAAGGGCCCAGCGGAGCGGTGCAGAGATGGCGGTGCCCAGCGGAGCGGTGCTTGAGAGGAAGGGCCCAGCGGAGCGGTGCAGAGATGGCGGTGCCCTGTTCAGCGGTGCTTGTCTTGAAGGGCCCTGTTCAGCGGTGCTTGTCTTGAAGGGCCCTGTTCAGCGGTGCTTGTCTTGAAGGGCCCTGTTCAGCGGTGCTTGTCTTGAAGGGCCCTGTTCAGCGGTTCTTGAGACGGCGGGACCCTGTTATGCGGTTCTTCACATGTGTCTCCAGGGCACCAGATCCGGGCAATAGATGGTGTTCACTCTCCATCCGACTTCTCGCTTGCTGGGCCCTCCTGTGCTGGTGTCCCGTGCCCGTGGGTGTCCTCCTTCACCCCCGGAATGGGGCTGGTGGGGCCCTCCTGGGCAGCTCGCCTGCTGCCGGACTTGTCGGCCGTGCTGCCCTTGCCATCCTTGCCTGATCCTCTGTGGCCCTTGCCTCCCTTTGGAGATGTGCCAGGTGGCACCCCACTCCCTGACGGTGCCAGGGTGGTGCCTGTGGAGGCTGCCGTCTCTGTTCTCTCGCACCGGCCCTTGGCTTATTTTGATTTTTTTCCCAGGGGGTGGGCTGGCTGTCCCTTTGCTGCTGGCCGATGTGGCTGCCCTCGAAGGTGGGGGACTCCAATATCCCTGGACTATGGTCCTTGTAGGTCCAGGGGTTGTGGTGGCTGAGGTGCTGATTGGACTTTTACGAGATGGAGGGGGTGGGTCAGGTGATGGAAAGAGGTTAATTTTGGAGAGGAAAAACTTTTTAGAAGCAATGGGAAGGGTAGGTGCAGTGGGTATGGGAGTGGAGGAAGAGGATGTGGTTGTAGGAGAGTCAAGTGTGCTGTCTATGGGTGCAGGTGCTTGTGACGGAGGCTGTCGTGAGGTGGATGGCTGTTGGGTGGGTGGTTGCCTGCGTTTGTGTGGTTTGGAAGAGAGGGTGACAGACACACTGGGAGAGGACACAGGGGACGTGTAAATGGCAGTGGGGGTGGTGATTGCACATGTGCGGAGTGTTCTGGTGGGTGTGCTGGTGATGGACGTAGTGGCTGATGAAGTGGTGCATGCAAGTGTGAGTTGGGACGTCACAGGGAGGGAGGAGGGAGACGAGGAGGAGGGGGACACAGAGGAGGCAGTGGCTGTTGGCATGTCTGCATGTGGATGTTGCTTGAGTGAATGCTTCTGTGATGTGTGGTGCTTATTTGGATGAGCTGACCTTGGGTGTTGAGGTGTGTGCAGGCTGGTCTGTAGGTGTGTCTGGGCTAGGCAGAGGAACAGGGGAGTGGGACTGGGTGGAGGGAGTTGGAGGAGGGAGGCAGGAGACAGGGACAATTGTTGCCGTCAGTGCTGAGGCCAGAGCGTTGAACGATCGTTGATGGGCAGCCTGACCCGAATGAATGCCCTCCAGGTATGCATTGCTCCGATGCACCTCCCTTTCCACCCCCTGGATGGCATTCAAAAGGGTAGACTGCCCAACAATGAGCGTCCGGAGGAGGTCAATGACCTCCTCACTGAGGGCAGCAGGGGTAACTGGGGCAGGGCCTGAGGTGCCTGGGGCGAAGGAGATGCCCGCCTTGGTGTGCGAGCGGGCACGGGGCGAACGCTGAGGGGCTGCTGGGAGGGCGGAGCTGGTGCGCTGGGTGGCGGCTGTACCTGTTGTTGCGGTGGGCCGAGGACGTGTCGGTGTCGCTGATGTCTCCACGTGTCCCCGTTGTGGAGCCCCCCTCGCCCTCCGTCTCACTGGTCAAATCAGAGTCCGTTGCATGGCCCTCCGGGGCCATGTGAGATGCAGCTCCCTCGTGCTCCAATGCCACTTCTCCTCCGCCAAATGATGCTAATGCACACATGAACAGGAAGAGCAGACCAAAAAAAGGGGGGGGGGGGAAATAAAGACATGTTGAGTGCATGCATTGGCAACACAGTTGGCGGAGAGGACAGACACAGAAGCCCCCTGCACTACGCCGCGCACTTGGGGTACACTACTCAATCAGTGGGACATGGCCTACAAGCCTATGGACGACAACTGCACACATAGGTGACACAGGGCCATGGATAGCTGTACTTGGCACCCTACAGAGGTGGAGGGCGGGGGCACAGGGCCATGCCTTACGAAGGGGCCTAGCCTACAGAAATCGCCCTGGCCTAGGGATACCCACAGCCCTCCTCCCCCACCCAGACACCTCCACTGCGCGCATAGTCAGCAGAATGAAAGTGTACCCACCCCCTTGTGTCTGCTGTGATGTCCTCACGCGCCCATCCAAATCTGGGTAGGCCACCACCAGGATCCGAGACATCAGGGGGGTCAATTGACGCGTGGCACCCCTCTTACGTTGGGAGGCCATCCCCAGCAGAGCCTCCGCCGTCTTTCTGATCCCGCGGCGGATGTCCTCCCACCTCTTGCGGCAGTGGGTGCCCCGTCTGTTGTGGACCCCCAGGGTCCGGACGTCCTTGGCGATGGCGCGCCAAATGTCGACTTTCTGATGGGTGCTGACCTATGTGACACGTACAGGGAGAGTAAATACAATATCATCATTTTCTGCATGCTCGATGTGAGTGTCCCCCCATCCCCACCCTTGCCATGTGGCACATGCTCTCATCTGTCGTTTGATGCATGCCTCATACGCTCCCCTCTGCACCATCGTTCATTCACCCCACTCAACCCAGGCATTGCCCAAAAAGCATGCTCCCAGTGTACTAACCTGTTGGTCTGGAGGACCGTAGAGTAGCGCATACTGGGGGAGGACCCCATCAACAAGTTTCTCCAATTCCTCAGATGTGAAGGCAGGGGCCCTTTCCCCAGTCGCAGCAGCCATTGTCTCTTCCAGACCGAGGTCACAGCAGCACTTGCAGTATAGGTCCTCTCCTGTGGATGATCAGGTCTCGAGTGATTAAGCAGATAGAAAATGGCGGTCACGCCCGCGGCGGTGCGTACCGCGGCGGTGCGTACCGCGACCGCCGGCACACATCGTCATTGGCTCCTGAGATCCATAGGGTTTAATGTTAACCAATGCTGCTTTGCGCCTCGGTCTTTGACCGCCTACCGCCACGGTGTGCCACGCCAGCGCATTGACCTCACATCCCATTGTCACACTTCACAGGTCAGGCAGCCGCCAGTTCAAGGGCCCACATGGCTTAATTTCTACTGCGTCACACAGGCCTAGGCCTTGCATTGCCACTCATACAAGCCATTCAATGCATAGCGAATCGTGTTCTGTGCAAGCTGTGGTTACGTACCTGTGGGTTGCTTGACTCTGTGCTCCATGTTGTCCTTCCTAGGCACCGTCCGCTGGGACTTGCGAGGAGATGGCGGAATCTTCCCGTGTACAGACCACTGGTGGACCTGTCGACAATGGAAGAAAGACATGTCATACTGACATACAGACTTGACCGAGCCACTATACAGGAACTGTGTGCCCAGCTGGAGCCAGACCTGATGTCGCCCATTCGTCAACCCACAGGGATTCCCCCTCTGGTGCAGGTGCTATCAGTACTCCATTTTTTGGCAAGTGGATCATTCCAAACAACAGTGGCCATATCATCAGGGATGTCTCAGCCTATGTTTTCTAAGGTTTTGTCCAGAGTGTTGTCTGCCCTGATGAAATACATGCGGAGCTACATTGTTTTCCCTGAGGTGGGCGATTTGGCTACAGTGAAGGGTGATTTCTATGCCCTTGGACATATTCCCAACATCATTGGTGCCATTGATGGGACCCATGTGGCTTTGGTTCCCCCCAGTGAAATTGAGCAGGTGTACAGGAACAGAAAAAGTTATCATTCGATGAATGTCCAGGTGGTCTGTTTGGCTGACCAGTACATCTCTCATGTAAATGCCAAGTTCCCTGGGTCAGTGCATGACGCGTACATCATGCAAAATAGCAGCATCCCTTATGTGATGAAACAGCTACAGAGACACAGTGTGTGGCTAATTGGTGACTCTGGTTACCCCAACCTGTCGTGGCTACTGACCCCAGTGAGGAATCCCCGGACCAGGGCAGAGGAACGGTACAATGAGGCCCATGGGCGGACTAGGAGGGTGATCGAGCGGACCTTCGGCCTCCTGAAGGCCAGGTTTAGGTGCCTGCATATGACAGGTGGATCCCTAATGTACTCACCAAAGAAGGTGTGCCATATCATCGTGGCCTGCTGTATGCTTCACAACCTGGTTTTGCGACGCCAGGTGCCTTTCCTGCAGGAGGATGGTCCAGCTGTGGAGCCTGTGGAGAGTGAAGAGGAGGAAGACGACTGGGACGACACAGACAACAGGGACACAATGATACAACAGTATTTTCAGTAGCACACAGGTACGAATCAACCCCGCCATTTTACATTTACTTAAAGTCTCCTGCCTCTCTACTGTCTGTGTTTCCCCCCAGTTTCTGTTAACTGAGTTGTGACTTTCCCTTCCGTTTTCAGAGCTGTGGGCCCCACTGCGTGACCTCTGCTTTGTTTGCCCATGGACTACAGCTGTGCGACAGTGGTATGTTGTCATCACAATGTAACTGAACATTTTGGCACCGTTATGTCTAATACATTTGTTCAAAATACAAGCAGACTCCAGATTTTTTAAGTGCAATAAGTGATTTTTATTAAAGTGCTAAATTTAGGGACATGGTTGAAAAACGGTGATGGTGGAGTAATGTCCATGGCAGAGTCCAGTTTTCAGTCTCACAGGTGCATTGGCCATATGCCTGTGGAAGGATGGAGCAGGGGCAGTTTAAGGTTGGACAGGGTGACAATGTGGGACAGTGGGATGGCATCAGGGGGTATCCTTTGCTGGCGGGGGTCTTGGCATCCTACTCTGTCTTCTTCTGAGATCTCAGGCCCCGCTTGCGGGGTGGTTCTTCTTCTGCAGGAGGTGGGGTTCTGGTGGCCTGTCGTTGTCTGGGGGCCTCCTGTCCACTAGCGCCGGCGGAGGTGGTAGCCTGGTCTTGGTCCATGCTAGTGACAGGGGCCCTTTGTGGTGCCACATGGTCCCGCAATGTGGTGACTATCTGGATAAGAGCCACGACGATGGTCCCCATTGCGGAACTAATGTTTCTCAGTTCCTCTCTGAACCCCATGTACTGTTCCTCCTGCAGTACCTGGATCTCCTGGAACCTGGCCAGTACCGTAGCCATAGTCTCCTGGGAGCGGTGGTATGCTCCCATGATGGAGGACAGGGCCTCTTGGAGAGTGGGTTCCCTGGGCCTGTCCCCCCCCAATGTCGCACAGCAGCCCTCCCAGTTCCCCTGTTTCCCTGGACCTCTGTCCCCTGGACTGTGTGCCCACTACCACTGCCCCCAGATCCCTGTTGTTGTTGGGGTGGTGGGTCAACCTGGGTGCCCTGTAGTGGTGGACACACCGCTGATTGACGTGTCCTGGAGACAGAGGCATGGGCCCGCTGGGTGGGAGCTGTGCTGGTGTTCCCAGAGGGGGTTAGGTCTGCTGTAGCCTGTGGCTGTCTGTGGGGAACAGACTGTCTTGAGGTCCCCGATGGGCCGGGCTGGTCATCTGGGTCCAGGGAGACACAGCTGCTGTCATCACTGGGGACCTCTTCTGGGGGTGGGATGGACATCTCTGGACCCTCCTGGGCGGTGTCTTGGCGTTCGGGTCCTGCAGGGGTATAAGAGTATGGTTATTGCTTCTGTGTGTGCCATTTCGTGAAATGGGTGGGTGGCCGTGTACCCCAGTGCTGGCATTCCCTTGTGGGGGCTGTTGTGACGGTGGGTTGTGGGGGACATGGGGGATGTGCAGTGGGCATGCTTTGGTGATGGGTGTCCATGCTTTGGGGACGCATGCAGGGCTAGGTTTTGGGATGGGTGGGTTGTGATGGTGAGCCATTTGCAAGGAGTTGGTGTGATGGGGGTGGGGGTGAGGGTGGGGGTATGATTAGGCATGCAGGTGGGGTGGGGGGAATGAAGTAGTGAAGATTTGACTTACCAGAGTCCATTCCTCCGCCTACTCCAGCGAGGCCCTCAGGATGCAGGATGTGCAAGACTTGCTCCTCCCATGCTGTAAATTCTGGGGGAGTAGGTGGGGGTCCGCCGCCAGTCTTCTGCACCGCGATGTTGTGCCTTGATACCATGGAACACACCTTCCCCCGTAGGTCGTTCCACCGCTTCCTGATGTCGTCCCGATTTCGTGGATGCTGTCCCACAGCGTTGACCCTGTCCACTATTCTTTGCCATAGCTCCATCTTCCTGGCAATGGTGGTGTGCTGCACCTGTGTCCCGAAGAGCTGGGGGCTCTACCCGAACTATTTCCTCCACCATGACCCTGAGTTCTGCGTCAGAGAACCTGGGGTGTCTTTGGGGTGCCGTGGGGTATGTGTTGTAGAGTGTGGTGAGTGTGTTGGTGTGTGGTGTTTTGTGCGTGGATATTGTGTGGGTGATGTAGTGATTTGCCTCTGTGTGATGGTGTACTCTATTCTGTGCTGTCTCTCTCTGGCCTTCAGTCGCAATTGTGGTCGTAAGGGTTTGTGGGTGATGTGGGTGTGTGTTTTATATTGTATTGGGTGTGTGGGAGTGGTGTGTGTATGTGTCTCAGGTGTGTGTATTTTGAATTGTCCAATGTGGTAGTGTTTTGTAAAGGTGTGTGTATTTTGACCGCGGCGGTGTGTACCGCCAGTGGAATACCGCGGTTAAAAGACCGCTGCGGGGATTTGTGGGTCGGAATGGCATGGGTGTATTTCTGTTGGCGTGACGGTGGAGGTTTGGTCATCGCCAGTTTTTCGCTGGCCGTTGGTGTGGCAGACTTTTGTTGATGTCGGGTTTTTGGCGGTTTGCCAGTTGCGGGTCAGAATGACCGTGGCGGTTTACCGCGGCTGTGTTATGGCGGTCTTCTGACCGGCGGTAAGCGCCTTTTACCGCCGAGGTCAGAATGACCCCCATAGTCTTCTATGGGGAACAGGGGTGCTCCGGTTCCAGTCTGCCTACAGGTAAGTACTTGCGTCCTCGGAGGCAGACCAGGGGGGTTTTGTAGAGCACCGGGGGGGACACAAGAAGGCACAGAAAGTACACCCTCAGCAGCACAGGGGCGGCCGGGTGCAGTGTGCAAACAGGCGTCGGGTTTTAGATTGAAAACAATGAAGGGACCCGGGGGTTACTTCAGCGATGCAGGCAGGCACGGGGGGCTCCTCTGGGTAGCCACCACCTGGGCTAGGCAGAGGGTCGCCTGGGGGTCACTCCTGCACTGAAGTTAGGTTCCTTCACGTCCTGGGGGCTTATCAGTTGCCAGAAGATTTACCTTGAAGCTGCTTTGTATCACCTAAAAGGCAATACATGAAAAAGGACCACTTTTCATCAGGACAAAAATCACCAAATGTATACAAGAAATGAACCTCCGCTTCAGATTGGCACCCTGCCTCAAAAATCCAGCTTACATGAAAAAAAACATGGGTGGACCATCTTCCTCTGTTTAAGTAACCAAACTATGTAAATCATTATCCCCAAATATAAAGTCTACGGACAACCATCTTAACTTCAGAAGATTGCTCAAGAGGTGCCTTTTCCTTACATGACCGCCATACTTAAAACACAATGTACAGCAATAGTATGCAGAAGACAAGTGGTGCTTATACATGTGTATGTAAACGTGTTCGATGGCATGTGTAGCTGCAGATACACATGCTGTGCATTATCCTGCCATCTAGTGTTGGGCCTGGAGTGTTACAAGTTGTTTTTCTTCGAAGAAGTCTTTTCGAGTCACAAGATCGAGGGACTCCTCCCCTTTCGGCTCCATTGCGCATGGGCGTCGACTCCATCTTAGATTGTTTTCTTTACGCCATCAGGTTCGGACGTGTTCCTCTTCGCTCCGTGTTTCAGTTCGGAAAGTTAGTTAAATCTCGGAAAATTCGACGGTATTGTTTGCGTTCGGTATCGGGTTAGTAATAGCGGATCGACACTGAAGAAAAGAAGAGCTCCGGTAGCCCTTCGGGGCTTCCATTCCCCGGCGGGGCCTGGTCGGCCCAACCGCGTGCCTCTTCAAGGCTCGTGGAACGGACCCCATTCCGCTTCTGCTCCGAATGCCACAATAAGTATCCTTATACAGACCAGCATTTGGTCTGTAATTTGTGTTTGTCCCCCGAACACAAAGAGGATACCTGCGAGGCCTGTCTGGCATTTCGGTCGAAGAAGACGCTACGGGACCGGAGAGCTCGAAGGCTTCAAATGGCGTCGACGCCGGCAGGACACCACGAAGGCGAAAAAGAGGAGACTTTCTCCATTCCTGATTTGGACTCGGACGAGGCCGAAAGTGAGCAGCCGGCGAGGCAACAAACTGGGAGTAAAACTGCCCCGGCCAAAACGGACACAAAAATAATGAAAGCCCAGGGGACGCCACCGCCGGCAGGCCATGGCTTAACCCGTAAGCACGGTGACCAACCATCGGCACCGAAAAAGGGCACACACGCGTCTAAGACATCCGACTCCGGTCGAGATACCGGCACAGAGTATACTCGGCACCGAGATACTGGCTCCGACCAAACTCGGCACCGAGATATCGGGACCACGAAACCGAAAAAGGTGGCTTCGGAGCCGAAAAAGACTGCTGAAAAGGTTTTGGTGCCGAAACATCCAGCCTCAGAGCCGAAACAGAGCTCATATACCGAAGAACAAGGCCTTTCATCACAACTACAAGGCCATAAATTCGGACAAGAATTAGAGATGGGAGAGCCAGACTATACACAAAGAAGGCTCCATATACAGAAGGACACAGGGAAAATAAGAACTCTTCCCCCAATTAAAATGAAACGGAAACTCGCTTTCCAGGAAACAGAAAAACAGCCAAAGGCTAAAGTGGCTAAAGAAAAAAACTCCACCACGTTTTTCTCCACAGCCATCGCCACAGCACTCACCGCAACTGCCCCCAATTGCAACACCACCAATGATGCAATCACCAACGCACACAGGGATGAGCCAAGATGACCCAGATGCATGGGATCTATACGATGCACCAGTATCTGACAATAGTCCGGATTGCTACCCGGCAAGACCATCACCACCAGAATACAGTACTGCTTACATGCAGGTGGTGTCCAGAGCAGCTACTTTTCACAATGTAGCACTGCATGCAGAACCTATAGAGGATGACTTTTTATTCAATACCCTGTCATCGACACATAGCCAATACCAGAGTCTGCCTATGTTACCAGGCATGTTAAAACACGCAAAACAGGTGTTTCAAGACCCGGTCAAAGGCAGAGCCATCACACCTAGGGTGGAGAAGAAGTACAAACCTCCCCCTACGGACCATGTGTACATCACGCAACAACTAACACCTGACTCGGTGGTAGTAGGGGCAGCCTGGAAAAAGGGCAAACTCACAGACTTCTGAGGATGCACCACCACCCAACAAAGAAAGTCGAAAGTTTGATGCAGCAGGGAAAAGGGTTGCAGCACAGGCAGCCAATCAATGGCGCATTGCCAATTCACAGGCTTTATTGGCAAGATATGACAGGGCTCATTGGGACGAAATGCAGCATTTCATTGAACATCTTCCCAAAGAGTTTCAAAAGCGTGCACAACAAGTGGTGGAGGAGGGCCAAAGTATGTCCAACAACCAGATACGATCGGCTATGGACGCAGCGGACACAGCCGCCAGAACAGTAAACACAGCGGTCAGTATTCAGAGACATGCATGGCTACGCACCTCCGGATATAAGCCAGAGATCCAGCAGGCTGTGCTTAATATGCCTTTTAATGGACAACAGTTGTTTGGGCCGGAGGTGGATACAGCTATAGAAAAGCTAAAGAAAGACAAGGACACGGTCAAAGCCATGGGCGCGCTCTACTCCCCACAGAGCAGAGGCACCTTTAGGAAGCCACACTTTAGAGGGGGGTTTCGAGCCCAAAGCACAGAACCGTCAACCTCACAGGCCAGACCCACATACCCGGGCCAAATCAAAGAGGAGGCTTTCGGGGACAGTATAGAGGTGGACAGTTCCCTAAAACAAGAGGGAAGTTCCAAAGCCCAAAAACCCCACAAACTAAACAGTGACTTCAATGTCACAAATCCCCAACACATAACACCAGTGGGGGGGAGACTCACAGATTATTACAAAAATTGGGAAGACATAACTACAGACTTGTGGGTTCTAGCCATTATCCAACATGGTTATTGCATAGAATTCCTACAATTACCACCAAATGTGCCTCCAAAAGCACACATGTCCAAACAGCACTTGGATCTATTACAACTAAAAGTCCAAGCGTTGTTACAGAAAGAGGCAATAGAATTGGTACCCAACCATCAGAAAGGAACAGGTGTTTATTCCCTGTATTTTCTAATACCAAAAAAGGACAAAACACTGAGACCCTTCTTAGATCTCAGAACACTAAATCTTTACATCAAATCAGATCACTTTCACATGGTGACACTTCAAGACGTGATTCCCTTGCTCAAACAGCAAGACTACATGTCAACATTAAACCTCAAGGATGCTTACTTCCATATACCATACATCCTTCACACAGGAAATACTTAAGGTTTGTAATCCAAGGAGTACATTACCAATTCAAAGTGTTACCATTCGGGATAACAGCACCAAGGGTATTTACAAAATGCCTTGCAGTAGTAGCTGCACATATCAGAAGACAGCACATACACGTATTCCCGTATCTAGACAATTGGTTAATAAAAACCAGCACTCAGAAACAGTGTCTTCAACACACAAAATACGTCATAGAAACCCTTCACAAGCTAGGGTTCTCATTAAACTACCTAAAATCACACTTACAACTGTGTCAAATACAACAATACTTAGGAGCAACAATCAACACAGAAAAAGGGATTGCCACTCCAAGTCCGCAAAGGGTACAAACATTCCAATACGTAATACAAAGCATGCACCCAAACCAACAGTATCAAGTAAAGTTAGTGATGAAACTTCTAGGCATGATGTCTTCATGCATAGCCATTGTCCCAAACGCAAGATTACACATGCGGCCCTTACAACAGTGCCTAGCGACACAATGGACACAAGCACAGGGTCAACTTCAAGATCTAGTGTTGATAGACCGCCAAACACACTCCTCGCTTCAATGGTGGAATCCTATAAATTTAAACCAAGGGTGGCCTTTCCAGGACCCAGTGCCTCAATACGTGATCACAACAGATGCTTCCATGGTAGGGTGGGGAGCACACCTCAACCAACACAGCATCCAGGGACAGTGGGACACTCAACAAAAACAACTTCATATAAATCAACTAGAACTACTAGCAGTGTTTCTAGCAATGAAAGCATTTCAACCGATAATAGCCCACAAACACATTCTTGTCAGAACAGACAGCATGACAACAATGTATTACCTAAACAAACAGGGAGGGACACACTCATCACAACTGTGTCTCTTAGCACAGAAGATTTGGCATTGGGCAATTCACAATCACATTCGCCTAATAGCACAGTACATCCCAGGAATTCAAAACCAGTTGGCCGACAATCTCAGTCGAGATCACCAACAGACCCACGAATGGGAAATTCATCCCCAGATACTGCAAACTTACTTCCAAAACTGGGGAACACCGCAAATAGACCTATTCGTAACAAAAGCAAACTCAAAATGCCAAAACTTCGCATCCAGGTACCCACACCCTCAATCCAAGGGCAATGCGTTATGGATGAGTTGGTCAGGGATATTTGCTTACGCTTTTCCCCCTCTCCCACTCCTTCCGTATCTAGTAAACAAATTGAGTCAAAACAAACTAATACTAGTAGCACCGACTTGGGCTCGCCAACCATGGTACACAACACTACTAGACCTGTCAGTAGTTACCTCATGTCAAACTACCAAACAGACCAGACCTGTTAACTCAACACAAACAACAGATCAGACACCCGAATCCAGCATCGCTCAATCTAGCAATCTGGCTCCTGAAGTCTTAGAATTTGGACATCTAGACCTTACACAAGAATGTATGGAGGTCATTAAACAAGCTAGGAAACCTACTACAAGACATTGCTACGCAAATAAATGGAAAAGATTTGTTTATTACTGTCATAATAATCAAATTCAACCACTACATGCGTCAACAAAAAACATTGTAAGCTACTTATTACACTTACAAAAATCTAAGCTAGCTTTTTCATCCATTAAAATACATCTCACAGCAATTTCTGCCTATCTGCAAATTACACATTCAACATCACTCTTTAGAATCCCAGTCATAAAAGCATTTATGGAGGGTCTAAAAAGAATCATTCCCCCAAGGACACCACCAGTGCCTTCATGGAATCTCAGTATTGTATTAACACGACTCATGGGTCCACCATTTGAACCCATGCACTCTTGTGGGATGCAATACTTAACATGGAAAGTAGCCTTCCTAATAGCTATAACATCTCTTAGAAGAATAAGTGAAACACAAGCATTTACCATACAGGAACCCTTTATACAAATACACAAACATAAAGTGGTTCTACGCACAAATCCCACATTTTTACCAAAAGTTATATCACTGTTTCACTTGAATCAAACTGTGGAACTCCCAGTATTTTTTCCACAACCAGACTCTGTAGCTGAAAGAGCATTACATACATTAGACATCAAAAGGGCACTAATGTATTACATTGATAGAACCAAACAATTTCGCTAAACAAAACAATTGTTTGTAGCTTTTCAAAAACCTCATGCAGAAAATCCAATATCCAAACAAGGCATTGCCAGATGGATAGTTACGTGTATTCAAGCCTGCTATGTAAAAGCAAACAGAGAACTGCCTATTACACCAAAGGCACACTCCACTAGAAAGAAAGGCGCCACAATGGCCTTTCTAGGAAATATACCCATGACAGAAATCTGTAAGGCAGCCACATGGTCCACGCCTCATACATTCACAAAACTCTACTGTGTGGATGTGTTTACAACACAACAAGCCACAGTAGGACAGGCAGTATTAAGGACATTATTTCAAACAACTTCAACTCCTACAGGCTAAACCATCGCTTTTGGGGAGATAACTGCTTACTAGTCTATGCACAGCATGTGTATCTGCAGCTACACATGCCATTGAACGGAAAATGTCACTTACCCAGTGTACATCTGTTCGTGGCATGAGACGCTGCAGATTCACATGCGCCCTCCCACCTCCCCGGGAGCCTGTAGCCGTTATAAGTTGATAAAAATAAACTTGTACATTTGTAAATATATATCACTTTTAAACACATTTTGTACATACATACTTACTCCATTGCATGGGCACTATTACTATATACACAACTCCTACCTCACCCTCTGCGGGGAAAACAATCTAAGATGGAGTCGACGCCCATACGCAATGGAGCCGAAAGGGGAGGAGTCCCTCGATCTCGTGACTCGAAAATAATTCTTCGAAGAAAAACAACTTGTAACACTCCGAGCCCAACACTAGATGGCAGGATAATGCACAGCATCTCTGCAGCGTCTCATGCCACGAACAGATGTACACTGGGTAAGTGACATTTTCCATAATTGTGATTTTTATATTTATTTATTTAGATACGTACATTTCTTTTGTTAAATGTATATATTACTATGGTTACAAAATACATTTTCTTACTATAGACTTCCAAATAACACTTTAACTCTTCCCTCCTTTATCCTATTCATCCAGTTATCAAGTTCACATGTCCACAACTCCCAATAACAATTTATAGTTCCCTGTACTAATGTAACTTGAGTTCCAGCGAGGGTGCTACTTGCCAAAAATCGCTCTAACACCTGATCTGGAATTGTAAGCGGTATATAAATGCAATTACAAACTCAAATTCAGACAAGAATTTTTAAATCAATTCAGAATATACAGTTACCATTCCCACTGGTTGCAATATCCATGAGTACATTCCGTCCTCTGATTCTGGTTGAGTTGCCCGTTAAACTGTATCTCACACACAATCAGCAATGATCAGTTTTTTAATCTGGTCATTGGGAAGTAAAACCCAATGGGTCCAAAACATTGGTACCAGTGATACTAATTATAGAGAAGGGTTGGACCAGTTGGTTGAAGTTCTTGTTGGTTGAAGATGGTGTTAGAGGATGCCGGAAAATGGGGAAGTGAACAATCGAGCCCACAATGATAAGAGCATGTGCACAAACCTCACAAATCACCACTTGGGAAGCACAACATAAGATAGAGGGGATCAAGGCGAAATAATGAAGGTTAATCCAGATCAAAGTGCAGTTAACACTACACAGCAAACCGTGCACCTTTCATAGACCTTTATGTAAGAGGACATGGAACGCCTCTCTCCTCAAGACAGTGCAGGATTTACTAGCAGATGCTGACAGTGACATAGTGCAAGGAGGGCAACTTAATTCTGCTGTGGGACCCAACAATTTCCCCATGCCTGTTGACCCAGCATCTTTGATACTAGGCCTTCCATACAAATCTCTAGAGGGGATGGGCCCACATGACTGGTTGTTGAACCTCCTTATCTTTGAAGCTCCAAAGGAACTGAATCTGATTCCACCTCTTTTTTGGCTCTGGTTTCACAGAATGTTGCACCTCCTAGCAATGGAACTAGTCATACACAATCTAAGCCAGATTAAACTCAGGTTTAGGCGCAAAATGGCCCTCAACATTATTGTACTTCACAAAGTTGGAATGCCTGTGTTTTGTGCCCCCAAGACAAAGTGCTTGGTAAATGTTCACTTTTGCTTATATACGGCAGGAGGGAGCCTTTGACAATGGGTTCTCTTCCTGCAACAAGGAGCTTGAGAATTAGCAAAAGGATGTAGAAACACTGAGCATAACTGGGTAATGTGAGCAAGGTCTTTCTCTGACTTCAACTATTCCTGTGACGTGGAAGTGAGGAGAAATTCCCAGCTGGAGTTGGGATAGATATGTTTATATGTTTACTTTGGATTTCACATGGACCGCTTGGCTCAGTATTGTATTGTGCTCCTTGGTTATGCACTTATTTGCTGAGAACTTTAACTCACTTCAGGGTCTTATTGCTACTGTCTGAAATACCAGTGCTTTTGACACTAAGGCCCTCATTATAACAAGGGCAGTAAAAACTGCCTACCGCAGTATCATGACCACAGGCGGATTTCCGCCAGAAGGATGACGGAAATCCAGCTGTGGCCATGCTGGCGGATGACGGTAAGGTGGCGCTGCTGCCACCAGCAGTGCCACGCCATTAAACTGCCACCAGCCAGATTATGACCCATACTATGGCCTGGCAGTGTTTTTCTGGTGGATGCTGCTGGTGGCAGCAGTGCACCGTCCTGTCCCCGGCCGGAGGACCCCCTGACTACAAGTAAGTCGGGTCTCCGACAGGGGATGGTGGTGGGGGTGTTGTGTGTGTATGTTTGTGCGTGCGTGTATGCAGGTGTGTTGGATGCAAGTGTTCATGTCTGAAGGTGTGAGTGCGTGTATGTTGTGTTTTGTGTCTGTGTGTATGTTTGTAAGTGTGTGTGGTTGGATGCCTGCATGCGTCAATGTTTGTGGGAAAGTGTGTGTGTGAGGGGGGTGTGAATGTAGGGGGGTGGCGGTTTGGAGAGGTAGGGGGAGTAGGGGAGGGTAACTGGAGAGGGAGGGAGAAGACCCTTATCAGTCACAGGGAAGGAATTCCCTGTCATTGATACTGCCTACAGCCATGGTTTTCGTGGCGTTAAGTAAGCCACGAAAACCATGGCGTTAGGTGGGGTCATAATCCTGCAGGTGGAACAGTGTCGCCCGCTGGTCTGGAGATAAATATCTCCAGCCCAGTGGCTGTCACCGCCATGGCGGTCAGAGTGGTACATTGGTGGGTTGGCTTCAGTGGGTTGGTGGTAGTTACTGCCATATTACCACCGACCGCCGGGGTCATAATGACCCCCAGAGTGTCTTAAAGCTAAGATGCAGTGAACCCTCTGAAACCTGTAAAAACTTGCCAGTCCCTTGTCCTCTCTAGTTGAAGCACAGTTTTGTCAAACACAACCACACCATATGTGTGTGTGTTCGCCATGAAGCACCCCAACTAACTTTCAACAGTGGTTAGAGCTCAGCCAGAACATGCAGTTGAAAACACTGTCCTATTGCTCATGATGGAGCTTGCTGCCAGGTTTAGGTTAAGAGAGTGGACTGCATGGGTATTCATCTGTCTACTCTGTTGCTATTTAAACGTCCAGTAATGAAAGTGTACACGTATGTGGCACAACACCAAAAACTTCACTGTGCAGTCCACAGATGCAAGCTGAATAAATCCTAAACCATTATTGCAGTGCAAGCCACCGAGCAAAAAAGAGTGCTCATCTCTCCATCAGCAAATAAACGGCCTCAGTGGGAGTAGGAAGGCAGACCTAGATTGATTCTTAGTGTTTTAATGGTAGTTTCTTACTCCCAGGTTCTGTGAGGTGTCATTTTTAAAATGACAGATTGGATGGTTGCTCTTTTTTCAGGGGCAAACAGAGAATGTAATCAGGGTGAATTTTTAATCGAATGGAAGACTGTTATGTGATAACAAAATAGGTCTTCTAAATTGCGATCTCTGAATAAGTCTGATTATCCCGATATAGCACCTAACAAGAATGACAGTCATGGAAAAGATGACTTGTTGCATGATCAAAGACAGGTTACCTCCCAGGTAGCCTATCTCAGAGAGGAAGAATAATTGGGCAGTTAAGGGCCCAGGTTCCTAACAGTAAGGTGATCTTTTCATTGTCTAACTGGAAACAATTAGCCCTTGTTTCCTGTGATGCAGCAGCCACTTCTGTCGACTCTGTGTTCTTTGATGAATGCTGTTAACACCATGTTGTATACTCCTGTAATCTTAATACTTTATCTTGCTTTTATGTGTCTGAAACTTGTTTGACGTTGTATTTCGGTGTACTCAATTTAATTGCCAAAAAAACACAGAAAGCAACTATTAGGCATAGCTGCCTTGTGCTTACATTCTTTTTACTGCCTTATGATAAAAAACACTTCAGTAACTAGATAAAATCGCTTAGGAATGTTATTTACTGTCTCTCATTTTCCTTGGCCCCGATCATTCACCTCAAGAGTCAACAATCCCAACCTCTTGTGCAGTCAGAAATACTTGGATATCTCTTGAGTCAGGGTTATGAAGCTTGAATTAAGATAACGTAATAGGCGGTGATAATCATTTTAAAAAATCATGATTGAACCAGCCTCATTTTTCATACATTGTAGGTGCAAAACTTAGTGGGCCAGAACAGTTTCTGTAGTCTTTGATACCTTTATGTAAGTACCTTGTCCTTAAGTTTTTGTGGATCTCCTATTCTGGTGTGCGATCTCTCGCAGACCCAGAAGGGGTTTTTAGAACTTGCCATTACAATGTTTGGATGCTAATAGTTATGTATCCCTCTCATGGTCGCTTATTCAGGCACATTCCTATGTTGCCTAATGGCAAACTTACTATTATCACTGTCCTCTTTCTCACTCAGGTGGAAGATCCATGAAGCCTGCATGCTCGCTCTGGGTTCGGTGAAATCTATCATTACAGACAATGTGAAGAATGGCCAGATCCAGTTCGATATGCACGGGTTCTTGACTGGTGTGATTTTAACAGATCTTAATTCATCAGGTAAGCCTCATTTTGACACAGGCTTCCTTTGCCATTTGCATGTTCAGATTTAAAATGTAATTTCTTTTTCTTGAGACACAATTTGAAGCCCATTAAATTCCTGGGAGTTATCTAGTGATGTATCTAGTCAAACTCAAAAGCACATTTTGATCATTCCTTAAGAACTTTATTTGAAAGCAGCAATCTTACTCCACAGGGTCCACTCAGCGCAGTGGTCGCTTAAAGTACAATTATTGCTCTCCCAATTCTCCATTTATCTTTGACGTGGTCTATAGCTTTTAGAATGTACCTCCAAAATATTTTAAACCAGTGTGCACCTCACAAATATGCTACCTAAAGTCAGCAACTCATTTGACCATTTTAAAAAAATGTGTTGGTACTGTAGGTAGCAAGAGAGGACCTTTTTCAGCTAAATTTCTGATGCTTAACTGTCTTGATTGGGTGGAGAAGGTCAGATTCAGTAAATATGTTCACTGATCTAATGTGCCTTGATATTTCAAAATCTGGGCATTTGAAGGTTCTAATGATGACATTTTTTAGGTTCTAGCAACATGTTCAGCACCTACTGAGGCAGCATTTTCAGTTTTTTATTTTTATTTAAATACACGCCAGTTCTCTAGATCCGTCAAATGAGTTAGATTAGGCTGAAAATACCTTTTTGAAGTCACTGTAACCAGTTGACAAAAAAACAAAGCAGAAAATGGTGCTTCCTCTTTAGAGTGCAGCTTGATTAAAACCGGTCCATATTCCTGTAAGAACACCAGAAGCTGCAGACGTCTCATGTTCAACTGAGTCTGTAGGGCAGTTAACTTTATTCCTCTCACAGGGCAAAGATCTCAGAAAACTACTGCATTTTTCAAAGGTATATTTGGGACTGCGGGGTGTTTTTTTCCCTTTGTCTTGTCTTTTACTCCTCGAAGGTAAGATTGTTTTCCCATTTTTTTCTCCTGTAGGTTTTCCCCAGTCCAGATCTTGCTCTGCTCCACCCATGCCTACACCAGGTCTGGCATTCTTCTAGGGCGGCGCTTCTGTATCTTGAGGTCACTGTTGTTTCAAGTTGACATTGATTCTTTCATAGCACTCGTCATTGAGAGCTAAGGAGCATTCCAGTTTTGACTTCAAGAACTCATATAATGTCAAAGATTTCTCAGTCATTCTTATTTTGCTCACAAGAAGATCAGACTTTGCTACGTTGAGCTGCATATTGTCCCAACAAAATAGACATGTATGCTAAACCTCATAGCCGGAACCAGAACTTGTTCACATGACAGCTTCAGACTGTGATATTACCAAAGAGAGAGAATCAGCTTGAAGTATGTTGCAGCCTACTTCTGAAAGAAACTTCTAATTGCAGTTTACTCATCCTAAAATATTCCAAAGGCGTCAGGCTGGATGCAGACAATCTTTAGCAGTTACTGTGTGAGCTGATAGATGGCGTTGGCTAGCTGCATTGACATAGTTGTGTCAGACGTGACATGCGCTATATCTATATACGCACCACTCCGGCGCCCATGCATTTCCTTTCTTTTTGGGTGGATCTGGAGAACTACCTCAGTCATTATATGAGCTCTTTTTTCAACGCTTTTCTGACTTTCTTTTCAGGTGTGTTCCTATGGACATGTCTCCCAACAAACCCAAAGAGTTTAAACTGTGTGACGAATATCACAGACATGTGTATCTCTGACCCACACTTGGTTTACTTGTGGTGCCTGGGTTGGGCCACAACAACAAGTCATGCACAAACTGCAAGTCCATGCCTCCAAAGGAGATTCTACAATGCCAGGCATTTCATCTTTGGGCAAACACCTTAATTTCACCCATACTGTATCCCATTTCACTGCATGCTGTCCCTGAAGCCACTAGCCCAGACACTACCCTTTTCTGCTATATGAAAATTGAAGTCTGACATTCTCATTAAAACATGTACTTCTAACAAGAGCAGCCTGTCAGTTGATTCCCTTGTGCTCTACTGCAGCTTCCCAGAATGTTCTAAAGAACTAGAGCGCAAACAGTCTTACTTATGAGAAACCTGTGGCACACTTGAAACCATCTTGATTTGACTCAAACTGGTAAAACTTGAATTTAGAAAGGACCAAATTGAGGGACTTAATTTTGTTATTGAAATTATGGTTAGTGCTGCAGAAATTAAAATTAGGACACGTTTTAAGTGAGTTTTCAGAAATCTTTCTCTTCTATTTCATGAAAACAGTATGACATGTAGACTGAAACATGTACTGTCAGCACCAGCAGCAGACTGCTGATCACCAGGGAGTTAATTAGCAGTTTACTGAGGTGTTCTAATAAGCAGCTAGAGTGCTGACACTCTGAATTTATGACAGATGTGTGGCACATTTGACAGCCGTCTTGATGGAATTGAAGTGGAAAACTGAAAGCATTTCCTACTGAGGACACAGCAGTAAATTAGAGAGCTTCATAACATAAGTCCAAATGTAGCACAAATATCACCCAAATGTAGCCCAAGTATAGCCCAACGACAAAAGTGTGCAAAACACATAATTTTTTGAGGGGCAGTGGCAGCACAACAGACCATGAAGGACAGGAGAAAGAGGGACAGGGACAACTAACCAGTCATGCAAGACAGGCAAGAGAGGCTGTGGAAGTATAACAGCCAATTGAGGGCAGAAGGAAAAGGCAGTACAACCGTACATGCCAACAGACTTGATTCTGACAGGAGACGCCCGATGTTTTTAAGTCCAAAAGGGCTTTATTTTACTTAGGCTTTTGCCTAAAATCACCTCTTTTTCAGTGTACATCAATAGGGAAAATCAGTTCCTCAGGTTTTTTTTTTCCCTTTCAAAATCTCCCTCTTACCAAGTTCAAAATGTTGGCAAGTATGGTACATTGGCTCATGGAGGGCAGGAGTAATGGGGTAGGAACATGGACTCGGATAACAGGGCAGGAGAATGATGGACAGGAGCACCAAACTGATCCTACAGGTAGGCTTCAGGGGATGCAGCAGCACAATACATCACTTGGGGCAAGCAGGAAGATAGTGCAACACAACAGACCATGGAAAGCAATAGGGAGGGGACAGGGCCATTCACATGGACAACAGAGAGCAGAGGGGAGAAAGGCAAGGTCAGCAAGCTGACATTACCGGATAGACCGGATAGACAGGAGGGACAGTTGCAGCATAACAGACCATGAAGGGCAGGAGGGAGGGTGCAGGGGCACAGCAGGAGGGAGGGGATAGGAGCATGCACATGGAAAACAGAAGGCATGGGACAAGGGGGTACGGCCGGTGCAGCAAGCTGACCATGGAAGGCAGGCGGGATGGGCACTGGAATCACAACACACCATGGAGGGCAACAGTGAGACTGTAATGAGGTAATGGGGTCAGAGGCAGTAAGCTGACCACACAGGGCTGGTGGGAGGGGCTGTGGCAGCACAGAAGACTATGCAAGCGGGAGGCCTAGTGGCCGCACAACTGCTGTGGTGTGCAAGAGGGAGGAAGCAGGGGCATGCACAAAGAACCATGGAGGACAGATGGGTGGGGAAGGGGCTGGACACACACAAGCGAAGGCAGGGCAAGAAGATTCACAACAGACCACTCTGGGCAGGCAGGAGGAGCGGTTGCAATACAACAGAGCATGGAGTGCAGAAGGGAATGGCAGCAAAATGGACCATGCAGGGCAGGTGGGAGGGGATGGGGCATGGAACTTGTACAAGCAGGGTGAAGGTGGCAAGGTCATGCAGCAGCCATATGACCATGTAAGGCAGGTGGAATTGGGCAGTGGCATCTCAACAGAACGTTCAGAGTAGATAGGAAGGACAGTGGCAGGCCCATGGATCATGGTGGGCGAAAAGGAAGGGAGCAGCGACCTGCACAAAGAAATTGGAGGCCAGGGAGAAGGAGGGTAGGGACAGCAAGCTATGCACAGAGGCTTAGCAGGAGGGCAATGATTGGACATAGAATTGGGCAACGGAGGGCAGGTGGAGTTGGCTAGGATATCAAGCTAAATGGAGGGCAGGGGATAGCCCATCGGAGGGAAGGAGGCTTGTGCATGGACTCGGATGACCGAGAGTTGGGAGGAGGTGGATGGGGCAACAAGGTAACTGTTTAGGGCAGGCGGTAAGGGCAGTGGCAGAACAACGGCCATAAGGGACAGTAATGATGGAGCATGGACTTGGACAATGATTGGCAATGAGGAGGGGTGGAGGAGCCGCAATCTTGGAGGGGTCGGGGGAGGCAGCATAATGCCAGGCCAGGCTCTGCATCCAGCCCACCCTCCACCATGCATTGCGATGAGCATCTTCCCTAACATTTAAAACAATCCTAGAAATTCACAAAAAAAAACAAAGGTTACAGGGACTTTAGAGTTAGTATATATAATTTTTAAAAAACCTTAGACATTCACTAAAATACCAAAGGTTACATAGATGTTATGGTCAGGTTCAGATTTTACACACACACATCCATTGAAATTCAGCTGTTAGTTATTTTAAGTAATTATAACTTGTGCCCTAAGGTAACTATAACTTGTGCCCTCACCAGCAGGTAGGAATATTCCTGTTTGTTCGCTGTCGACGTCATCGCTTCCGTCGTCACATCAACATCGTCAAGCAATACACCGCTGTCATCGGCAATTCATATGACGTCGATGGACATGACGTTGAGAAAACAACTTCCCCATTGGGATGGATCTCTGTTGGCGGCCACCCACCGATTGACAACGATTAAGCACATGGGTGCTGACACGCCGTCAAAGGCAAGCCAAGACCCTTTGACGACGAAACAACCACCGTTCAAGATGACCTAAAGGACAAGATTGAGGTCTCCACTTGACACCAAGGTACTTGCCACCCTTGGACCATCGTTTGACGCTGAGGCAATCAACGTCAAGACATACTCCTCCGTTGGGCCATCAGTCGCTGTCCAGGCATTCGGCGTCGAGACTGGAGAACCCAGGACAGTCGCATTCGACGTAAAGGTTTCAACGATCTCCTTTGACATTACATCGTCGTTCGATGTCAAGACACTCTCACCTTTGACAGTAACATCAAAAATAGTTTCCCAACGTCCCAGCCCTCCTCAAAAGACGGCAACAGGACAAACTTTGCCTGCTGAGACGACTTTGCCTCCTCATGACCCGGTCGTCACTATACCGAGTAGATCATCTGTGGCGTCCTCAAGGGCCTCATCTCAAGGACACCTCTCCCCTTTAAAATCGTCTCTGAGGTGGTTGGAAAGCCTTAACAAGACTCAAGCTCATAAGTCTCCAGATTCACAATATTCCCGACTATATTTTTCCTCGGCTTCTTTTCCAAGAACGCTATCTCCAACACCTCCTGCCAAGTGGGCGACAATACTATCTTCTGACCTGCCTGATCCACGACGACGGCACAGTCCTTCACGGTCGCACACTAGAAGTCGATCACAATCCAGGCGAAGATCAAGATCACGGGTCTCTAGATCCTGTCACCAGAGGCGCAAAGCCCCTTCATAGTCCATGGCTTCTGAGTCTTCGATCAGAGACTGTTCGCCCACTCTGACAAATACTCCCCCAGCAAGAGTTTCTCCAATGAACAACATAACCACTTTCAATGAAGTGTTGGTTAGAGAGGCCCAGAAACTCAGTATAGACCTTCCGGAACCGACAACATAATCGTCTGTAATTTTTGAAAAACTACACCATCATTCCTCTTCCAGGCAGCTTTTACCATTAGTTCCTGGTCTTCTGCAGCCACCCATTGCCACCTTCCCGATGCCAGCAAGCCTGTGCGAATCCTAAAGAAATATAAGGCCCCAGACCAGGATCCTTTATTTCTCAGAGCTGATCCCTCCAGATAAGGAGAGCAAGCATCTTGATTCGTTGGGTAGGAAGATGTGTGGTACCTCGGCATCCTTTATGAAAGCATCTAGTGCCTCTGCACTTTTAGGAAGATATGACCGTTCTTTGTGGGACTCTCTAAACAGGTTTGTGGAAAAATTGCAGAGAGAAGACAGACAGGATTTCCAAGAGATCCTTCAGGAAGGAAGTCTAGTAGCCAACCAGGTGATCAGTGCACTGCGGATGGCTCGGACCTAGCGGTTCCTGGATGTGCACATGCCATATGGGTGAGAAAGTCATCTTGGCTTTGCCTCACAGGTTTAAAGCAGGCGGCTCCACAGCGCATCCTGAACCTGCCATTCACTGGGAACTCTTTGTTTGGGACCTATACAGATGATGAGATGGCCAAAATGAAGTCGGAATTGGACACTCTGAAAGCCT
The DNA here is from genome assembly GCF_031143425.1 of Pleurodeles waltl. Lineage (NCBI taxonomy): Eukaryota > Metazoa > Chordata > Amphibia > Caudata > Salamandridae > Pleurodeles > Pleurodeles waltl. The sequence continues at coordinate 660,403,837 of NC_090445.1, read as the reverse complement.
GTAGGGATAGACATACGCTAAGAACACCAAAGAATGTATAGGCCATATAAAAGATGTCCATATCAGCAGAGGGTTCAAACCCCTCATTGGCCCCAAAGGCCACAGCAAAGGCAAGGATGACCGTTCTACCAGTCCAGCAAGACAACAAGAGAACATGGTTTGAGTAGACAAAATCAGTCTACAACCAAAACATCGGGCAAACAATGAGGACTCGCTTCCCCTGATCCTGTCAACCATTCCAGTGGAGGGGGGTGGTATTGTGAACTATGTAAACGAGTGGCACTCCATAACAAAGGACAAATGGGTTCTAAATATTGTTGAGACTGGGTATTCTCTACGTTTAAAGTCACCTCTTCTTCCGGTGCCACCAACAAAAAGTGTCATCACCAGTCTCACCTGCAAAAAGAGGTTCTCATTCTGTTGCAAAAATGAGCTATTGAAAAAGTCCCACCTTCGCAAAGAGGAAAAGGAGTGTACTCATGCTATTTCTTAGTACAAAAGAAAGGCCAAGACGGGTGTTTCAGACCCATTTTGGATCTGAGACATCTGAACAAGTACATTTGGAAGAAAAAATTCTGAATGCTGGCCCTTCATCAGATTTTTCCTCAGCACCATCAAGGGGACTGGATGTGTTCCATAGATCTACAGGATGCATATTTTCACATCCCGGTGGAAGTGAAACACCGCAAATTCCTTTGCTTCGTAGTTGCATCCCAACATTACCAATTAACATTACCCTTCGGGCTAAAATCAGCTCCTCCAACATTTTCCAAATGTGTAGCCACAATAGCCGCACACTTGAGAAAGAAAAAGATCTTCATTTACCCGTATCTCGACAATTGGTTACTGAAAGGCAGCACTGCCGACCAAACTTTGAACCACCTCAAGATCGTTTTGGGCACCTTCAACACCCTAGGTCTGCAGGTCAATCTACAAAAGTCCATACTAACTCCAACACAGAGGTTCCACTACCTAGGGGCACTGCTGGACACCAATCTAGAAAGAGTGTATCCTTTGGAGGAGAGACTATTATCAATAGTGCGGAAGTGTCAAAGTATTCTTCACACTCTACGACCTACAGTCAGGCAAATAGCTTCACTACTGGGTTTTATGGTCTCCTACATTTCCATTGTCCCGAATGCCAGATTACGCATGAGGCCTCTTCAGGAGAACCTGGAAGATCAGTGGAGTCAACTTCCAGCCAGATGGGAAGACACAATAAACCTCTCACCCAAGGTCTGTCGAGAAAAGAGTAGCAATACTAAATCAATCTGCTGGAACTGAGGGCAGTTCATCTGGCTCTCGAGTCTTTTTACCCTTCCATCAAGGGCAAATCCATTTTAGTCCAAACAGACAACATGACCACAATGTACTATTTGAACAGACAAGGGGGAACCCGATCTCGCCCTCTATCTCGAGAGTCACAAACCATCTGGCGTTGGCTACTAGTGAGGAGGCTGTCAATCACAGCAGTTCACCTACCGAGGGACCAAAACACAAAAGCGGATTCCCTAAGCTGAAATCTCTGAATCTCACAACTGGGTGCTGCACGTCGATGTCATAGACATTTTTCAGCTAAGGGCATATCCTCAATTAGACCCGTTTGCAGACAAAACCAATAAAAAAATGCCCATACTTCGCATCCAGGTTTTACCGACCAGGGACAAAGGGGAAAGCCCTGTTGATAGATTGGTCAGAGACATTTCTCTACGCTTTTCCACCCATTCCCCTAATTCCCATGGTGATGAACAGAATTCAGAAATTTCCCACCAGATGTGCCACCCAAAAAGCACAATCTGTCTCAACAACACTTAGACCTATTACAAATAGAGGTCCAAGCACTACTACAAAAACAAGCAATAGAGCTCGTACCCAATCATCCACCCACGCTTCATATCAGTCTGCCAATGCTCTCGGGCATGCCAAGCACGCGAAACAGGTCTTCCAGGAGCCTGTAAAGGGAAGGGCTATCACGCCTAGAGTTGAGAAGAAGTACAAACCTCCCCCAACAGATCGAACTCTCAATCATCAGGAGACGCTCCACCGCCTGACAAAGCAGAAACTTCGACGCAGCGGGTAAGTGAGTGGCAGCACAAGCAGCCAATCAATGGCAGATTGCAAATTTGCAATCCCTACTTGCACGCTACGACAGGGCACACTGGGACGAGATGCAACACATCATACAGCATTTGGCCAAGGAACACCAAAAAACGTGCCCAGCAGGTAGTAGATGAAGGACAGGTCATATCTAAGAACCAGATAAGGACCGCACTAGACTCGGCAGACACGGCAGCACGAACTGTCAACACAGCGGTAACTATTCACAGGCATGCATGTTGAGAAGTTCTGGATTGAAGCCAGAGATTCAACAAGCGGTGTTAAACATGCCATTTAATCAAGAACAATTGTTTGGGCCGAAAGTTGACACAGCCATTGAGAAATTAAAAAAAGACACGGACACGGCTAAAGCCGTGGGCGTGCTCTGTTCCCCACAAGTCAGAGACACCTTTAGAAAACCACTATTCAGAGGAGGGTTTAAGCAAAACCAGGATGATACTAATAGCCCCGGAATGGCCTCGCCAATGGTGGTACACAGATCTCCTCCAGTTGTCAGAAAAACCTCACAAGAGGCTGCCGTGCAGACCGGATCTTCTCCACAGACTAGAGGGGATGTTCTACATCCCAACCACCCCTCGTTGAGCTTGACAGCATGGCTCCTGAATTCCTGCAGTATGGACATCTAGGCCTCTCACAGGAATGCATGGATATTTTAATGGAGTCCAAAAGACCCTTGACGCGACGCTCTTATGCGTTCAAATGGAAAAGATTCTACATGTGGTGCAGAAAGAATGATTTCAATCCTATCCTGGCTCAAGAGGAGGTTATCCTACCCTACATCCTTCACCTTGCGAAGTCAGGACTGCAGTTTTCCTCCTTTAAGGTACATTTGTCTGCCATTACGGCTTTTTGTAAATCGCCCCCACAAAATTCATTCTTTACTATGCCAGTGTGTTAAGGATTTTTTAGAGGGTTTGAGAAAAGTTTTTCCACCAGTTCGTGCACCTCCATGGAAATTTAATGTAGTCTTGTCTAGACTTAAGACCGCTCCCTTTAAGCCCATTCACAAAGCTTCTTTGCAACGCCTTACGTGGAAGACCGCTTTTATTGTTGCCATTACTTCAGCTAGAAGGGTCAGCGAAATTCAGGCGCTCTGTTCAAAAGAACTCTATACAGTTTTTCTCGATAACGGAGTAGTTCTACGGACCCATCCTGGGTTTTTACCTAAGGTGGTTTCGTACTTCCATATTAATCAAACCATATCGCTTCCACCATTTTTTCCCCAACCTGCTACTCTGGCAGAGAGAACAATTGCACTCCCTGGACTTGAAGAGGGTGCTAACATTTTATCTTCACAAGACTAAGGGCATCAGACAATCTGATCGCTTATTTGTAAACTAGGGGCACATGAGAACAGGCAGGGCTGCCTCAAAACTGAAGATTTCTAGATGGATAGTTTCATTTTGACTGCATACCAATTGGGTAACAGTTGGCTGCCAAGCCTAAAGTTCATTCTACAAGAGGGAGGCGGCAATGATAGCCCTTCTTAAGAATGTACCCATCTCCGAAATGTGCAAGGCTGCAACATGGAGATCGGTGCATACCTTTACAAGACATTACTGTCTGGATTCAGATGCTAAGGCAGACACTCAAGATGGTCAGGCTTCATTAACAAATTTATTTAACTAAGACAAATAGACTGCCTGTGCTTCTACGTGTCTCCGTCTTCTCTGCAGGTCTTCAGGTCAGCAGTCCTTCTTCGTCTTAGGTTGCAGGAATCTCTTTTCCTAGGTTCTGGGGGGCCCTAAATACTCAATTTAGGGGTGTGTTTAGATCTGGGGGGTTAGTAGCCAATGGCTACTAGCCCTGAGGGTGGCTACACCCTCTTTGTGCCTCCTCCCTGAGGGGAGGGGCAGATCCGTAATCCTATTGGGGGAATCCTCCATCTGCAAGATGGAGGATTTCTAAAAGTCAGTCACCTCAGCTCAGGACACCTTATGGGCTGTCCTGACTGGCCAGTGACTCCTCCTTGTTTTTCTCATTATCTCCTCCGGCCTTGCTGCCAAAAGTGGGGCCGTGGCCGGAGGGGGCGGGCATCTCCACTAGCTGGAGTGCCCTGTGGCGCTGTAACAAAGTGGGTGAGCCTTTGAGGCTCACCGCCAGGTGTTACAGTTCCTGCAGGGGGAGGTGAGAAGCACCTCCACCCAGTACAGGCTTTGTTACTAGCCACAGAGTGACAAAGGCACTCTCCCCATGTGGCCAGCAACATGTCTGGTGTGTGGCAGGCTGGCAAAACTAGTCAGCCCACACTGGAAGTCGGGTATGTTTTTAGGGGGCATCTCGAAGATGCCCCCTGGGGTGTATTTCACAATAAAATGTACACTGGCAGTGTGCATTTATTGTGCTGAGAAGTTTGATACCAAACTTCCCAGTTTTCAGTGTAGCCATTATGGTGCTGTGGAGTTCGTGTATGACAGACTCCCAGACCATATACTCTAATGGCTACCCTGTACTTACAATGTGTAAGGTTTTGCTTACGTCGATATATATAATACACTGTTCCAGCTAAGCAAGAGAGAAAGGATACACGGGGGTGGGAGGAGTCCTAAATTTTAGGAGCAAGAAACCTCACACACCCATACGGGTGTCATGCTTCATCATCGGAGTTGCTCCTTGTCAGACCGACACTGCAATGTCTGACGGGCACCGCCCCATACGAGGGGGCTCTTTGCCGGAGATCTTTATAGTGATGATGCCACGACCCCAAGTGTAGGTATGAGAAATAGAAAATAGGAGATGAAAGCTAGGGATTAAAATTGGCTCTCAAAACCTAAATAGCGGGTAATTAATTTATTAGTCCAAATAAAGGATAGAGGCCAAGATTAAAAGATGGTCGCAAGAGTGAAACAGAGGTAATGGTCAATCACTCTATAACACAAGGAAAACAGGGTTGGAGAAATTTACAAACCATCCCTCTCAGAGGTCGACATGTTTCGCATCTCTATGGTCCATACCGATCCAGCGACGATTCTTCGGGACCTAATGACTATGTGTAATCGCCTAAATGTGAAATGTGTGGATCACTACAGTCTGAAATTATCAGTAAGACCTATCCAGTCACTTACACTAGTTCATGAAAGAAGGATGTATTATTCCTAACAGGAGCCGACCCCCACAAGGACTGAACCTACTGTCTTCACCCAGAACATAAGGTGAAGGACTGTAAGATTTGTAGAACCTTTCCCAGCAAGACTCTCAGAAATCGAGAAGCCAGGCTCCTTCTTAGGCTTCAGAAATGTAAGCCCAGAGAATCTCTCTCTCTGATGAGGAGGACAGTGATACCTCAGTGGCCTCAAAGAAGAGGAAGAGATCTGTGGAGAGTTTTTCTCCTAAAAGCATAAGGCAGCCAAGAAACTAAATTCTTTCAAGGGAAATACTGATGAATATCCCTCAACTTCAAGGGAACATAGTGGCAAGGTTCACTCTGAGCCGTCCACTCCAGCTGCCACTTTGAAAAACTTAAGAGATGATCAAACTCTGCCACCGTCGACATCAAAGATCTCGACATCGTTGACGAGGCCGTTGACAAGCGCGTCATCGACTGCAGGTTTCACATCATCTATGACCACAGCAACATTTACAGCTCCATCGTCGCCCATGATCATAACTTCGTCACATTGTATTCAACAACTACAACGTCGGTGACTCTGAATTATGGCTCTTCAGCAAACTAAGCGATAAAGATTACAAAGAAATCGATGGAGAAGAAATTAAAATCTCTATCGTCGACGTGCACACTGTCGACATCGGTGTCGACGGGTAAGCTACATAGAACCCTGTTGACGGTTTAGCTGACAGCAGGTTCGACAACGGCACGAAAACCTACTTTGCCGTCATCTACCACACCGTTGACGCAATTACCGTCGACTACTGCACCGTCGATGGATCATTTTTCTCCATCTACCGCTATAGCTTCCAGAGAATCTTCCTTCTTGCCTTTGAGAATTTTGGCAATAAGACATAAATCCAGTCAACAGACTCTTTTGCCCTCTTACTTCACCTAGTAAGGTATCGCTGGCACCTTTAAAACATCTTTTTGATGATGATGAGGACGATGGAGAAAACTGCTTGGACGATGGTCTGTTTCCGGTTGCACGTAGCCCTTCAGACCTGAGAATAAAATGCCAAGACTAAGATGATGAGGTAAAGAGTGAACTGGTATACATACAACACTCATTGCGGTAACAGAGACACCCAGGGGCTCAAGAGTTACAACAGGAACCAACGATACAGATGCCAGTATCATTGATTTCCAACATCCAACATATGATGCAGGATTATTATTCTAGGTTCCCTCAGCCGGGATCAACCACTCCTGTGCAGCATCCGCCAATACCGTTGAGCCCTCCCAATCAACCATCAGACTCTCAATGACCTTTTCCAGTTCCATCGTCAGGTCAGGATAACGATTCGCCCTCATGAGATGACAAACAAGAGGAGGGCGAGATATAGGACACTGAGTCGCTTCACAATGAATGGGATGATTATCAAACAGACACCGCCCCCTTCTACGCTGCCACCGGCCGATTCTCCACCACAAGACGTTGATGGTTTCCATAGTGTGATGGAAAGAGCAGCGAAGAGGTTCCAACTGCCCATCATGTCTAAACAGTCAGATTGTTTCTGCTACGATCTTAAGGAGGACACTAGGAAATCGGTTCGTGCTATACCAATTGTGGACGTCATCTGGGAAGAGGGCCTTAAAATCATGCAGACCCCATCTTTGGTTCCGGCGGTGCTTCCAAGGCTGGACAAGAAATACAAAGCACCAGACAATTCACCAGGCTGTTTAATTGGTCTCCCTAAGCCAGACTCTGTGATATCTCAAGCAGCCGAGCGTAGATCTAGGAATCCGTCCTCCCGGCTTGCTGAGCCCCCAGATAGAGAAGGACGGCGATTGGATTTGATTGGGGAACATTTTTCAGCTATGGCGGCCACCACTATCTGAGCAGCTAACTCCTTGGCAATCCTAGGAAGATACGACTGTCAAATGTGGTTGGACATCTCCAAATTCATCGACCTCCTTCCTGAAGATACTAGAGCCGAAGGTCGTAAAATATTGCAAGCGGTTGAGAAGATCTCTGCTGAGATTATAGACTGTACTATCGATGTGGCATCTACAGGTTTCCGCCAGTTAGCCTGGGCTGCAGTATTAAGACATCAGGTGTGGCTGAAAGCTACATCCGTCTGCCCAGAGGTTCAACTGAAGATCCTAGACATGCCTTACGACAGAGAACTGCTATTTGGCAAACATGTCGATGACACCCTGCAATCGATAAAGGCAGACACCAAATCAGCTAGATCCCTGGGTACGCTGCAGTTTAGAAGGCAGCCCTTTCGAGGGGCAAGAGAAAGGAGACTTTACTATTACAGACGTGGACTTCATCGGTATTGGCAGTATCAGCCCTACCAAAGTCAATTCCGTACCACCACTAGTCAACAGCAGCCGCCCACTTATCGGCAACCATAATCTGCGAGATTCCGACACACCACAAGTGGAAAGTCCTCTTATAGAGGCAAGGACGCGGCCAGAAAACACTGACCTCCATCAGTTGCCTGCAACCAACCCCAATCCCAACACACTGATAAGGGGCAGAATTTCCAAATTCTCAAACCTGTGGTCCCACATCACATAAGACAGATGGTTCCTCGATATTGTCAACAAGGGGCATACCCTGGAGTTTCACCAATCTCCTCCAGAAGTACCACCACTAGGACCCCCACCTACCCATCTAAAAGAGCTCCTAGCACACATTGCCATCTTAATAGACAAGGGAGCAATGGAGATCGTACCAAAGTCTTAGAGGGTAACAGGCTTCTACTGTCACTTCTTCCTCATAAGGAAAAAGACAGGAGACTAGCGACCTATTTTAGACCTTTGGTCTTTGAATAAATTCCTGAAAAGAAGTAATTTTGTATGATCACTCTCCAAAATATGCTACGATTACTCAACCAAGGAGATTTCATAACGTCCTCGGATCTCCAGGACACATACTTCCACATCCCTATCCATCCCAGTCACAGGGAATTCTTACGCTTCAAGGTTGCAGGCACCCATTACCAGTTCAGAGTGTTACCGTTCGGCCTCAGATTAGCCCCACAAGTTTTCACCAAGGTCTTAGCTCCGGTTGCAGCCCACCTCAGGCATTTGGGAATCCAGGTGTTTTCGTACTTGGACGATTGGCTAATAAAGGCACAAATGGTGTCCAAGGCAACCAGAAACACAGCAAAGTGCCTGTCCCTCTTCAAAACGTTAGGGCTAACAGTCAACTACCCAAAGTCTCACCTTGAACCGTGAAACAACATCACCTTTCAAGGAGCTATTTTGGACACGGAGCGAGCAAGAGCTTTTTCTTCTCAGGACAGATGGAAGAAAATTCTAAATCTAGCATGTCCGGACTTAAAAATCTTTTCTGGGGATGCTCTCCTCGTGCATTCCGTTGGTAGCAAACTGTTGCCTTCACATGAGAACAATTCAACAACAATTAGACAATCAGTGGAAGCAGATAAGCAGATCTTTCGACGATATTGTCCAAATAACCACACCAACGAGACAAGCCTTGAAACGGTGGAAGAACACCCCTCTCATCTCGGAAGGTCTCTTTTCGGAAGGACAAGCCAGTGCATATTCTGACAATGGATGCGTCTCTAGAGGGATGGGGTGCGCACCTAGAGGACCTAACCGTGAGAGAGAAATGGTCCATACAGGAATCAGTACTCCACATCAACATTTTGGAATTAAAGGCAGTTTTCCTGTCACTCAAAGCCTTTCTCACTAAGATCAGAGGTTCATTGGTTTTGATCCGAACCGACAACACAACAGTCATGCATTACCTCAACAAGCAAGGGGGTACAAGATCACAGGCGCTGTCTCTTCAGGCGCAGGAGCTGTGGCATTGGGCGCTTCACCATCATGTAGCTATCAGAGCAGAACACCTCCCAGGAATATACAACACTTTGACAGATGCACTAAGCAGAACAGCGACAACCTGCCACGAATAGGCGCTCAACCAAGCAACCCTTTATCGTCTCTTTCTTCGCTAGGAAACCACAGTTTGGACCTTGTTGCGACAAGAGAGAACAAAAAAAGCCCATACTTCGCAAGCTGGCAACCGCAGAGAGGGTCGAAGGGGAATGCATTTTTGATCAAATGGTCAGGGATTTATGCCTACGCTTTTCCCCCGCTCCCACTTATCCCGAGACTTCTTCAGAAGATGAAGAGAGAACCTTGCCGTTTACTATTGATAGCCCCCAGATGCCCGCACCAGTTTTGGTTCACAGAGCTACTGCTCCCCTCGGAACAACCTCACATTCGATTGAGACCAATACCAGACTTGCTACCGATGACTCAAGGGCAGGTTTGTCATCCCAACCTGACTTCTCTTCGTTTATTGTCCTGGCTCCTGAATTCTATGAGTTTGGCATCCTAGATATTCCGCCAGACTGCCGAGAGGTGCTCGCCAGTGCTAGAGCCCAGTCTACGAATAAGACATACAAACTCAAGTGGAAAAGATTTTGCATATGGTGAAAAACCTTCAGTATTCATCATTTAAAGTCTTCTCCAGAGCAGATTCTTCTGTATCTTTTGCAGTTAGCGAAATCAGGTCTCTCCCATTCATCTATCAAAGTTCACCTGGCAGCCATCTCTCGGTTCTGCCGTACTGCAGCTTTACCATCTTTATGGTCCTCTAGGATAATAAAGCAATTCTTAAAGGGATTATTCAGGATGTTTTCTCTGATTCAACTCCCTCCTCCTCCCTGGCATCTCAATATTGTTCTGTCGCAATTGATGAGGCATCCCTTTGAGCCTATTCACAAAGCTGATATTAAATATATCTCTTGGAAGATGGTAGTTCTTCTAGCGCTTACTTCTGTGAAGAGGGTTAGTGACATAGGCATTCACAATCTCACCACCTTTTCTTCAGTTTAAATCAGGTAGGGTCATTCTGAGGACTAATCCTAAATTTATTCCTAAAGTTCCCTCCAACTTTAATTTGAACGAACCAGTAATATTAAAGACTTTCTTTCCAAACCCTCGAACTCCAGCAGAACGGGCGCTGCATTCCTTAGATATCAAAAGGTGTCTCAAATTCTACATACAAAGGACTAGCAGTTTTCGTAAAGCTGATCAGTTGTTCATTAGCTATGGTCAACTTACTAAAGGGAATGCTGTTACCAAGCAATCTGTAGCTCGGTGGATCGCCACGGCCATACAATTCTGTCACCAGCTAGGGGGAAAACTGCTAACAGCCAACATCAAGGTACGCTCCACTAGAGCGGTAGCTACTTCAGCAGCTCTCTTCGCAGGAGTGCCTCTACACCAGATTGGCAGAGCGGCAACTAGGACTCGCAGCCACACCTTTACTCAACACCACTGCCTAGATACCAATACTAGAGAACCACAGTTACAGGTAAGTATTTTATCTTCTTCTCAGTACTAAGGCTCACACACACACACACACACACACACGCCCTTCAGGACTCTTCACTTCTGTGATTTAGAGGCAATGCCACTCCCATGCTGGGCCACGCTCGTAGCTTCACCAGGGCACCTCCAGGCTTACACTCTGCAACACTTGCACGCTAATACTAGGTTCCACACACAGCTCCATTAACATACCTCACTTCTGACCTTGTGTGCGTGTTACTATTCCAGTACTGCAGCCCACATACAACTTGTGTCACTGCACCTCAGCCCTAACCTGCAGCGCCCCATTATTACAATACCAGGTATTACACAGCGCTCCATTTCTCATTCCTCACCCGCTGCCTTTCTGTTATTCCAGCATTGGGCCGTGACACAACTCTGTCTGTACCGCCCAATCCTGATCTGAAGTGCCCCAGTATTGCTGTGTTTTGGTTCACATACAAATCTGATAATGCATCTCCTGCTGTTCCACACTCTGACTTCTGTTTGAGGACGTGGGGGAGCCAATTAAATCTATTCTTAGCTGTCATCTTTATTTTGGAGGGTCTGTTTCCCCTATCTCAGTCCATTCTTTCCATTACTCTGTTTTCTCTCAGTGTTGTCTTTCTCCCCCACTTTTCTCTTTCCAGCTCTTAAAATCTACACATTAATATTTTTGCTCTCTTTCAACTGTTTATATCTACTACTCCTTTTTTTTTTTCCTCTTCCTACCTCCTCCTTCAAACTCGCAAAAACTTGGTTCTTTTCTTGTCTTGTTCCTCTTTTTTTTTCTTCATCAGGTGTTCATTCTTTCACTATTTTTTTTCTCTTCCCTTCAATCTTTCTTTGGCTATTTTCTCTTTCCTTTGATTTGATATGCATCCTCTACTTTTTTATTTTTTTTTGTAGATCTTCCTTCCTCTCGCTGGTGTTTTTCTTATCTTTATCTGTCAATTCACGTTTTAATATAAATCCCTCTTTTTTCCGTCTGTATGTAGAAGCCACAAGTTACTTGTCGGGACCCGAAATGTCAGTGATTTTCCCATTCTGTGTCTCTGGGGATTGTCAGTACATACATGCCCTGGTGCTTTTTCTGCTTGTTTCGCTCACCATCTCGCTCTTTCTCTAATGTTCATTTTTCTCTTTCTTTTCACACTTCATTATTTTTTCCTCGTCATCTTTCGTTTGCTAGGTTCCTTCCCTTTTTTCTTTTGTCTTGCACGTTTGCTCTATTTCTTCTCTTAGTTGTGCTTTCATTCTCGTTCCCTTATTTCTTTTCTTTGTGACCCCTTCTCTTTCTTCCTTTTGTCTGTTGTATTTCTTTTGCTTCTCTCTTTCTGCCCCATCCAATTTCTCTCCTGAGGCCTAGATATCAATGGAGCAACAGCTGCAGTGACACTGGGGCCCAGAGACCTATGGACCTCACTCATCTCTAATTGCTGCTTTTATTTCCTACCAGGATTCCAGTCAACCATTTTCATTTCTTATTCCAGGGCCCATGACACCATTACTAGGCCACTTGTCCTCTCCATCTTTACTCCCAACTCCTTTCCTTTCACCCTCCAATCCATCCCAAATGATATTTTTGTTATGGTGTTTTGAGCATTACACTCTAATGCAAAAAGTTTATTTCTGATAAAGGTTCACATGATAATTGTATATGTTTTTTAAGATAGAGGACAAGGGTAAATAGAAGAGTTTTAGTTAAATGATGGGCCACTGGAATTATATGGCAGGAAAAGATGAAATTATGAGACAGGGTTGACCAACTTACATGGCAAGAAAAGTCCACTTATGAATTTACAATGCCAGTAGCTCTAACTCAAGAAAATGCGAGACCTATTGCATTACAAATGCTTGTTTTAACATTGTTATGAGTGGCCTTCTTGAAATATATTACAGAGAGTTGATTCATTGTTTAAAAAACCTATCCATTTTCACTTTTGTGCTTCAGTGTCTCCCTTCCTGTTAGGACGTGCCCTCTGGGCAGCCAGCAGGTTCACAGTTGCCATGTCCACAGAGCTTATACAGCAGTTCCTTCAGGCTACAGTCAGTGGTTTACACGAGACGCAGCCTCCCTCTGTGCGGATTTCAGCAGTTCGAGCAATCTGGGGGTAAGTGTCTCAGCCGTCATCAAATCTGAGGAATCCTTTCTCCATCGCGGAATGATCGGTTCTTCTTTTACTGTAGATGTTGAGTGATGTAATTGTGTGTATGCCTTATCCTTCCCTGTGAGTTTATAACTACAGCCACTCTCAAATCTGCTTGGGTTTTGTGTTCATGGCACTGGAGTCCATTTTAGGAATGTCATGGACATCAGAGTGGTGGGAAACATCACCTCTTGGTTAACTTTCTTGTGTCCATCTGCTCAGCGTTTTAATGACTGTTCTGTGGCATGAGAGCAATAAATATTTAATTGTTAATTTTCTCCAATACTGTGTCTGTATACAAGCAAAATGGTATCAGCATATTGACTGACAGGAATATTGTGGTTTAATTGTTTACAAAAATATCACTCTAGTGGCTGTAGACTTTCTATTTTTAAACCCAACGGGCATATATTTTTACTAACTATATTGAGGACAGCGCATAATATTTGTGGAGTATGCAGTGTGAAGACTATGGTGTGCAAAGGAACTTAACTCTTCGTCAAAATGCATAGTCCAAGGGTTCCCCTTAGAGGTAAGATAGTGGCAAAAAGAGATAATTCTAATGCTCTATTTTGTGGTAGTGTGGTCGAGCAGTAGGCTTATCAGAGGGTAGTGTTAAGCATTTGTTGTACACGCACAGGCAAGAAATGAGGAACACACACTCAAAGACTTAACTCCAGGCCAATAGGTTTTATATAGAAAACTATATTTTCTTTATTTTTAGAACCACAAGTTCAAGATTTGAAGTAAATACATAAAATGCAAGGTACTCCACACAGGTAAGTTAAGAACTTTGAACTAGAGCAATAGCATACACAGTTTTAGTAAAAATGGTAATAAGCTATTTTAAAAGTGGACACAGTGCAAAAATCAACAGTTCCTGGGGGAGGTAAGCAAGGGTTAGTTTGCCAGGTAAGTAAGACACTTACAAGTCTAAGTTCCTGGGCATAGGCAGCCCACCGCTGGGGGTTCAAGGCAACCCCAAAGTTACCACACCAGCATCTCAGGGCCGGTCAGGGGCAGAGGTCAAAGAGGTGTCCAAAACACATAGGAGCCTATGAAGAACAGGGGTGCTCCTGTTCCAGTCTGCCTACAGGTAAGTACCTGCATCTTCAGAGGGCAGACCAGGGGGGTTTTGTAGAGCACTGGGGGGACACAAGTAGGCACACAAAACACACCCTCAGCGGCACAGGGGCGGCCGGGTGCAGTGTGCAAAGCAGGTGTCGGGTTTGTAATTCGCAGAAGACAAGGTTGGCTGAAGGCCACATTATTCCGTCCGGAAGTACAGAATAAAATACTAGATCTTCCTTTTGATGGTCAAGTGCTTTTTGGCAAACATATCGACAAGGCATTGCAGTCGATAAAATCTGACACCGAGACGGCAAAATCTTTGGGAACACGAGAGGGTGTGGAATGCCTTCATATAGGGCAAGCTGCCAGCAGTTCAGATATCCATAGTTTGCATCCACCTCCCAGCAATTTTGAAAGCCATACTCCCAAAGACATCTTCTGACGGTGGCTTACAGTAGGTCTACCACCAGGGGTCAATCAGCTCGTCCAACTAAAGACTGGGCTTGCAGAGCATGATGTGTCCAGGGGTCCGACTACCCCGAAACACCTACACCCAAATCTATGCAGAAAGATCTCACTATTTCTCTAGCAATGGCAAACCATAACATCAGACCAGTGGGTCTTACAGATGGTAAAGTGTGGAGACACTTTAGAGTTTGTCCAACTGCCTCCTCCCAATCCTTCTTGCAAAACTTCCCCAAGGTATCTACAACAACTCAAGAGAGAGATCAACAAAATGCTCCTCAAGGGCGCAATAGAAAAGGTGCCTCCGTCACAGCGAGGGAAAGGTTTCTACTCTAGATTCTTCCTCACTCATTAAAAGTGGAAAGACTGGAGACCAATCCTCAATCTCAGAGAATTAAACACCTATTTGAGAAAACAGTCGTTCCACATGATCACCCTACAGGATGTTCGTTGGTTGGACCAGGGAGACTTTGTCTACCCTAGACCTGAAGGATACAAGCATATTTCCACATCCCAATTCATCCAGCCCATAGACAGTACCTAAGATTCATGGTAGCTGGAAGCCATTTTCAATTTTGAATCCTTCCATTCGGTCTAAAATTAACACCCAGGATATTCACACAGTGCCTGGCTCCTATGTCAGACTTTCTTAGGAGAAGAAAACATCAAGTATTCCTTTACTTAGGCGACTGGCTGATAAAAGCAGACACCTTCTCAGCAGCACGCAGGTCAACAAGAAAGTGCATTGCCTTACTCACAGCTTAGGCCTGACTGTAAACTGGGAGAAATCCAAACCACAGTCATCAAGCATGATAACTTTTCCAGGGGCAACCCTGGACACTCATTCCAACATGGCCTACCCCACTGTGGAAAAACAACAAAAACTGCTATCTTTGGCAAAGTCACTGCAAAGAAAAGAATACATTTCAGTATGCCTTTACAAATTGTTATTGGGGTTGATGTCTTCATGCATACCTTAAGTTCCTTTGTGCAGACGCAAAATGCGCCCCCTTCAAGAACTGCTCAATCTGCAATGGCTGTAGGTCTCAGGAAGCTTCAAAGCTCACAGCAAAATCACTCCGGCCATCACCAAGGCTCTAGTGAGTGGTCTCAGAAACATCATCTTTCCATCAGCCTATCTTTTTTTACTCCAGTATTGGAACTTTCATAGATTCACATGCTTGAATCATTCCCCGTCGTCGAGATGGGAGTCCCGGTACAATTTTCATAAGTAATGTTAAAACATATTGAAGAGAAAAAGGCCCTAGGCCTCTTCAATTTCATAGTCTATCAGAGTCATTTTGTGAAAAGGACCAAACCTGATCCTCCACTCCCTTCAGAACCTCCTGAGAGAAGCTCTAGCACCTCAGATTTTCTACCGCACGTCGTGCTAGGGAGTCTCCTCAGAGCTCTGCTCTGTTTTCACACCTTTATTCAGCTCTTTTTCTCTCAGAGAAACTCACTTATTTGGATTTGTCAGCTATTTTTCAACTATGTCTGACAAGGAAAAGAAAAGTCTCTTTAGAGACTGCAAGACTTGTGGGAAGAAAAGACTTCATTCTGAAGAGCCTCATCAAGACTGCATTTACTGCCTGTACCCAGATCATTCAGCCAAGGACTGTAAGATTTGCCGTACTTTTTCTTCTAAGACCTTAAAGGATAGAGAAGGCAGATTATTAATATGGCTGCAGAAACTGAAGCATAGGAAAAATCCAGTTTCTGATTCTGAGAGTGAGGAATCATCAACATCCAAGAGATCAACTAAAAGGGCAAGATCACGCTCTAGATCTCCCTCACAAATCTCAAGGAAAGCCCTCAAAAAGACTGCTTCAGGGTCTTATAAGGGTCGCAGCCCATCTTCTTCCCCAACTAAACTCTCAAGTAAAGAGGGGAAAAAACATTCTTCCAGTTCTGAGAGGCACAGGAAATCCTCATCTGTTCCACCATCTGTGCCTTTCAAAAAGCCATCCTCTGTGACTGGAAAAAAGGCCTCGTCGACGGATTCCCTGTCGACTGCACCGTCGGTGGGCGCATGGCCGATGACAACAGCTACTTCAGGTTTTCCATCGTCAACGGCTCCGTCTGCGACATCGTCGACGAGAACAGGTACACCACCGTCGACGAGAACTGCAACGACGACATCAGCGTCGACGACCGTCTACACCTCGTCATCGTCGACTGCGCTGATGTCAGTGTCAGCCCTACTCTCGTCGACGACTTCGTCGACGGTAGACTCATCGGCGAAGCTTTCTGCTATTAAAATAACGGTGCGTCCAGCGTCGACGGCACCGTCTACGACAGTCAATTTACACGTCGTCGATGAGGGAAAAACATCAAAAAAGAACAGAAAAATTAACTCCAACCCACACTTCACCTAGTAAGGTATCCTCCCTGGTACCAGTACATCTTTTGGAGGGAGATGAAGATTCAGATGAAGATGGGCCTTTTGGAACAGCCCACAGCCCCTCTGAATTGAATGTAAAATACCAGGAAGAGGAGGAATATGAGGAAGCTTATGATCCCCAGGCTTGCTTGGAGCATCAGCAGTATCAACAGGGAACGTATATTCCTAATGACCTGCTTACTGGCCTTAGAGCGATGTTAGTGGATTACAACAGAAGGTTTCCTCCACAAAGAGAACAGCCTCCTCCATCGCCCATTTCTGGTCTTTCTACTCCACATCGAAGACCAACGTCTTTGCATCTCACAGATGTGGCCACCCCGGACATGACAATTCCCCAATACACTGACATTTCAGAAGTAGATCAGGAGGAAGGAGAGCTCATAGATACTCACTCAGAGTGTATTATTCCTGCTCCATCTTCTCCTTCTCATTCGAAGGTGGAGTCCCCACCTGAAGACATTGGAGGTTTTCACAATCTCCTAGAGAGGGCAGCAAAGCGTTTTGCTTTACCGCTACCTACGAAGCAAACAGATTGTTAACTTTATGATTTTAAAGAGCCCTTCCAGAAGTCTGTGCGCTCTATCCCGATGGTGTTCTACCTGTGGGAAGAAGGCCTTAAAGTCATGACTAATCCGGCAACAGTCACAGCAGTTTTACCACGTCTGGATAAGAAATACAAAGCTCCTGATGATGCACCAACATGCTTGACAGGACATCCTCCTCCAGATTCAGTAGTAGCTCAAGCGGCTCAAATAAGATCAAAAAATCCTTCTGCTCCGATTTCCGCGCCCCCAGATAAGGAGGGTAGGAGGCTAGATAACATAGGGAAAAGATTTTCGTCTATGGCCAGCTTAGTGCTTAGAGCTGCCAACTCCTTGGCTATTTTGTCTCGATACGACAGACAGCTTTGGGCGGATATTGCACCTTTTATTAATCAACTGCCAGAAGACGTAAAATCAGAGGCAAATAAGACTGTACAAGAGGGTCAACGCACGTCTGCAGAGCTTATCGACTGTGCAATGGATATAGCGACCACTGCTGTCAGACAGCTTTTGCAGGTGCTGCTGTATTAAGAAGACAGGGCTGGCTCAAAGCCACCTCATTTCGTCCAGAAGTCCAGAATAAAATCCTAGACTTACCCTTTGATGGCCAAACGCTATTTGGGAAACATGTGGACGAAGCCCTACAGTCAATTGACACGGACACGGCAAGGTCATTAGGGACCCTGCAATATCAAAGATCGTCCTTTCGTCCTAGGGGGCATGGCCAGCCCTCTTACAGAGGGGGATATCAACAACAGAGATACTCTTCCTATCCATCATCTTCACAACAATATCGGCCAAACTACTCCCAAAGGCAACCGACTCAACCAGCCTATAGTAGACCGGCAGGCCGTGGACGTTCAACCCGCCCCGCCAAAGATTCAGCTCGTAAAACCTGATGTTGTCGAGGCGCCGGCTACGCTCAGTCCTCCTCCTGTCACCCTGGGCGGGAGAATTTCCTTATTTCTCAGTCAATGGCAAACCATTGCGTCAGACAAGTGGGTCCTACAATTAGTGGAACGGGGCCATACTTTAGAATTTGTCCAGATACCTCCCTCCAACCCTCCCCGCAGGACTCCTTCAAGATATCCTCAACAACTCAAAGAAGAGGTCTACAAGCTCCTTCTCAAGGGAGCTATAGAGAAGGTGCCTCGGGCTCAACAAGGAACAGGATTTTATTCCAGGTTCTTCATCATTTGAAAAAAGTGGAAGGATTGGAGGCCGATCCTCGATTTATGGCAACTGAATGTATACCTAAAAAAGCAATTGTTTCGAATGATCAGCCTGCAAGACGTCCTTCTGCGTCTCAATCAAAGAGATTTTATGTCATCGCTAGACCTCAGAGACGCATACTTCCACATACCAATCCACCCTGCCCACAGAAAGTATTTGAGATTTACCGTAGCCGGGAGCCATTATCAATATCTCGTCCTTCCCTTCAAGCTCAAATCAGCCCCAAGAATATTTACCAAATGCCTAGCACCAGTGGCAGCCTTTCTCAGGAGAAGAAAGCACCAGGTCTTTCCATACTTAGACGACTGGTTAATAAAGGCAAAGACTTACGCAGGAGCACACAAGTCAACAAGAAGGTGCGTTTCCTTACTGACCAATCTCGGATTCACAGTCAACTGGGAGAAGTCCAACCCTCTACCAGTACGCAATATTACTTTTCTGGGAGCAAAACTGAACACGGAATCCGGCATGGCATGTCCCACGTTAGAGAGACAACAAAGGTTACTAACCCTAGGGAGTTTCATACACAAAAGACGAAAGGTTACAGTCCGTCTCTTCAAATCACTATTGGGCATGATGTCTTCATGCATACCTCTGATCCCTCTGTGTCGGCTAAAGATGCGCCCCTTGCAGGAGCAGCTAAACCGTCAATGGCTCCAAGTATCAGGCACTTTCGAAGACCGGATACAAATAACTCCGATAATGATCAAAACCCTCAAGTGGCCGTCTCAAAAGCGTCATCTCTCAATCGGTCTTTCGTTTCTTCAACAGCCAGCCCCGTGGACCATAACAGATGCCTCACAGGAAGGCTGGGGCGCAGTATTACAGGACCTGAAAATAAGTGGCAAATGGCCAACTCATCTGTCATCAATGCATATCAATTGGTTAGAACTCAGGGCAGTGCACCTCGCCTTACAAGCGTTTCTCCCAAGAATCTCTGGATCGCGAGTGGTGATAAGAACGGACAACACCACTACGATGCATTATCTCAACAAACAAGGAGGTACAAGATCTCTCACCCTCTCCAGGGAACCCCAAGCGATCTGGAACTGGGCCTCGCAGCAAGGCCTCACTATCGGCGGTACACTTGCCGGGAATAAACAACAAGGCAGCAGATGCACTCAGCAGGCAGAAATCGGACTGTCACGAGTGGGAACTAGACCAGATGGTACTGACCCAGATTTTTTCCCAGTGGGGAACACCAACAGTGGATCTGTTTGCGAAGAAGGACAACGCCAAATGCTAGTTCTTCGCAAGTTGGCATCACCAAAAGGGATCTTGGGGGAATGCGTTTTCGATAGTCTGGTCAGACATCTTTGCTTACGCCTTTCCTCCCATTCCGTTGATCCCAAGGGTCCTCACGAAGATGAAAACAGAACCGTGCACTCTCATACTGATAGCCCCGTACTGGCCGCGCCAACATTGGTTCACAGAGCTCCTCATTCTGTCAGTCAAACCTCATATTCCACTGGAGCTGTTACCTCATTTACTAACAATGAACAACGGCCAAGTTCGGCATCCCGATCCGCAGTCAATGCGGATATCAGCATGGCTCCTCACCACAGAGAATTTGCACATTTGAACATCCCGCAGGACTGCAGGGATATTTTGTCAAAGGCCAGAGCGGATAGCACTAACAAGGCGTATCAGTGTAAATGGAAAAGATTCTGTGCCTGGTGTCATCAGCGTCAAATCGACCCTCTACTTTCACCACCAGAAGAGATATTGCCGTATCTCTTAGAGTTAGCTCGATCTGGCCTAGCACACTCGTCCATTAAAGTTCATGTAGCAGCCATAGCTGCATTCAGACGTTCAGATGACACACCCTCGCTCTTCTTTTCTCGGCTCATTAAGAGATTTCTGAAGGGGCTGCTCAGGGTTTACCCTCCTTTCAGACCGCCACCTCCTTCGTGGAATTTGAATATTGTTCTGGCACAACTGATGAAGCATCCATTTGAACCGATCCACCGTGCTTCTCTCAAATACTTGTCGTGGAAGGTTGCCTTATTGATAGCTCTTACATCAGCTAGGCGGGTCAGTGAGGTGCAAGCGCTGTCCATCCAAGAGCCATTCCTGCAGCTTAAACAAGATAGACTACTAATGCACACTAACCCGCATTTTATTCCAAAGGTTCCGTCAGACTTTCACATGAACGAACCTTTGGTCTTCAAGTCTTTTTTCCCCTCATCCATCTACTCCAGCGGAGAGAACATTACACTCTCTAGACGTGAAAAGATGCGTTCAATTTTATTTGGACAGGACTAAAGCTTTTCGGCGCTCTAATCAACTATTTGTGGCGTACAGTGCTCCTAGGAAGGGGTGCCCGCTATCCAAGCAGAGTATTTCTAGATGGATCGCCTATTTGCTTCTGCCATCAGGCAGCGGGCAAACCTTTGCAGTCGTCTGTGCATGCCCACTCGACGAGAAAAGTCTCATTGTAAGCGGCACTGTTTGCCGGAGTGCCACTACAAGACATATGTAGGGCAGCAACATGGAAGAGCTGTCATACCTTCACTAAGCACTATTGCTTGGAGTCCCTCTCGCATGGAGAGGTAGCAGTGGGCCAGGCGGTTCTCAGGAATCTCTTCAGGTGAAGGTGAGCCATTTCTCCTCCATCCTAGAACAGGTATGCACATAAAAAAAAAAAAAAAAAAACAGAAATGCATCTAAAGATAACAGAACGCTATCATAATCCCATAAGTAAGCAGGTTTTCAGACATTGATCATGTTACAGTAGTGTCTTATGATGTTTTATTACTGGTTTCTTATTCAAATTTCATCATGTATCTTCACAGGTATATCTCTATATATATTAGAGATAAGGAGATACTTATATTTATATATATATAGATATATATATATATATACATATATATATATATGGAGACATATGTCAGTACACTCATATACTTCATCAATTTATGCATGATGATAAGAAGGGTTTGTGGTTTAAGATAATTTGTTTATTAAAGATGATGTCATTTTACAATGTGCATAGTTATTGCTTTCTACTCTGATTTAAGCATGTGAATCTATGAAAGTTCCAATACTGGAGTAAGAAAATAAGTTACCTGTAACTGTAGTTCTCCAGTATTGGAATCTTTCATAGATTCACATGCGACCCACCCGCCTCTCCGGAGAAGCTCACTTCACCTCTTTCTTTCTATTTATACATGTATTCAACATAATATAAGCACTTGTGCTTGGAAAATCTGAGGTGCTAGAGCTTCTCTCAGGAGGTTCTGAAGGGTGCTGTCGCCTGATTGGTGGAGGATCAGGTTTGGTCCTTTTCACAAAATGACTCTGATAGACTATGAAATTGAAGAGGCCTAGGGCCTTTTTCTCTTCAATATGTTTTAACATTACTTATGAAAATTGTACCGGGACTCCCATCTCGACGACGGGTAATGATTCAAGCATGTGAATCTATGAAACATTCCAATACTGGAGAACTACAGTTACAGGTAAGTAACTTATTTTCTTCCTCGCCCAGCCCCATTGATAAACACCACAGATTCCTCTCTGGAGGGTTGGGGAGTGGTTTTGCAGGATGTGCAGATACCTGGCAAATAGCCACCATAGTTTCAAACAATGCACATCAATCTGCTAGAGCTAAAAGCAGTCCACTTGGCCTTACAGGCTTTCCTTCCAAAGATAGCAGATTCAGAAGTGGTAATAAGAACAGACAATACCACTATGATGCATTACATCAACAAACAGGGAGGCACAGGATCTCTTCCTCTCTCCAAGGAATCTCAGGAGATTTGGACTGGGCTGTACAGCATGGCATACTCCTAAGAGCAGTTCACCTTCCAGGCATCCAGGACAAAGTAGCAGACTCGCTCAGCAGATTAAAATCAGTCTGTCTCGAATGGGAACTAGACCAGTCCACGGTCAACCACATGTTTTCCTAGTGGGAAATCACCCTACCTCGACCTCTTCGCCAGCCGGTCAAACACCAAATGCCAATACTGTGCAAGCTGGCAGCGCCACAGGGGATCATGGGGGAATGCGTTTTCCATAGCATGGTCAGGAATCTGTGCCTGCGCTTTCCCACCCATTCCCTTGATCCTGAGAGTTCGAACAAAAAAGGAGAGAACCATGGAAGCTGATATTAATAGCCCTATACTGTCCTTGCCAGCATTGGTTCAAAGAGCTTCTTCTCCTGTCAGTGAAACCTTGCATCCCACTGAGAATATCTCCGCCTCTGCTAACAATGACCAACAGACAAGACTTACATCCGAATCCCCAATCAATGCAGTTATCAGCATGGCTTCTGAGCACCTTGACTTTGCACACCTAAACATTCCGCAGTAGTGCATAGATATACTGTCAAGAGCCAGAGCAATTAGCACCAACAAGACTTTTTCATGTAAGTGGGAGAGATTTTGTTTGTGGTGCCAACAACAACAAATTTATCGTCTTTCCTCATCACCGGAACAAATATTGTCTTATTTGCTCCATTTGGCACACTCCGGCTTGCCCATTTCTCCATAAAGGTTCACCTGGCAGGGATTGCATCTTATAGACGGTCAGACTCTTCACCTCCGTTATGGTCCTCCAGATTGATTAAACAATTTCTAAAAGGGCTTTTCAGGATTTTTCCACCCTTCAGACCTCCTCTTCCCTTCTGGAATCTAAATATTTTTCTTGCGCAACTCATAAAGCAGCCATTTGAACCAATACATAGAGCTTCTACGAAATTCCTTTCCTGGAAAGTAGCTCTCCTTATTGCTCTAACATCAGCCCAGCGTGTCAGTGAGATACAAGCCCTAGCTATACACGATCCGTTTTTATAGATTAAACAAGATAGAATAATCTTGCACATGAACCCTGTTTCATTCCAAAAGTCCCCTTGGACTTTCATTTAAATGAGCCCTAAGTTTTCATTACATTATTTCTAAATCCTGCATCTCCAGCGGAGAAGACGTTACACTTGTTAGACATTAAAAGATGTATTAAATTCTGTCTGGACAGGACCAAAGCATTCACACAAATGTGGCTTTCAGCACACCCAGACGGGGTCATCCGCTCTCTAAACAGAGCATCGCTAGATTGATTTGTTCAGCAATCAGGTTTTGCCATCAGGCAAGCCACTGCAAACCTCTGTTAGTGCACATTCAATGCGGGCAGTTTCCTCATCAGCAGCACTGTTTGCAGGTGTTCCTCTCCAAGACATTTGTAGGGCAGCAACTTGGAAAAGCTGCCATACTTTTACCAGACATTACTGCTCAAATGCATTATCTCAGGGAGAAGTAGCGGTGGGCCAGGCAGTCCTCAGAAATCTTTTCCAGTAAAGGAGAGCAATATCTTTCATCCAACCATCCTAAATTTCAGGTATGCACATTATATACATATAAAAAAGGGAGGTTTGAAATACATGGTCAATTCTCATAAAAGTCTAGCCTCTAATGTTCAGAACTTTAAATTATGTATATGCTTATTTAAATGTGATTAATACTTGAATTGAACAGACAGATGTGTTTTACAATGTGCATCAATACTGCTTACTACTCAGATTCAAGCATGTGAATCTATGGAAGTTCCAATACTGGTGTAAGAAAATTACTTACTTACCTGTAACTTTAAGTTCGGTGGCATGTGTAGCTGCAGATACACATGTTGTGCATAGTCCGCCGTCTGGTGTTGGGTCGGAGTGTTACAAGTTGTTTTTCTTCAAAGAAGTCTTTTCGAGTCCCGAGACCGAGGGACTCCTCCTTCGTTCCATTGCGCATGGGCGTCGACTCCATGTTAGATTGTTTTTTTTCCGCCATCGGGTTCGGACGTGTTCCTTTTCGCTCCGGGTTTCGGGACGGAAAGATAGTCTTAACTTCGGAAAACTACGTCGGTATTGTTTCGCTCGGGATCGGGTAAGAATAGAATCAACACTGAATCGTGAAGAGCTCCGGTAGCCCTTTGGGGTAATTTCGATCCCCCGTCGGGGCCTGGTCGGCCCGACCGCGTGTAACATCGACACTGATGGAACGGACCCCGTTCCGATTCTGTCCTAAATGCCACAATAAATACCCATATACAGACCAACATTTGGTCTGTAACTTGTGCCTGTCGCCCGAGCACAAGGAAGAAACGTGTGAGGCCTGTCGTGCGTTTCGGTCCCGAAAAACGCTCCGTGACCGGCGAGCCAGAAGATTGCAGATGGCGTCCACGCCGACAGGACACCGAGAGTTCGAGGGACAAGGAGAAGAAGAGGAAGCCTTCTCCATCCATGAATCGGACTCTGAGGAATTCGACGTAGAAGAAACCGTGAGTAAGACGTCGAAGCAAGCACCACACAAGAAAACAGACAAGGCCCAGGGGACGCCACTGCCAACAGGCCATGGCTCAACCCATAAAGCAGGTGACCGTCCATCGGCACCGAAAAAGGCCGAACTGGTGCCGAGATCGTCCGACTCGGGTCGAGACACAGGCATGCAGCAATCTCGGGACCGAGAAAGTGCTGCTGAAAAAGATCGACGCCGAGACAGCGGAACCGAAGCTGCTCGGCGCAGAGACAGCAGCACTGAGGAAGATCGACGCCGAGAAAGCTCGACGCTGAAAAAGAAAAAATTCGCCTCGGAGCCGAAAACAAGCAGAGACACAGTTTCGGTGCCAAAACGACCAGCAACCGAACCAACTGCCAGCTCATATACAGAGGAACAATCACTTTCCTCTCAAATGCGCAAACACAGATTTGAAGAAGAGTTACAGACCACTGATGTAGACCACACACAAAAGCGGATCTTCATACAAAGTGGGACAGGGAAAATCAGCACTCTTCCCCCAATCAGGAGAAAAAGGAGACTCGAGTTCCAAACTCAAGAACAAACACCACAAAAAATGGTGAAGAAGGTAACTCCGCCACCCTCTCCTCCACCTGTAACTCACATATCACCGGCACAGACTCCGTCACATTCACCGGCTCATACCACCATGAGCCAAGATGACCAAGACGCTTGGGACCTATACGACGCCCCAGTATCAGACAATAGTCCTGAGTCGTACCCTACCAAGCCCTCGCCACCTGAGGACAGCACAGCGTATGCACAGGTGGTAGCTAGGGCAGCAGAGTTCCATAACGTGTCGTTACACGCAGAACCTGTCGAGGATGACTTCCTTTTCAACACCCTCTCCTCCACCCATAGCACCTACCAAAGCCTGCCTATGCTTCCAGGAATGCTAAGGCACGCAAAGCAGATCTTCAAAGAACCGGTCAAGAGTAGAGCGATAACTCCAAGGGTGGAGAAAAAATATAAAGCACCGCCCACAGACCCTGCTTTTATCACCTCACAACTGCCACCAGATTCAGTCGTGGTAGGGGCAGCTCGCAAGAGAGCCAACTCGCACACATCAGGCAAGGCACCAACTCCGGATAAAGAGAGCCGCAAGTTCGACGCAGCTGGAAAAAGGGTCGCAGTACAAGCTGCAAACCAGTGGCGCATCGCGAACTCTCAGGCGCTCCTAGCGCGATATGATAGAGCCCATTGGGACGAGATGCAGCATCTCATCGAGCATCTGCCCAAAGAATTTCAAAAACGGG
Organism: Pleurodeles waltl; assembly: GCF_031143425.1. Taxonomy (NCBI): domain Eukaryota; kingdom Metazoa; phylum Chordata; class Amphibia; order Caudata; family Salamandridae; genus Pleurodeles; species Pleurodeles waltl. The sequence continues at coordinate 660,377,910 of NC_090445.1, read as the reverse complement.
CAAAACAAGTGGTTGAGGAGGGACAAAACATCTCCAATAACCAAATACGCTCCTCTATGGACGCAGCGGACACAGCTGCAAGAACAATAAATACCGCAGTAACCATAAGAAGGCACGCATGGTTGCACACATCTGGCTTTAAACCGGAAATACAGCAAGCGGTGCTCAATATGCCGTTCAATGAACAGCAATTGTTTGGACCCGAAGTGGACACGGCAATTGAGAAATTGAAAAAGGACACTGACACAGCCAAGGCCATGGGCGCACTCTATTCCCCGCAGGGCAGAGGCACTTTCGGCACCTTCTGCAAAACAACTTTCAGAGGGGGGTTTCGGGGTCAAGCCACACAAGCCAGCACCTCACAATCAACACCGTCTACCTACCAGGGACAGTACCAAAGGGGAGGCTTTCGGGGCCAGTACAGAGGAGGACAATTCCCTAGAAACCGGGGAAAATTTCAAAGTCCAAAAACCCCTACAACCAAACAGTGACTCACAAGTCACCCAACCCCTTCACACAACACCAGTGGGGGGAAGACTAAGTCAGTTTTACAAATCCTGGGAGGAGATAACAACAGACACTTGGGTCTTAGCAATTATCCGACATGGTTATTGCATAGAATTTCTCCAACTCCCTCCAAATGTCCCACCAAAAACACAGAATATGTCAAAACAACATTTAGACCTTCTAGAACTAGAAGTTCAAGCATTACTACAAAAGGATGCAATAGAATTGGTACCATGTACACAAGTAAACACAGGAGTTTACTCACTGTACTTTCTAATACCAAAAAAGGACAAAACACTGAGACCAATCCTAGATCTCAGAACACTAAACACCTACATCAAATCAGAACACTTTCACATGGTCACGCTACAAGACGGGTTACCACTGCTAAAGCAACAAGACTACATGACAACCTTGGATCTAAAGGACGCGTATTTCCACATACCGATACATCCCTCGCACAGGAAATACCTAAGGTTCGTATTCAAGGGAATACATTACCAATTCAAAGTGTTGCCGTTCGGTATAACAACCGCACCAAGAGTATTCACAAAATGCCTAGCAGTAGTAGCTGCACACATCAGAAGGCAGCAAATACACGTATTCCCGTACCTAGACGATTGGCTAATCAAGACCAACTGCCTAACAAAGTGTTCACAACACACAGATTATGTCATACAAACCCTCTACAAACTCGGTTTCTCCATCAACTACACAAAATCTCACATTCTGCCGTGCAAAACACAGCAATACTTAGGAGCGACAATCAACACAACAAAGGGAATAGCCACTCCAAGTCCACAAAGGGTTCAAAATTTTCACAAGGTTATACAAGCCATGTATCCAACACAAAAGATACAGGCAAAAACTGTATTAAAACTCCTAGGCATGATGTCCTCATGCATAGCCATTGTCCCAAACGCAAGACTGCACATGAGGCCCTTACAACAGTGCCTAGCATCACAGTGGTCACATGCACAGGGTCACCTTCTAGATATGGTGTTGATAGACCGCCAAACATACATCTCGCTTCTATGGTGGAACAGTATAAATTTAAACAAAGGGCGGCCTTTCCAAGACCCAGTGCCACAATACGTGATAACAACAGATGCTTCCATGACAGGGTGGGGAGCACACCTGAATCAACACAGCATCCAAGGACAATGGGACGTACATCAAACAAAACTGCATATAAATCACCTCGAATTGTTAGCAGTATTCCTAGCGTTGAAAGCATTTCAACCCATCATAACCCACAAATACATTCTTGTCAAAACAGACAACATGACAACAATGTATTATCTAAACAAACAGGGGGGAACACACTCGACACAGCTGTGCCTCCTGGCACAAAAGATATGGCAATGGGCAATTCACAACCACATTCGCCTAATAGCACAATTTATTCCAGGGATCCAAAATCAACTAGCAGACAATCTCTCTCGAGATCACCAACAGGTCCACGAATGGGAGATTCACCCCCAAATTCTAAACACTTACTTCAAAATTTGGGGGACACCTCAAATAGACCTATTTGCAACAAAGGAGAACGCAAAATGCCAAAACTTCGCATCCAGGTACCCACACAGGCAGTCTCAAGGCAATGCACTATGGATGAACTGGTCAGGGATATTTGCGTACGCTTTTCCCCCCTCTCCCTCTCCTTCCATATCTAGTAAACAAATTGAGTCAAAACAAACTCAAACTCATACTAATAGCACCAACATGGGCAAGACAACCTTGGTACACTACACTACTAGACCTGTCAGTAGTACCCCATGTCAGGTTGCCCAACAGACCAGATCTGATAACACAACACAAACAACAGATCAGGAATCCAAACCCAGCATCGCTGAATCTAGCAATCTGGCTCCTGAGATCCTAGAATTCGGACATTTAAACCTCACCCAAGAATGTATGGAAGTCATAAAACAAGCTAGAAGACCATCCACTAGACACTGCTATGCAAGCAAAGGGAAAAGATTTGTTTGCTACTGCCATAATAATCAAGTTCAACCATTACATGCATCTCCAAAGGATGTAGTGGGATACTTACTACATTTACAGAAATCAAATCTAGCCTTCTCTTCCATAAAGATACACCTCGCAGCAATATCTGCATACCTGCAGATTACCCATTCAACTTCACTATTTAGGATACCTGTCATTAAAGCGTTTATGGAAGGCCTCAAAAGAATTATACCACCAAGAACACCACCTGTTCCTTCATGGAACCTCAACATGGTCTTAACAAGACTCATGGGCCCACCTTTTGAACCCATGCACTCATGCGAAATGCAATTCTTAACGTGGAAGGTTGCATTTCTCATTGCCATCACATCTCTAAGAAGAGTAAGTGAAATTCAGGCGTTTACTATACAAGAACCTTTTATTCAAATACACAAAAATAAAGTAGTCCTAAGAACCAATCCAAAATTTTTACCAAAAGTTATTTCGCCGTTCCACTTAAATCAAATGGTAGAACTACCAGTGTTCTTCCCACAGCCAGACTCAGTAGCTGAATGGGCACTACATACATTAGACATCAGAAGAGCACTAATGTACTACATTGACAGAACAAAAGAAATTAGGAAAACAAAACAACTGTTTATTGCATTTCAAAAACCTCATACAGGAAACCCAATATCAAAACAGGGTATAGCCAGATGGATAGTTAAGTGCATCCAAACCTGCTACCTTAAAGCAAAGAGGGAACTGCCCATTACACCAAGGGCACATTCAACCAGAAAGAAAGGCGCTACCATGGCCTTCCTAGGAAACATTCCAATGAACGAGATATGTAAGGCAGCCACATGGTCTACGCCTCACACATTTACTAAGCACTACTGTGTAGACGTGCTATCCGCACAACAAGCCACAGTAGGTCAAGCCGTACTAAGAACTTTATTTCAGACTACTTCCACTCCTACAGGCTGAGCCACCGCTTTTGGGGAGATAACTGCTTATTAGTCTATGCACAACATGTGTATCTGCAGCTACACATGCCACCGAACGGAAAATGTCACTTACCCAGTGTACATCTGTTCGTGGCATTAGTCGCTGCAGATTCACATGTGCCCACCCGCCTCCCCGGGAGCCTGTAGCCATTTGGAAGTTATCTTCAACATTTGTACATTTGTAAATATATTACTTAAACCTTAGTTTGTACATACGTATTCATTCCATTGCATGGGCACTATTACTAACATACACAACTCCTACCTCACCCTCTGCGGGGAAAACAATCTAACATGGAGTCGACGCCCATGCGCAATGGAACGAAGGAGGAGGAGTCCCTCGGTCTCGGGATTTGAAAAGACTTCTTCAAAGAAAAACAACTTGTAACACTCCGACCCAACACCAGACGGCGGACTATGCACAACATGTGAATCTGCAGCGACTAATGCCACGAACAGATGTACACTGGGTAAGTGACATTTTCCTTCTCCAGTATTGGAATCTTTCATAGATTCACATGTGACCCGCCTGCCTACCCAGAGAAGCTCACCTTCACTTCTCTTTGCTCTTTTATACCCTATATGCCCTTGTGCCTAGAAAATCTGAGGAACTGGAGCTTATCTCAGGAAGGTTCTAGAGTGGTGGTGTTACCTGATTGGTGGGCCCTGAACTTTAGTCCTTTTTTCTTAAAATGACTCTGATAGGTTTAATCCTAAAGGCCCTTAGGCCAAGCACTCTATGTTAATACTACTTAATTAAAAGTATCGGGGGCTCCCATCTCGAAGACAGGGAATGATTGAAGCATGTGAATCTATGAAAGATTCCAATACTGGAGAACTAAATGTATAGGTAAGTAACTAATTTTCTCTCTATGCATGACATCTGCAGAGACAATTCATAGCTAATGGATCTCACAGTTTTGATCGCTAGCTATGTCAGCAATCAAGTGAACTATACACGCATGGTAGTATAAAAGAAAAAGTAGACAGGAAAAGAAAATTACAACTTTCATCGTGAGTGATTATCAGTCTGTAATTCAGCACAAGAGTGAGTCCATATTTAGCTAACTGCTCTTTTACCCTCTGAGTGCAAGGTCCCATCATATGGAAGGAATCAAATCTGAAAAAAGTGGAGTGCTTGTGTCCTCTGAGAACAAGCTGTTAGGGGAAGTCCCTGAGATTGGAATGACCCTCGAGAGCCCTGTTTATACTTTGTTTTGCTGTGATAATTTTTATTTATCCAGCTCCCTAAGCTTGACCTTTCAGGGACACACAAATGCTATTTAAATGTGTTAGATAACTAGATAATTATCGGTTTTTCTATGACACCAGCACAGATGGGAGGAGGGTAGTCCTTAACCTACATGGATTTTTAGGTCTGGTTTGTCACGTTACCTTTTAATATACATCAGTATTATTCTACAGTTATTTGGTTCTACACAAATACAAACCTGTTACCATGCTACTTGTACTTCTTCACATTACCAATCAACATACTTTAAAAGCCTGGCTTATTGGTGTTGCCAATGCTTGTTTTCATCTTCTGTTCACTGGATTTGCATTGCATGCATCAGACCTGGTATTCCAGTCCAAATATCTACAAACAATTGCTTGTTCTTGGTCTGTGGTCACTGCTCACCACTTGTAAACTCTGTAGGCTCTTTCTAAGACGTCTTCTCAGTGCATTCATGTATTTATCCTTGGCTGTGCTTGGGGCTGGCAACTAAAGTATGTTCTTCTATATTAAGAAAGAATCCACCATGTAAGTATTATCTACAATCAAAATTATTTCCATTGGAAGAAAGCAGAGCCTACAGTCTCTTCCCTGGTAATACTGACCCCCATCCCCTTTCAAGGCTTTTAGAGCATCTCACTATACATGCTTTCTGCTAGCTTGAGCTCTTGTTGGACTCTTTATAGGCAAAGGTCTTAATGATCTGAATTCCATTAGACTCTGTCTCAAAGCCTCTACATTATTGGTAAACTTAATTTGCTTTTTTTATTCTAGGAATATCATTTAAAATCAAGGGCCGTGTGTTTTAGGTTGTGTTAATAGTGGATATGCTGTCAGTTTCTGCAGTGGGCGCTCATAGTAGAGTGGAGGTGATTTACACATTTTCTTCTGCTTTTTGTGTGGGTGAAGTTTAAAAAGCATTAATGTTGTGTGTTGTGGATGGTAAGTGGCAGAGGATTACTTCCAGACTTTTTTCTGACAAAGGTTCATCTTATAGCTAAATGAGAACAGAGTAGATATCTGTATTTCGCAGCGGAATAAAGGATGAAAAGTGAGATCAGATGCAGGTGTAGGCATGCATCTTGCTTACCATTCTTGGTGTGTGCTTTTAAAAGGACAAACTGATTACATCTGATAGAGACTTCTAGCTGCAGATTCCTTACCTTAGAATTCCCTTGCGTCAGCTTCGAATATGGAATTTTTCTGCTGAGCAGTACCCTGCGCGCGCCGTTGGATGGCGTTGTTAGGATCCACGTGCGTTGTCCGGCTCAGTGTGGCATCATTGGAGCCATCTGTGACGTCACAGCCTTCTATATAGGCACCACCCCAGCATGCGTAAGTCGGTTCTTTTCCTTCTGCACCCGTTAAGCGCAGATCTGGAAAGAGCTAACTTCTTTCGATGGTTTTGTTGAGGATTTTTCGATTGTCTGAGCGATGTCTTCGAGAAAGACTGGATTTAAACCGTGTGGTGCATGTTATCGCACCATGTCGGTTACGGATCCACACCAGGTGTGTCTCTGGGGCCTTGAGAAGGACCACGATTCGAAGTTGTGTTCCGACTGTTGGGCCATCGCTCCAAAGGCCTTTAGGGAGAGATCTCTCAAACTTCTAGCGGCCCGGCAGCCGTCTTCTGTTAGCGCAACTCCGAGGAGGTCATGGCCCCGCTGTAGGAGGAGGTCGCAGCACCGCTGCAGGAGCCGCAAGTCATCTTCCTCACATTTGAGGTCTTCGGGGCATTCAGGTAAGAGGCACAAAAAGAAGAATTCCAAGCGGACTTCAACATCGCCACGCCCGTTGGCTGATGAGGTGTCTTGGGAACGTCGACGTTCTGAGCGCGGCTCCTCAGAGCCGTCACCAGGGCCGACTCCGCACCTTTGCCCCCTTCTGGGAGCTGGAGCGACCCCCGCTCAAATTAAAGAATTTTACGAGGCTATGCTCCTTGTTTTTGAGCAGGCTGCACCCTCGGGTGGGTCTTCGGGCCTCATCGGATTAGGCGGCTTTGGCCTCAGTGCCATTGGGGCCCCCGGGATCCGGTAGCTGATCCGGACCGGCGCTGGTTTCTCACAGCCGATCTCCGGTGCCAGGCCAGACGTTGACACTCCCTTCACCACAGGTGCCCACTGGAGGTGGTAGCCCCATCCTCATTCCAGATGATCCGGAGCAGGAACAACATCGTACGATGCCAATTCCGACAGCGGCGATTAGGCACAGATCAGTGCCTGAGGCTCATTCAGAACAGCCAGGTACAGGAGAGGAGTGGGAGAGGTCTTAAGACCCTTTAGAATATGTATTGGAGCATGAAGAGGACTGGTATGAGGATATAGGGGAAGCCAGTGGACTGGATACTTCTCCAGATGTTGGCATGCTCTCTCCTCCCGCTGTGGCCAACGGAGGAGGGTGCATCTTATGCCATAGTGGTGTGTAGGGCAGCTGAGGTCTTGGACCTAGACTTGCCTACTGTGCCAGTCTGGACTAATCTCCTGACTGAGGTGATTCAGCCGGGGGTTGCTACATCGGAGCCAATGTTACCCTTCAATGAAGCCCTCACAGATGTCCTTCTGTGAACATGGTCCAAACCCAGCACAGGGGCTCCTGTGAATAGGGCAATCTGCCACCGCCATAGACCAGCTCCAAACGACCCTAGTTTCCTCACCCAACACCCCACCCCGGAGAGCTTGGTGGTCCAAGCCTCCACTTCCTGTGGTGCCTTCCCTTCCGCCCCTCCGGATAGGGAATCCAAGTGGCTGGACCAACTTAGAAAGAAGTTGTTTTGTTCCTCCAGCCTGGCATTGAGGTCTGTAAACACCTCTTCCCTATTGGCCCGTTTTTCCCATACGTTATGGGATACAGTGGCACAAGTGCTGCCCCAGGTCCCGGAAGGCATACGGGACACACTCACCCAGGCTGTCAAGGATGGGAGAGATGCAGCCAAGTTTACCATCTGACTCGCTGGGCAGGGAGATTTCTTCGACAGTGGCACCTCCGTCACCACCCCTGGCTACTTTCTACTGGCTTTTCGGGGGATGTCCAGTCAAGTTTGATGTACATGCCCTTTGATGGCTCTCACCTTTTTGGTGAGAAGGCAGACTCTGTGCTTGAGGTTAAAGGATTCTCGAACTACGGCCAGATCCTTGGGCCTTTTCAGCACTGGTTCTTCAACAGTCGTCCCTTTCGAGGCTTCGAAAGGGGCACGGTACCATGCCAGCCACAGGATAGCCACCGTCCTCCGGCTTCACAGCATCCCGTGCGAGGACAAGGTTGTGGTACTGTCAGACCCACAGGGTCTGGCCAGAGGACAGACACCACCCAGCCCCCCTCTTCCGCAGTGCCCAAGCCCTCCTACTATGTGTAGGAAGTTGGCTCTGTATGTACTATTTCAAAGTAAGAAATAGCATGCACAGAGTCCAAGGGTTCCCCTTGGAGGTAAGATAGTGGCAAAAAGAGAATTCTAATGCTCTATTTTGTGGTAGTGTGGTCGAGCAGTAGGCTTATCAGAGGGTAGTGTTAAGCATTTGTTGTACACGCACAGGCAAGAAATGAGGAACACACACTCAATGACAATTCCAGGCCAATAGGTTTTTATATAGAAAAATATCTTTTCTTAGTTTATTTTAAGAACCAACGGTTCAAGATTTACAAACAATACTTTAAATGAAAGGTATTTCACTTAGGAACTTTAGAAACTTTGAATTAGCAAAATAGCATATACAGTTTTCACACAAATGGCAATAAGCTATTTTAAAACTGGACACTGCAATTTTCAACAGTTCCTGGGGGAGGTAAGTGTTTGTTAGTTTTGCCGGTAAGTAAACCACCTACAGGGTTCAAAGTTGGATCCAAGGTAGCCCACCGTTGGGGGTTCAGGGCAACCCCAAAGTTACCACACCAGCAGCTCAGGGCCAGTCAGGTGCAGAGTTCAAAGTGGTGCCCAAAACGCATACGCTTCAATGGAGAAGGGGGTGCCCCGGTTCCAGTCTGCCAGCAGGTAAGTACCCGCGTCTTCGGAGGGCAGACCAGGGGGGGTTTGTAGGGCACTGGGGGGGACACAAGTCAGCACAAAAAGTACACCCTCAGCGGCACAGGGGCGGCCGGGTGGAGTGTGCAAACATGCGTCGGGTTTGCAATGTAGTTCAATAGGAGACCTAGGGGTCTCTTCAGCGATGCAGGCAAGGGGGGGGGGGCTCCTCAGGGTAGCCACCACCTGGGCAAGAGAGAGGGCCACCTAGGGGTCGCTCCTGCATTGGACGTCGGATCAGTCAGGTCCTGGGGGCTACGGGTGCAGTGTCCTTACCAGGCGTCGGGTTCTTAGAAGCAGGAAGTCGCGGTCAGGGGGAGCCTCTGGATTCCCTCTGCAGGCGTTGCTGTGGGGGCTCGGAGGGTCAACTCTGGCTACTCACGGGCTCGCAGTCGCCGGGGAGTCCTCCCTGTAGTGTTGGTTCTCCACAAATCGAGCCGGGGGCGTCGGGTGCAGAGTGCAAAGTCTCACGCTTCCGGCGGGAAACGTGTGTTCTTTCAAAGTTGCTTCTTTGTTGCAAAGATGCTTCTTCCTTGGAGCAGAGCCGCTGTCCTCTGGAGTTCTTGGTCCTTTTAGATGCAGGGTAGTCCTCTGAGGCTTCAGAGGTCGCTGGACCCTGTGGAACGCGTCGCTGTAGCAGTTCTTTTGAAGTGGGGAAACAGGCCGGTTAAATATGGGGCCAAAGCAGTTGGTGTCTCCGTCTTCTCTGCAGGTTTTTCAGCTCAGCAGTCCTTCGTCTAAGGTTGCAGGAATCTAGTTACCTAGGTTCTTGGAGCCCCTAAATACTCGTATTAGGGGTGTGTTTAGGTCTGGGGGGTTAGTAGCCAATGGCTACTAGCCCTGAGGGTGGCTACACCCTCTTTGTGCCTCCTCCCTGAGGGGAGTGGGGCACATCCCTAATCGTATTGGGGGAATCCTCCATCTGCAAGATGGAGGATTTCTAAAAGTCAGAGTCGCCTCAGCTCAGGACACCTTATGGGCTGTCCTGACTGGCCAGTGACTCCTCCTTGTTTTTCTCATTATCTCCTCCGGCCTTGCCGCCAAAAGTGGGGCCATGGCCGGAGGGGGCGGGCATCTCCACTAGCTGGAATGCCCTGTGGCGCTGTAACAAAGGGGGTGACCCTTTGAGGCTCACCGCCAGGTGTTACAGTTCCTGCAGGGGGAGGTGAGAAGCACCTCCACCCAGTACAGGCTTTGTTACTAGCCACAGAGTGACAAAGGCACTCTCCCTATGTGGCCAGCAACATGTCTGGTGTGTGGCAGGCTGCTAAAACTGGTCAGCCCACACTGGTAGTCTGGTATGGTTTCAGGGGGCATCTCTAAGATGCCCTCTGGGGTGTATTTTACAATAAAATGTACACTGGCATTAGTGTGCATTTCTTGTGCTGAGAAGTTTGATACCAAACTTCCCAGTTTTCAGTGTAGCCATTATGGTGCTGTGGAGTTCGTGTATGACAGACTCCCAGACCATATACTCTTATGGCTACCCTGCACTTACAATGTCGAAGGTTTTGCTTAGATACTGTAGGGGCATAGTGCTCATGCACTTATGCCCTCACCTATGGTATAATGCACCCTGCTTTAGGGCTGAAAGGCCTGCTAGAGGGGTGACTTATCTATGCCATGGGCAGTGTGAGGTTGGCATGGCACCCTGAGGGGAGTGCCATGTCGACTTAGTCATTTTCTCCCCACCAGCGCACACAAGCTGGCAAGCAGTGTGTCTGTGCTGAGTGAAGGGTCTCCAGGGTGGCATAAGACATGCTGCCACCCTTAGAGACCTTCCCTGGCATCAGGGCCCTTGGTACCAGGGGTACCAGTTACAAGGGACTTACCTGGATGCCAGGGTGTGCCAATTGTGGAAACAAAGGTACAGGTTAGGGAAAGAACACTGGTGCTGGGTCCTGGTTAGCAGGCCTCAGCACACTTTCAAATCATAACTTGGCATCAGCAAAGGCAAAATGTCAGGGGGTAACCATGCCAAGGAGGCATTTCCTTACACATGCCAGATGGCATATGAGGGCTCTGCAGTGGGACCTGATGTTCCAATGGGCACAACATCAGGGAAATCTTACTGACATGGTTCAGATCTTGGAGGGACCTGCAAAGGATCTGCAGTGGTGGTTAGTGAACTGCGATTGGGTCAGAGGCAGACTCCTCTCCCTTCCCCCAACCAGATCTTACGGTAGTGACACATGTCACTTCTGGGATGGGGCGGTCATTTGGGAGAGGTGGAGATCAGGGGCCTCTGGTCTCTGGCGGAATCCGGGCTCCATATCAACTTATTGGAGCTCCGGGCGATCCGGCTAGCATTAAGACATTTCTTCCTACTGTGAAAAGGAAGATAGTGCAGGTGTTCATGAATAACACTACCGCGATGTGGTACTGCAACAAACGGGGCTTTGTAGGGTCGTGGACCCTTTGTCAAGAGGCTCTGTTTCTGGAAGTGGGTGGAACACCAGGGCATAACCCTGGTGGTTCAACATCTGGCAGGTTCTTTGAACGTCGGAGTGGACAAACTCAGCCAGAGGTGCTTAGCGGCTCACGAATGGTGTCTCCATTTGGAGGCGGCGCAAAGACTCTTTCAGCAGTTGGGGGGAGTCTTTGGTTAGATCTATTCGCCTCTGAAGAGAACGCGCAATGTCACCAGTATTCCGCATTGGAGTTTCCAAGGCAGCTATCGCTAGGCAATGCTTTTCGGCGCAAGTGGAGTTCAGGCCTCCTGTGTATGCCTTTCCGCCCATACCACTTCTGGCCAGAGTTCTCAGGAAAATCAAGAACGACCGGGCACGAGTAATCCTAGTGGCTCCGTATTGGGCACAAAGAGTTTGGTATCCAGAGCTTCTCAAAATGAGCATCAGTCCTCCACTCAGGTTGCCTCTTTGGGAGGATCTTCTGTCGCAGCAGTGCAAGGTTCTCCACCCGAACCTGTCAACTCTGCGGCATTCTTGCGTGGAGATTAATGGGCGGCAGTAGATGGTTAATGACATCCCGTCTGAAGTCTGCAATGTCATTCTGGCAGCCAGGCGTCCCTTTACTAAGACGATTTACGCATGCCATTGAAATGTTTTGTATTATATTGTACAGAGAGGTCTATTGATCCTCTTTCTTCTTCACTTTCTAATATACTCCAGTTCATTCTGACACTCCCCCAACAGGGTTCCTCCTTAGGGACTCTTACGGGCTGTCTTTCTGCCTTTATCAGCTTTTCTTCACTTGTCTGATCAACAGTATTTGTTTAAGTCTCCTATTGCACAACGATTCTTAAAAGGGCTTCTACATATGTTTCCACTTACACCTTTTGTTATGCCCCAGTGGGTCCTTAATCTAGTGCTTACTTTTCTTATGTGTGCTCCTTTTGAGCTTTTACATAATTGTCCTTTCTGACTGCTCACTATCAAAACAGCCTTCTTAGTGGCCATCACATCTGCCAGGAGAGTAAGTGAGATGCAGGCTTTATCATCAAAACAGCCGTATCTCACAATATATCCTGATAAGGTAGTCCTCAGAACTCGTGCCTCTTTCTTCCCCCAAGGTGGTGACCCCTTTCCATCTGGGTCAGAACGTCACCCTGCCCACCTTCTTTGCTCCACCGTATCCCTCTAAAGAAGAGGAGCGTCTCCACCGTCTGGACCCAAAAAGTGCATTGTCGTTCTACCTTGATTGCACAAAGTTCCAGGTGGACGACCAACTCTGTGTGGGGTATGTTGGAGCAAAGAAGGGTCGGGCAGTCCAGAAACGAACCATTTCACGCTGAGTTGTTCTCTGTATGAAAATCTGCTGAGCATTGGCTAAGAAGCAGCCTCCTGAGTGCTTGAGAGCTCACTCTCCAAGGGGGAGAGCTTCTACCACAACATTAGCTAGAGGCTTGCTGGTTCTAGACATCTGCCAGGCGGCAACATGGGCTTCCTTGCACACTTTTGCAAGACACTACTGCCTGGATAGCCAGGTGAAAAGAGAGGGGAGTTTTTCTTGCTCGGTCTTACAGGACTTCCTTGTGTAAATTATATCTTCGCAGCCCACCGCCAGAAGGTTATAGCTTAGGTATCTATTCTAAAGTAAGGAATCTGCAGCTAGAAATCTCTGTCAGATGAACAAGTTACTTCCCTTCGGTAACAGATTATCTGGTAGAGACTCTTTCCAGCTGCAGACTCCTTACACCCACCCAATCCTCCCCGCTCTGCGGATATATACTATGTTTTTTTTCAGATTTTTACCCTTTCTCCAGGGCATGTCAGACAGTCAGAAAAAAAGTTGGTTCTTCCATGACTGCGCTTATGGCATGGGAAGTTGTGGAAAAGAACTGACATACGCGCGCCTGGGTGGTGCCTATATAGAAGGCTGTGATGTCACAGATAGCGCCAACGACGCTGACAACACCACACAGAGCTATATGACGCAGGCAGATCCGAGCGACGCCACCCGACAGCGCGCACAGGGTACTGCTGAGCAGAAAAATTCTGGATTTGAAGCTGACGCGAGGTAATTCTAAGGTAAGGAATCTGCAGCTAGATAGTCTCTACCAGATAATTCATTACCGAAGGTAAGTAACATGTTCTTCTTTCCTAATTGTTCTAAACTATGCCAGCTTTATTGTTAAATAGATTCTAGGTGTTTCCTTTACACTTTAGTGAATACGTTTTTGGAAGAAAATATGTACTACTAAAAGTAAGCATAACAAATGCTATTGAATTTTAATTAAAAGGCATACATTGCTGTTTTGTCTGACATTGCCTGCATTATTTAGGAAATTGTTGTTCTTGGAGTCTTCTTTAATAAATCTCTTAGATCACCCTAATAGTAGCAGTTCAATTATTGTTCATTGGAGTCTAGTGAATAGTCTTCTGTGACTGCAATTTAATCAATACCTTTATTGTGAGGGCCATATCTGTGATGAATGATCTTATTTCTTGTAGATACTGTGACCAGCTGAAGACATCAGAGAGCACTCATGTACTGCAGCCTTACCTTCCCAGCGTCCTGGATGGGCTTATCCATCTTGCCGCCCAGTTTAGTGCAGATGTCCTCAACCTCGTCATGGAAACACTCTGTATCGTGACAACTGTTGACCCAGTCTTTACCACCAATGTGGAGAACAAGATATGCCCTTTCACAATTGCCATCTTTCTGAAGTACAGTAACGGTATGGAGTTGAACAGTTATTTTATAAGTTTTACAGGTTCTGTTTTTGCACAGTGCAAATAAATTGTGGAATGGTGACTTTGCAGAGGGTTAATTAATCCTTATAGATCGCGGATTGATTGATTGGCCCAGAAGATATTGGTTTGTTTAGTCCCTTTGGGAAAAGACAGATGAGTTAATCCCTGGTTTGAATTCATGGCTATGCACTGTGCAGAACACCACTAAACTGCTAATGCACTGTCTGTGTTCGAGTCTGTTGAACTTCAGCAGAGAGATTATCCTTGAATGAGTTTGAACTCCCTACTCCGCAATTAGTGTGCATTTGATTGCAATGTGACAGCCTTGCGCTTTGTGGGTGGTCTTGAGGATCTGTTATGGTGTTGTTTAAGAGTTTAAATTCATCACCACCCAAAAGCGTTTTCATATGCTAGTGTGCATTCTGCATGAAAGTGATTGTCTAATACCTGGGTACTGGCTAACATTTTCCCAAGGGCCCAAAAATTTGGTCTGTGATGTAACCGAGGGCTGCATTGATGCCAGCAGGGTGGTGGTCCTGTGGTGGAGGGGGGCTGGGGTATCGGGGAAGCAAAGCACATACATCTAGTGGCTTAATAGCACAATGTGAAACCTGTAAACCTGGGATTAGTCCCAGCTTCTCCACTTTACCAAAATGTGTTATCTTAGGCAATAGTTAATTTCACTTTCCCTCTTTTTTAGGTCGAGCCTAGGCAGAGCACTCTCTCTTCTCTCTACACATTTTGTAATCTACATTTATGGGCTTGCCCATCTCACGCCCATCACTTTTATTTATTCCCTGGCCTGCCTTTCAAAATTAGTTTGATTTCGTAGGTAAATGCTTTACGTTTGTCCTACCTTGAGGCTGCTTTGTTACCACCTTGGAGACTGACCCTGTTGCTTAGATTATTGCACAATAGGCCATAAACCTTGGTGTGGCGCACTGCTTTTTTCTTTTACCTTCCTGCTTCGCGCTGCGTGACCGTGTTGTGTGGTAAGTATTTTCTGGCATACACTTACTCTTCCCGTGCCATCCCACCCACCCTTTTCACCCCTCCCACATCACTACTTAGTGTCTTTCGAAGTTAGTGTAAACATTAAAGTAACAGCTGTATCTCTAACAGCACTGAAATCAGCCTCAGCACAGGAGCTGCTGGCCTGCACCCGAATCAACGTGTTAAGGATCCTGAGGGTGCCATAGTCGTCTTTCTATGTGTGTCTGTCTGTGTTTGCTGCAGAGACACACACAGCTGCTGTGAAGTGTTTCTTCTTTGCCTCCTTTGCAGTATTGCCAAAGTCCCTTGGTGTTTTCCCCGCCTGGCGGTGCTCTGATGGCTGGGCCTCGGCTGCAGGCCATGCCGGAGAAGGTAAATGAGCTGCAGAGCCCCAAGATCTATATAAACTCTATGCCCCGAAATGTGGCTATTCACTTTCATTGCGGTTGGGGCAATTCAGAAACAAGCCTAAATGCTGCCCAATGGCAATATTAAAATTAGAATTTGCTGGGTCCTCCATGGCCGCACCCTTTGCCTTGTCTTTTTGATTACCCGAAAAGACATTAAACGAGCTATGTTGATGTTCTGGAAGAGTGCTTGCCAGGGGGCGAAGTCTGAAGGGCTGCGGCGAGAAGCAGCACAGGTGAGTATGCTCATGCGCAGCACCCACTGTGAAAAGGAGAGCCATTTCTAAAATAACAACTGGACCTTCTGCTTTTTACATGCGATAAGCACCCTCCTATTTCTTTTAATACACCTATACTTTTTTCATTTTTAAAGACTCCTTTCCATGTCTTTAAAAAAGTGTCTGGGGAGGAGTGGTGAAGTGGAGGCGGAAAGGGCGGTGCTCAAATAGAGGCGGGATCATGTTTGTCACTTGTTTTAGTTGCACCTTGCGAATGTTTCATTTCACATATTCTTACAAATCCTGGAAAAGTCAGCAGTACTGCTTACTTATAATGCATTTATTTGACATAACAATGTAGCCTAAGTAATTCGGAATTGTTTGAAGTACTCCATTAAAGGATGATTTATTGTACTTAACCTTGGTAAGCAGTCTTTAAAGTACAAACAACGCTATCTGGCTTTCC
Organism: Pleurodeles waltl; assembly: GCF_031143425.1. NCBI lineage: Eukaryota > Metazoa > Chordata > Amphibia > Caudata > Salamandridae > Pleurodeles > Pleurodeles waltl. The sequence continues at coordinate 660,361,957 of NC_090445.1, read as the reverse complement.
TCCACTCAATTTACAGGACGGGAAGTACACCATGAGCTGAATGCGGTTGGTTAGGCTGGTTAGCCCAGCACGTCAGTGTGCAGAAAGCCTTCAGGATCCTTTTTAGGGTAGAGCCTGCATCGCATGTGCTTGCGCATTTAGGAGTTAGAAAAGGGCTCGGAGCCCCGTCCATGTCACGTCAGTGGTCTTTCATTGGTTCGTGGGCTTGCCTGTTAAGATCTGCTTGCTTTCATTAGTGGAAGGCATGCATAAGTCATGCCTTTTCCGGTGGTTAGCCCTCCTCGAGCGCAGCGACCAAGTACTGAAAATATGCGAGGCTCGCTATTTTCCATCCGGTTTGTGGACATCTTTTTATCTTTGTTCGCAGCGCGATCTCGCTTGCAGAAGTCGACCGCTTTCCATCACATCGAGCCTGTTACATAGTTAATTGTACTTTTGCCGGTTACGTAGATAATTGCACTTTTACCAATAGGTTTCACTACGAGTGAACTGTAGCAGCGCGATCGCGCTCTTTTTTTTCCCACTTCATGTGGCAAGAAAAGTCTGGTTGGGCGTTTATAACTGCTAATAGCTCTCGCTCTGAGAAATGTGAGACCCGTTGAACAGCCTCTGTTGATAACGCTGAGTGTAGTTTTAATTTGCAAACTAGTCAGAATCCCCGTAAAAATCTGAACCTGATTCTTATGTGTTTGCTTGAGACCTTTTTTCCTCTTCCCTGACAGATTATGCAGAATAGCAACCCATCCCCTCTCCCGGTTCTTAAGGGCCCTAACATTTTGTCCTCTGTGATATGCTCCCAATTTTACGAGGGTTCTGACATAGGCCAGGTCAGAGAACCATATTATCCAATACAGACGGCTCTCTATGGGTCATTGTGAAGTTTTTACCCACTTGGTTATTTTACTGAGGGTTACTCGTGAAGGTCCTGGTTAATAGTGCAACATCTTTAGTACGAAGAACAGTGTCTTTTAAAAAATAAAAAATAAAGAAACTCAGTTGCATCTAATTTTTAACCCCAAAAAGATTCATATGGGATGTAAGCGCGGTTTCCGATGGGGTTTTCACTAATGGAGGAATCTTCACTATATAGTTCATTTTATCCACGTTACCAGTGTCCACGCGTAAGGGAACGGCATGACTCACACAAAGGGTGTATATTCTGCATGAAGTGAATTAACTGGAGCAGAACTCATGGCTGGAACTTTTGTTTTACAGCTGGAGGTAGTTTGCGTTTTAAGGGCCTTGTTTGTAATATTATTCTGGGACACGCCCTCATCACCAGCAGACTGGACTACGGCAACGCGCTCTACGCCGGCATCAACAAAAAACTCACCCGCGAATTGCAAAACATCCAGAACGTCGCCGTCAGATTGATCTTTGACCTACACTGACACTGCCACATCTCACAACACCTACGCACACTTCACTGGCTCCCCATTGAGAAAAGAATCACTTTCAAAATCCTCACCTACGCACACAAAGCCCTTCACAACACCGGACCTGCCTACTTTAACCAGTGACTCAACTTCCACATACCCCACAGTGCCCTACGCTCAGCCCAGCTATCTCGCAGAAGTACCCTGCATCTGGAACACCAGAACAGGAGGACGCTCCTTCTCCTACTTCGCTGCCACCACCTGGAACGCCCTACCCATCCACATCAGACAAACCACCTCCCTCTCCAGCCTCACGAAGGAACTGAAGACATGGCTTTTTTAATCCACCTCCCTCTCCCCCGCCCCCAGTGCCTTGAAACCCTAACAGGTGAGTAGCTGGCTTTAAAAACTTTGATTGATTGATTGGTAGGCCTGCTAGGCGTGAAAATGTGCACTCCCTCTAGGGGCTAAATATATGGTTACACTGCATTATGTTTTGAAATTCTGTTTTCATGTGGTGTGCTCTCTAGGAGCTGACAATATGTTTTCATGACCATGTTTCCTACAAATGTTAGTTTTATAATAGTGCCCCCTAGGGGCTGTTCTGAGCATTACAGTCAATAAAATACAATATTTGCTGCACCCGGAAGCTCGCCCCATAATGCTTTGCGGGGCATTACTTTTACATTTTTGCCCATAATACACTGAACAACGTGCTCTTTCGGTCTAGATCACCTCGGGGTACCCACACCAGGTTGGGAAGGTACCCAAAATAATAATAGAAACAATACAATAAATAATAGCAATATTTTCATTTTTTGCTGCAGATAGAGGAAGAAGGTAAACGGAAGTGCTTTGGTTATATGCAGGGCCACTTTAATTATGTGGCAGAGAGGACCAAATTATGTGGCGAGGTTTACCAATTTATGTGGCAAGAAAGGTCCAGTTATCAATTTACAATGCCAGTAGCTCTAATGCGAGCAAATGCGAGACCTGTTCCATTGCAAACACTTGTTCTTTATTATCACCTATAAGAGGACCTCAAAATATATAACTTTGGATGTGCTGTGCAAACCTTCTCCTGCGTTTGATTTAATAAAATACAACTTTGTTCCTGTATAATAGAAACCCCGGCCACATAACTGACTTGCCTCTTAGTTCACTATTGGCACTGTTGTCAGTGTAGGAGGAAAAATTAATGTTTCCAAATACATATTTTAAAATAAATCACTTTAAAAACATACTTCTCAGTGCATAGATATAACCTGATATACTAAAGTGAAATGGTTTTGAAATACACTTTTTTAATTTTAAAGAAACCTTACCTTATTTTTACACTTTCTATGCAAGATGCCTTTGAAAATGAATATGCTTCTAAAACTAAGTGGTGCAGGACAACCTACTTACTTCCTTCCCTTAACTTCAATTAACCATTAAATAAAGGCTCGTCTAACAGCTTTTTAATGTTCGTGCTGAATCGAATGAACATCAGCCCAGTGCTGTTGTTGGTCAGGGGCCATATTTAAAGGTCAACAGGGCTGCATACTGCCCCGGTCTTTACTTCGTTTATCCCTGGTCTAATACATAACTTAGTGGTTGCACAACCTTTTCGCCCAAGCTGCTGCTTGCTTGCTCCACTGATGTAATTTCTGTCCACTACCACTAGACTTCTAGCTGTAGATTCCTTACCTTAGAATTATCCCCAGGCATCAGACTGAATCTGATTTTTTTTCTGTGAGGTGTACCCGTGCGTGCCTGCATCCCCGTCCCCTTTCTCATCCCTGTCTCAGATACAGAGCCGGATGGGCTTTGTTCGACATAGACTGTGGAAAGACCACTCAGTCCTTTGGGCTAGCACTTGGGGACGACTGGGAGGGCAATTGGACCCTGATGAATACCAGCCCCTAGGTGCCACGAGGACACCTGGTGTGAGGATTTGGTGGATGCCAGTGTATTGGATACCTCCCCAGATACTGTTTTGGTTTCTCCTCCTACAGTGGTTATGGAGGAAGGAGCCTTTTTTCCCCGCCCCCTCACCCCCCAGCAACTGCAGCCTCCAAGCCCCTTTAGTTTGCCCTCCTTCCATTAGCGTCACCCATTGGATGTCACGATCTGACATCACGTGCACCACTGGAGATCAATAACATCGGACCACTGGGTTCTCCAGATAGTCCAAAGGGACCATTCCCTCCTCTTTGTGACTACTCCTCTATCCATGCCACATGTAGGAAGCTGGCCGAGTGGGTGGTGGACACCTATGGTGTTACACCTTATACTGGGTACAGCCAAACCCCAGTTAGATAGTGTTACAGTACCTAGACAGCCAGGGCTCTCTAGGGTAGCAATGGTGAGCAGACATGACTTATCTAGAAGGTATGTGAGCACTTGCTATACCACAGTTCTCTTCCAGGGGATCCTCATCAATAGTCATAAACATTGAATATTCCCGCCCTTGTGCGGGGACCCCGGCGCATATATAAAATACACATATATAAAGTATGAAATAAGCACGATAAATATATATAGCATTTTTAGTAGACAAATTTTCATACTAAACTCATATATACGTGTGTAAAACAGCAATGCAGACTTTAATCATAAACAGGCTAAAATGCTTTATTTCTATGGAGTTTTTTTAATTTTTTTTAATTGTTCTCAAAATTACAATAAGAGAAAAAATATCTACTAAAACCACACCACTGAGCCCAGGGAAATCAGCAGTAGTAATCATCAGAGAAAAAAGATAAAAAACTACATTGAAAAACACTAGAGCATTCTTAGCCAATAGGCTGCATGCAGGTTAACACAGGAGAACCATAAAAACTTTGGCACCGTGCCTTTAAGACCCTGAGCACCTCCAGTATCCCACCATGCCTCAGGGGTGAAGGAGAGGTGACAGTTGGTTCACAGTTAGGTCAGTTCTTTTTTCCGGCTTCTTCTGAGAGGATCCTGGAGCATTGAGCTCTCAGTTTTTCTGAGTTTTTCTCAGAAAAATACTTTAGAACAGCGTTTTTTCCTACTTTACTCGACATCTAACATCATTGTCTGAGTTTGGACGTTTTTTCCGGACAGAAAAATGCCTTCCCTTTTTGTGAAATGCCCTTCCTGTGGGAAGAAGGCCCAGTCAGATCCACACACTCTCTGTATTGTGTGCTTGCCTCAGAGTCACTGCCCTGACACTTGCAGACACTGCAAGAACATGTCAAAGAGGACTCTGAAGGACAGGGAAAAGATCAGGCTTCATGGGCTTCACGAGAGGCAGAAAACATCATCCTCTTCGCTTCCCAGGCAGCCAACAAGCCACTCTCAGGAGAGACAGGCTAGATCGACGTCAGCAGGTAGGAAGATACCTGTTTGTTCCCCGTCGACGTCGCTGCCACCATCTGACCGCCATAGATCGCCGTCGACGGCGACCCGACCGACGTTGAAGGATACGGCATCGAGAGAACATGGCCACCGCAGGGGCATATCTCCGTCGACGGCAACCCGCTGATCAACGTCGAGCCATCACCGGCGTGCCCATTCGACGCCGAAGGCCTCGCACCCCTCGACGTCAAGAAAGGCGACGTCGAAATCGCCCCAGCAGCGAGAGCGAGGACATCCTTCGTCGGCTGCCCACCGCTCGACGTCGAGGCACACGACGGTGAGCAGGTCGCGGTCCAGAGATCGCCGTTCGACGTCAAGACACTCAACGTCGAGACGGGAACAACCGGCGGCTCTCCCTTCGACGTCATTACGGCTGTCGAGTTCGCAGGTTTTACCTGTCTTGCAGGGAGCAGAACGTCGTCCGCCAGCAGATAAGACCACTCCATCTCCAGTGGTCTCCATAAGAAGTGGTTCATCTCGGTCGAGAGCGGCATCGTCGGGGCATGTCTCACCCATCAATTTGTCACCAAGATGGTTGGAGAGCCTTAACAGACCAACGGCCTCCCCGGATTCGCAGTATTCAAGGATGTACTCTCCTACTGCCCCTCTCCCGAGAACACCATCACCGACCGCGCGGACAGGACGGGCTCGTTCTCCTTCTCGCCAGCCGACCACGAGGCCTAGGCGCTCTGTTACAGCATCTCGCAGCAGGTCACGTTCCCAGCGACGATCTAGGTCACGATCAAGACACAGAAGGTCGCCCTCTTGGTCATCGTCCGGGTCATCCGTCAGACGATACTCCCCCACCTTAACAGATTCTCCACCATCTAGGGTTTCACGGGTGGACGACATCACTACTTTTAATGAGGTGCTTGTCAGGGGAGTACAGAAGTTAAACATAGAGGTTCCAGAACCATCAACCTCCTCATCAGTCATATTTGAGACTCTACAACATAGAGCGGTTTCGAAAAAGCTAGTGCCTGGTTTGTTGCAGCCAACCATGGACACCTTTTTAGCGCCAGCCACCCTCAAATCTGCTCCTGCTAGGATTTTGAAAAAATATAAAGCGCCTGAACAAGATCCTTTATTTCTCAGAATGGATCCGCCGCCGGACTCAGTCATATTGGCCGCAGCCTGAAAAACTCACTGAGTGGCATCATCCTCCACGGTTCCACCGGACAAAGAGAGCGGACATCTAGACTCTCTGGGGAGAAAAATGTGCAGCATGGCGGCATCTATGATGAAGGTCTCCAGCGCGTCTGCACTCCTAGGCAGATATGACCGTTCACTGTGGGACTCTCTGAAGACGTTCACAGAAAAATTACCTAGAGAGGACAGGCAGGACTTCCAAGAGATCCTTCAAGAGGGATGTCTGGCCTCCAACCAGGTCATCAGCGCAGCGGCAGATGGGGCAGACTTAGCTGCACATGGATACGCACATGGGATTTGTGCAAGAAGGTCTTCCTGGTTGAGACTGATAGGATTAAAACAGGAAGCACAACAGCGTATCCTAAATCTTCCGTTTAACGGGAACTCGCTGTTTGGTACCCATAGGGACGAAGAAATGGCGCGCATGAAGGCAGAAGTGGACACCATGAGGGCAGTAGGCCTGGAGAGGAAGAAAGACTTCAGGCGAAGGTATCAGCCTTATGACAGGCGCCCTTTCCAGCAGAGGGTTCAAACCCCTCACTGGTCCCAGAGGCCACAGCAGAGGCAGGGACACCCGCTTTTTCAGTCTCGTAAGGCCACGAGGGAACGAGGGTCAAGTAGACCACAACAGTCCACACCCAAAGCGCCGGCCAAACAATGAAGACTCGCTTCCCTCAACACTGTGCACCACTCCGGTGGGGGGAAGTATCACAGACTTTATTCACGAGTGGCATGCTATCACAAAAGACAAATGGGTGCTCAACATTGTCGAGAATGGCTACTCTCTTCTTTTCCGGCAACCTCCACCGCATTTGCCACCAGCCAAATGCAATCCGTCTCACGTCAGCCTATTGCACAAAGAAGCTCTCGCCCTTTTACGAAAGAAGGCAATAGAAAGAGTTCCACTCGCGCACAGAGGGAAGGGAGTTTACTCCCGTTATTTTCTGGGAGAGAAAAAAGGCCGAGAGGGCGTTTTCAGATCAATTCTGGACTTACGGCTACTGAACAAGTAAATAAAAAAGCAAAAGTTCAAGATGCTGGCTCTTCACCAGATTTTCCCTCAGCTACATCAGGGAGACTGGATGTGCTCCATCGACCTGCAGGATGCATACTTTCACATCCAGATAGTTCCCAAACATTGGAAATTCCTGCGCTTTCGGATAGCCTCACAGCACTATCAGTTCAAGGTACTACCATTCGGCCTGAAATCTGCCCCCGCGTTTTCTCGAAATGCGTGGCAGTGGTAGTGGCACATCTACGAAAACAAAAAATCTTCATTTACCCATACCTAGACGACTGGCTACTGAAAGCCTCCTCTCCGGAGCAGGCGAGAACCCATCAGGACATTGTGCTCAAGGTTTTCGAGTCTCTAGGTCTTCAAGTCAACTACCAAAAGTCCACCTTGATTCCAACGCAGAACCTCCACTTCCTGGGAGCAATACTAGACACAAAGCTCCAAAGAGTGTATCCTTCGGAGGAACGACTATTATCAATAAAGAAAAAGTGTCAAGACCTGTTAAAATCCGACGCACCTACGGCCCGTCAGGTGACATCTTTGCTGGGTTCCATGGCATCATGCATTTTCATTGTCCCGAATGCCAGGCTACATATGAGGCCTCTCCAAGAGGCGTTGGAAAACAACTGGAGCCAAAGGACAGGTCGCTGGGAGGACAGAGTGCGGCTGCCGATAGTAGCACGTCAGTCATTGCAATGGTGGATGCACAGACCTCACCTGTCAGTAGGGGCTCCGTTTCACCAGGTAATTCCATCCGACACTCTGGTAACTGATGCGTCTCTTCAGGGATGGGGGGCTCATCTAGGTCCCCTTCAAGCTCGGCCTGTGGTCCGACAACGAAAGGAAGTACCACATCAATCTGCTGGAGCTCAGAGCGGTCCATCTGGCTCTCAAGTCTTTTGCTCCATCGATTCAGGGGAAATCTCTCCTAATACAAACGGACAATACAACCACAATGTATTATTTGAGCAGACAAGGGGGAACGAGATCCCCACCCCTATCTCGGGAGTCCCAAACAATCTGGCATTGGCTTCTGGCCAGAGGGATGCCGCTTACAGCGGTTCACCTACCAGGTCAACAAAACGTAGAAGCAGATTTCCTGAGCAGACACCTAGAGGACGCCCACAATTGGGTCCTACACGGCAAAGTCGTCGAAGACATCTTCGCTCAATGGGGTCGGCCTCAATTGGATCTCTTCGCAGACGAAGTAAACAAAAAATGCCCAGACTTCGCGTCCAGGTTCTACCGTCCGGGATCTCGAGGGAATGCCGTGTTGATCGACTGGTCAGGGATATTTCTCTACACTTTTCCACCGATTTCCCCCTCATACCGGCAGTGATCAACAAACTTTACAGATCCAGCACCAGAATGATTCTCATAGCTCCGCAATGGCCCCGTCAGTTCTGGTACACAGATCTCCTCAACTTATCGGAACAACCTCACAGGAGGCTGCCATGCAGACCGGATCTTCTGAGCAGGATGGAGGGCAGGATATTGCACCCCAACCTACCCTCTCTGAGCTTGACAGCATGGCTCCTGAATTCCTGCAGTATGGGCACCTAGGGCTCTTGCAGGAGTGCATGAACATCTTGAAGGAGTCCAGACGACCTTCCATGCGGCGTTCTTACGCGTTTAAGTGGAAGAGGTTCTACATATGGTGCTGTCAGCAAAGTCAGAATCCCATACGGGCTCAGGAGGAGGTCATACTGTCTTACTTACTCCATCTGGCAAAATCCGGTCTGCAGGTATCATCTATTAAGGTACATTTATCTGCCATTGCAGCCTATCGTAAATCACCTTCTCAGGAATCCTTCTTTACAAAACCAGTAGTCAAGGATTTCTTAGAAGGTTTGAAAAATGTTTTTCCGCCCATTCGGAAACCCTCCCCTCCATGGGAGCTGAACATAGTACTGTCAAAACTTATGGGCCCTCCTTTCGAACCTATACACAAAGCCTCTTTGCAACACCTTACGTGGAAGACAGCTTTTTTGGTAGCCATTACTTCCGCAAGGAGGGTCAGTGAAATTCAGGCTTTGTCCTCCAAAGAACCGTACACAGTCTTTCACGACAATAGAGTAGTTCTGCGAACTCACCCATCATTCCTACCGAAGGTGGTGTCAGAATTCCACATCAATCAGACTATTTCTCTACCAACTTTCTTCCCGAATCCGGACACTCCGGCGGAGAAAGCGTTGCACTCCCTAGATCTGAAAAGAGTGCTAAAACTTTATTTGGATAAAACAAAGTTGATTAGACAATCCAACCACTTGTTCATAAATTATGGTCATTTGAGAACAGGAGAGGCAGCATCTAAACGAACCATATCAAGATGGATAGTTTCTTGTATTGTTAATGCGTACCAGTTGGCTAACAAACAACTACTTGCTAGACCTAAAGCGCATTCCACAAGAGGAAAAGCGGCTACTGCTGCCCTCCTTAATAATGTTCCAATATCTGAAATTTGTAAGGCTGCTACATGGAAGTCTGTACATACATTTACTAGACATTACTGTTTGGACTCAGATGCAAGAGCAGACGCCCAAGTGGGGCAAGCCTCTCTGAGAAATTTGTTTGCATGATACATATCTATTCCTGCACTTCTATTGGACAGTCCGCAGAGTCAAGGGATGGGCTTGCTAATCTATTCAATGTTTATGACTATTGATGAGGATCCCCTGGAAGAGAAGGATAAGTTACTTACCTGTAAATCCTAGTTCTCTTCCACTGGTATCCTCATCAAAGTCATAAACAACCCACCCTCCTCCCCAGACGCACGTCTCCTAGAAGTGCAGGACACACTATCTTTCGAATCGGCTACACAGCTTGTCACCGTAAAAAAGTACTGACCTAACTGTGAACCAACTGTCACCTCTCCTTCACCCCTGAGGCATGGTGGGATACTGGAGGTGCTCAGGGTCTTGAAGGTACGGTGCCAAAGTTTTTATGGTTCTCCTGTGTTAACCTGCATGCAGCCTATTGGCTAAGAATGCTCTAGTGTTTTTCAATGTAGTTTTTTGTCTTTTTTTCTCTGATTACTACTGCTGATTTCCCTGGGCTCAGTGGTGTGGTTTTAGTAGATATTTTTTCTCTTATTGTAATTTTGAGAACAATTTAAAAAAAAAATTAAAAAAAATCCATAGAAATAAAGCATTTTAGCCTGTTTATGATTATAGTCTGCATTGCTGTTTTACACACGTATATATGAGTTTAGTATGAAAATTTGTCCACTAAAAATGCTATATATATTTTTCGTGCTTATTTCATACTTTATATATGTGTATTTTATATATGCTTCGGGGTCCCCGCACAAGGGCGGGAATATTCAATGTTTATGACTTTGATGAGGATACCCCTGGAAGAGAACTAGGATTTACAGGTAAGTAACTTATCCTAGTCGCATAGTAAGTTATCACACATGAAAGGAACCACACAGTGTTTAAAAAATAAAGGTACTTTATTATAGGCACACCAAACCAGACTACCATTGGCATATCTCCCTTTGGAGGTATGCACACACAAGGTATACACAGGTAAGTACTCTGGGGGAGCACAAATTCACAAGGGCTCTATAGGGGGGCCAAACCAGATACTAAAAAAAAAAAAAAAAATGGAATGCGAACGGTCAACACCCCACCTCACAACTCCCCACCAGAGTGTATGGAGTAGTTAGATAAGTGCTGGGAGAGAGTGGAACCTCAAAAGTTAAGTACCTAGAAGATCCCCAGCGGCCGGGTGCAGAGCACTAAGTTACTCTGTTTTCCCATAGGCTGACATGGGGACATTGCAGTTGGAGAATGCCGGACCAGTGCACCCCAAGGGCGGATTCCTGGTGATTAGGACCTTCAAAGAAGGGGACAGAGTCAAGTCCACGCAGGAGTGTCTAGGTGGGGCAGGAGCCAATGCCCACCCTTCTGTAGCTGTAGATCCAGGAGCTAGCTGTAGAGAAGTCCCTGAAATCACCTGCAAGCTGTTCCTCAATGGTTGCCTGATTGCAGATGGTCAGTGGTCAGGATGGCCACCAACAACCAGCACAAGCAAATGCAAGAGGAGATGTTGGACATTTTGTAGAGCGGTGGAAGACCAGTAATGTTCTTGGGACTCGACCCTTGAAGGGGAGTCCGGACTGACCTTCAGAAAACAGGAGAGCCAGCAGAAGCAGTCAGACACCAACAAGCAACCAACTGGCATCAGACACAGTAAGTAGCAGTGAGGCCCAGTCAACACACCTGAGTCGTCGCCCCACGTCTCTGGGGCAGCAGAGTGAAGACAGTCCTTGCAGAGGTAGAGTCCTGGGGGCCGGGGTTCCTTGGAGCCTGAAGATCCCCCGAACCATGAGTCAACAAGCCTTAGTTGGTGCAACAGTCGCGGTGCACAGGGATTCTGTCCCAGTGGTGCACATAGGTTCCGTCCCAGTGGCTGCAGCAAAGGCCATCTGTCACCCAAGTTGCTCAGAAAACAAGGGGGACCCGGAGAGGACCTCAGAACCACCACATCCCACACTCCAGGGCAGAGTCCTTATTGCTTCTTGGATGCAAACAGAGTCCTTGTGACCCTGGAGGATGCATAGCAACAGAGGTTGCAGAAATGTTGCAGGAGATTGGTAAACAATGTTGCAGTGGAAGCCCTCACAGCTGGATACACTCTTGTTTCAGTTCCAAAAGCAGACCAACAATGGTTCTGGAGGCCAGGAACAGAAGAGATCTGGCAGAGAGTTCTTTGTAGAGTCTTGCTCGACAAATCTGAGGACCCACCTTCGGGGGAGCCCCCAAGTAGCCCTAAAAAAGTTCTCTCTGTAGTGACCCACCTATCAGAAGGGGTCTGGGACGTCATCTACCTAGCCTAACCAGTCAGGTATTCCAAGGGGCCTCCACCTACCTTCTTTCCAGGATGGCTGTATTCACCTGGCAGAGCTCTGTGCACCTCCCTAAGGGAGGAGCTGGTCAGGGGGGTGGTCGCTCCCCCGTCCTCTAGTGGTTTTGTGTCAGAGCGGAAACTGGAGGTTCCTGAACTGGTGCAAACCAGATTATGCAAGGATGGCACCAAACGTTCCCTTCAAAGTAGTCTGGTGGCGCTCAGAGGCCATCCCAGCCGTGAGTTACCTATTTCAAAGGGAGAGATAGTCACAACTCTCTTTTGCAGGAAATCCTTTGTTCTGCCCTCTCCTGCTTGAGGTAGGATCAGCAGCAGGAGGGCAGAACAGTGTCTGGAGTTGACAGCAGCGAGGGATGTCAGCCAGACCCAGGAGGCTGTACAAGCAGAACTGGTGGATCATCTGAGGTACCCCCAGAGTACATGGGATCATGCAGCTAGCACTGGAATCGGTATAGTTATATGATTCCAACATGTTTGTTACCAAACATGCTTAGGTTTGGAGAAACCATTATGTAGCTGGACCACTCTTGTTGACCAGTGTCCACTACATACCTTAAGATTGCTTTCCCGCATGTACAAAGCCCAGGGAATGAAGTCTGGATTTTGAAGGGGCAAATGCAGGATTACCATCACAATTATGGACATGCCCCCCTGCCCTTGGGCTGAAGGGCCTACCTGAGGGGTGACTTAGTGTCCAAGTGCAGTGACCGCGATATAAAGCAAGCCTTATATCGGAAGTGAAAGGTGCATGAACCATTTCAAGCAGGCTGCAATGGCAGGCCTGCAGACAGTTTGCATTGGCTACCATGGGTGGCATAATACATGCTGCAGCCCATGAGAGTCCCCTAGTGTACCAGTGCCCTTGGTACCTAAGTACGATATACTTGGGACTTACATGGTTGCACCAGTATGCCGATTGTGGGTGTAAACGTTTACCAGCAACCAAATTTAGAGGAGAGAACACAGACATTGGGTTCTGATTAACAAGATCCCAGTGTACTACAGTCTAAACACATCGAAACCAGGCAAAAAGTGGGGGTTACTCTGTCAAAAAGATGCTACTTTCCTACAGGAACTACATCCTATTTTCAGCTTCTTAAAATGGGACTTGATGCGTTTTTACATTTTGTTTCATAGGTAATTCAGCGCTGTTATTTTCATGTCTTTGTCTTATCCCACACTATTTATCTCAGTGTAAAGTAATACTGTTCATTTTTGTGAGGCTGATGAGAAAGTTGGGAAATAATCTCTTTTGGCCTAAAATTAACATTAATTTTCTTATTCTCCTTATGCGTTGAGTGGGGGTTAGTTGTTGCATTATTTTGGTTCAACTGGGCCAGTGTCAAAAGGAATTTACCTTTAATTTAATTTAATTTAATTTAATGTAAGGTAAGGTTAGGCTTACGTTTGTTGCAGTGATGCAGAGGGAGCTAAAAAACTGTAGGTCAGGGATTATATTCACCAGTTAAACACTACATTCCTGGAAGCTGTGGAGGTGGTGTACCTTGTGAAAAAGTTTGCCATGCTCGTGTTACTTAGTGACCTTCATTTTCCCCTTCAGATCCAGTTGTTGCTTCTCTAGCCCAAGATATCTTCAAGGAGCTGGCGCAGATAGAAGGTTGCCAAGGACCCATGCAGATGAGGCTCATCCCGACTCTTGTCAGCATTATGCATGCTCCTGTGGATAAGATTCCACCTGGACTTTGCTCCGTGAGTACCATGTTGTTGTAAAGTCGAGGCGCTAAAACATGAATTATGGATGAATAAATAGACTTTCAGTGGTTAGAAAGATTTTGGTGTGGGACATTTGGATGTAGTAAGGATGTGCTTGTAATCAGTTATCAGGTCACTGCCCTCATAACAATCGAAGTGTGTAGTGCTCTTTGCTCCTCCGTACCTTCTCCCTTCCTGTAGACTTCTGGGTTCGGCAGGGTTGGCATTGTTGGCCCCTCTTTGTGCATGTTGCTCTGAGTGCTGTGGTCGGAGTCGTAGCCATGATCAAGCCATCACAGGCTACTTTTAACAAGATCACTTTGTCAATCTTCGTCAATCTGTTCTCCACATCTTATTGCCCCCTTCTTTGTTTATGAAATATGCAGTAAAAGAACTTTAAAGTCTATTTTCAAAGCCATTTGGGTAATGAAAACTTGCAGATGATGGGTAGCATTTCAGTATTTTTTTTTATGACACCAATTGAAATTGACTTCTTAGTGGCAAAGTTGATTTTGCAGAATACCCTGTATTATGGCATTTTCAAACTGAAAAAAATAATGGGCAAAAGGTGCTCCTATACAATTACTGTAGTAAAAATTGAAATTTTCACTGTAATTATTCTGGATGTTTCCCTCACCCATATCCCATAGACGTCTAGCTGGAAAAAACTATATATATTTCCTGTTTTGTGCAGCATTCAATTGCACCTTTAATCTACCAGTTTGTTGTATGATCAACATTTACCCATCTGTGGCAAGTAAAAAAATGAGTGAACTGCATAGATTAATTTTGAGCAGTTTGATGGTTCACTATGAAATTAATTCCCTGGGTGATTTGAGGCAGATCATGCAATTGCTAGATATTCTGACTAATTCCATTGTTGGACAGTGTAATTATTTTTCCTGAATTAATCACATGGCAGCCAACAAGCTCACCACTGTAACTATACCGCCATCCTGAAGGACTACTGAGATTTATTTATTTTAAACACTTTTAGCAAAGCTGTAAGCCAGACCAATGGTGCTGTTGATTACATCCCTTCTGTAAACTATTACACACATGCTCCTGCTTTTTTACTTTCCTCTAAGAGCGGTGGAGAATATGGAAAAGTAGTGCGCTCTAGATTCAGGTGCTTTGCTTTCACAATACACTCCACCTTCAGATTCCTTGCTGTAGGAAGTTGGCTCTGTATGTGCTATTTCAAAGTAAGGAATAGCATGCACAGAGTCCCAAGGGTTCCCCTTAGAGGTAAGATAGTGGCAAAAAGAGATGATTCTAATGCTCTATTTTGTGGTAGTGTGGTCGAGCAGTAGGCTTATCAGAGGGTAGTGATAAGCATTTGTTGTACACACACAGGCAATAAATGGGGAACCCACACTCAAAGACAATTCCAGGCCAATAGGTTTTTATATAGAAAAATATATTTTCTTAGTTTATTTTAAGAACCACAGGTTCAAGATTTACAAACAATACTTTAAATGAAAGGTATTTCACTTAGGAACTTTGAATTAGCAAAATAGCATGTACAGTTTTCACACAATGGCAATAAGCTATTTTAAAACTGGACACAGTGCAATATTCAACAGTTCCTGGGGGAGGTAAGTGTTTTGCAGGTAAGTAAACCACCTACAGGGTTCAAAGTTGGGTCTAAGGTAACCCACCGTTGGGGGTTCAGGGCAACCCCAAAGTTACCACACCAGCAGCTCAGGGCCGGTCAGGTGCAGAGGTCAAAGTGGTGCCCAAAACACATAGGCTTCAATGGAGAAGGGGGTGCCCCGGTTCCAGTCTGCCAGCAGGTAAGTACCCGCGTCTTTGGAGGGCTGACCAGGGGGGTGTTGTAGGGCACCGGGGGGGACACAAGTCAGCACAAAAAGTACACCCTCAGCGGCACGGGGGCGGCCGGGTGCAGAGTGCAAACAGGCGTTGGGTTTGCAATGTAGTTCAATAGGAGACCCAGGGGTCTCTTCAGCGAAGCAGGCAGGGAAGGGAGAGGGCCACCTGGGGGTCGCTCCTGCACTGGAGGTCAGATCCTTCAGGTCCTGGGGGCTGCGGGTGCAGTGTCCTTACCAGGCATCGGGCTCTTAGAAGCAGGCAGTCACGGTCAGGGGGAGCCTCTGGATTCCCTCTGCAGGCGTCGCTGTGGGGGTTCTGGGGGGTCAACTCTGGCTACTCATGGGCTCGCAGTCGCCGGGGAGTCCTCCCTGTAGTCCTCCCTGTAGTGTTGTTTCTCCACAAGTCGAGCCGGAGGCGTCGGGTGCAGAGTGCAAAGTCTCACGCTTCCGGGGGGAAACGTTTGTTCTTTAAAAGTTGCTTCTTTGTTGCAAAGATGTTTCTTCTTTGGAGCAGAGCCGCTGTCCTCGGTAGATCTTTGTCCTTTTAGATGCAGGGTAGTCTTCTGAGGCTTCAGAGGTCGCTGGACCCTGTGGAACGCGTCGCTGTTGCAGTTTCTCTTGAAGTGGGGAGACAGGCCGGTAGAGCTGGGGCCAAAGCAGTTGGTTTCTCTGTCTTCTCTGCAGGGCTTTCAGGTCAGCAGTCCTTCTTCGTCTTAGGTTGTAGGAATCTAGTTTCCTAGGTTCTGGGGAGCCCCTAAATACTGAATTTAGGGGTGTGTTTAGGTCTGGGAGGGCAGTAGCCAATGGCTACTGTCCTTGAGGGTGGCTACACCCTCTTTGTGCCTCCTCCCTGAGGGGAAGGGGGCACACCCCTAATCCTATTGGGGGAATCCTCCATCTGCAAGATGGAGGATTTCTAAAAGTCAGAGTCACCTCAGCTCAGGACACCTTAGGGGTTGTCCTGACTGGTCAGTGACTCCTCCTTGTTTTTCTCATTATCTCCCCTGGACTTACTGCCAAACGTGGGTGCTGTGTCCAGGGGGCGGGCATCTCCACTAGCTGGAGTGCCCTGGGGCATTGTAACACGAAGCTCACTGCTAGGTGTTACAGTTCCTGCAGGGGGGAGGTGTGAAGCACCTCCACCCAGAGCAGGCTTTGTTTCTGTCCTCAGAGAGCACAAAGGCTCTCACCGCATGGGGTCAGAAACTCGTCTCTCAGCAGCAGGCTGGCACAGACCAGTCAGTCCTGCACTGAACAATTGGGTAAAATACAGGGGGCATCTGTAAGATGCCCTCTGTGTGCATTTTTTAATAAATCCAACACTGGCATCAGTGTGGGTTTGTTATTCTGAGAAGTTTGATACCAAACTTCCCGGTATTCAGTGTAGCCATTATGGAGCTGTGGAGTTTGTTTTTGACAGACTCCCAGACCATATACTCTTATGGCTACCCTGCACTTAAAATGTCTAAGGTTTTGCGTAGACACTGTAGGGGCATAGTGCTCATGCACCCATGCCCTCACCTGTGGTATAGTGCACCCTGCCTTAGGGCTGTAAGGCCTGCTAGAGGGGTGACTTACCTACGCCACAGGCAGTGTGAGGTTGGCATGGCACCCTGAGGGGTGTGCCATGTCTACTTAGTCATTTTCTCCCCACCAGCACACACAAGCTGGCAAGCAGTGTGTCTGTGCTGAGTGAGGTGTCCCTAGGGTGGCATAAGACATGCTGCAGCCCTTAGAGACCTTCCCAGGCATCAGGGCCCTTGGTACCAGGGGTACCAGTTACAAGGGACTTACCTGCGTGCCAGGGTTGTGCCAATTGTGGAGACAATGGTACATTTTAGGTGAAAGAACACTGGTGCTGGGGCCTGGTTAGCAGGGTCCCAGCACACTTCTCAGTCAAGTCAGCATCAGTATCAGGCAAAAAGTGGGGGGTAATTGATTTTTGCACTGTCCACTTTTATGCCATTTTCGCCAAAACTGTACATGCTATTGTGATTATTCAAAGTTCCTAGAATACCCGAGTGAAATACCTTTCATTTGAAGTATTACTTGTAAATCTTGAACCTGTGGTTCTTAAAATAAACTAAAAAAATATATTTTTCTATATAAAAACCTATTGGCCTGGAATTGTCTTTGAGTGTGTGTTCCTCATTTATTGCCTGTGTGTGTACAACAAATGCTTAACACTACCCTCTGATAAGCCTACTGCTCGACCACACTACCACAAAATAGAGCATGAGAATGATCTCTTTTTGCCACTATCTTACCTCTAAGGGGAACCCTTGGACTCTGTGCACACTATTTCTTACTTTGAAATAGTATATACAGAGCCAACTTCCTACAGTGCTCATCTGTGGAAGGTAGATTTTGTACACTTGCCTATACGAACATTGTAACATTTTACCTTTTTATTGCAGTACTATAAGACCGGAGGGCTGGCACAAGAGTTAGTGGGGTAAAGGAGATTAATTGGATGTGCACCTTTCTTTCATCATCAAGGAATGCGTTTTTGGTGTTTCAAATATTGAATGGTAGGAATAGTCATTCATCTTTTGTTTTTCTCTCTTCAGACTTCAATCGACATCTTGACAACTGTGGTGAGACACACCAAACCTCCCTTGTCTGAACTATTGATTTGTCAGGCATTTCCTGCGGTAGCACAGTGCACTCTTCACACAGATGACAATGCCACCATGCAGGTAATCCTTAGCATTGACTTTTTCTGGGATATTAGTGTTAAATGAGTGTGATAACTGAAGGAGCTAAGCGAGAAATTACATGTTGTAACATGCTTTTGTTACACATTGACTGACGTCTTGGCCCTGTGACCGTTAAAGGAAATGAACACACAAGGGCTATTAAAAGTGTCTTACAACAGTGACATTGTATTTGTCTTTTACCTCTGTCTGAAAATGTGACCTCGATACTATTGTCCTCTTTGTTAGTTATCTAGAGAACTATTCTCTTCCTAGTGCAGTAAGCTTCAAAGACAATAGTAGCTCCATGGTTGTAACAAGAGTTGGATGGTCACCAAACTCCTTCTCCCCGACAAACGATGTGGATATTACATGCGTGAGTGAGCACCAGGGCAGCAGAGCCTTGGGTGTTTTTTTCTTTAACCATGTCAAAATGTAGTGCCCATGCTTAATAACTGACATTATTTTAATTATTATTATTTTTTTGTTTTACTTGGCCTTTCGTATAAATTGATCAGAATCCTACATGCAGTGTCAGAAGACTTTACAAGGAGTGCGTTTCTTAGAGTCTAGCAGTCATAAAGTGGTGTTATAATTATAAATCAGGTTAGTTTTGATAGATGATGTGCACAACA